>NC_142403.1:7739308-8046094 GCF_059441095.1 Idiotropiscis lumnitzeri | reverse complement strand
ACATAACATGCATGTGCCTTGCAGTCCCAGATGATAAACCGCCTTAGGTATGCATGGCTAACGATCCGTCATTGGTGCAAAGCATTTCAACACAGTTTGACCATCAGCTCATTTTCTGGCACTGACTGAAGGACAGCCGTGCATCTGCTGCCGCTGCCTTGGAAGAATAAGGAGCTGGTTGGGCTTCACGCCAGTCGACAAAGATCAAGTAAAAATCATATGCAAAGTGGGAAGGAGAGTGTGAAGAACATTACAAACTAGTTCAGTCATCTAAAACAACAGCATCCCAAACAGTACAACAAGAGCCAAATGGTGGAAGCTAAAAACTCAAAAGCAGCGACAACAGCTCATGCTCCTCCAAGTATTTTGCTGATTTATAATTTGTTACCGTATTTATTAGTGTTCATTTTCACAAAATAGTAAGTGTATTTATTCAATATATTTCATTCGTAATTAGCGGTAATTTGGATTTCTTATTAGTAATAAAAAAAAAAAAATTAATTTAAAAAAGGAATCAAAATTATGACATAAATGAAAAATCTTGATATTCAATATTTGCAATAGCGTCTACCTCTACTAGAAAATGCATCAGCAACTGTGGCTGGCTGCTCTGGTATGTAAGCAGGAATGCATTTGAAAAAAAATAAATAAATGAAAATAAAAACAACTATAAAAACTATTGCTTAAAATTGCACGAAATAGCAAGGGCAAGAACAATAAACACCAATTCAAAAGACGTGTTGTTCAGTTTGCCTGTCAGCAAAGTCTGATATTGACTGTACAGTAGCGCTATTAAAAACACACATCCCATTTCTTTTATAAAAACTGAGCAAGATATGCAGCGTCAGGACATCTCAACTTACGGGACTCCATGTAAAGGGAAGTGGGCGTGCTGGTGTCACTGCGCTGAGATGAGAAAGGATTGTACTCCTTAATGCAGCTGTCTTCACTGCCCGTTTCTGAGGGATCAAACATTCATATTTAGTGCTTCAGACTTTCACTATCATTTAAGCTACAACATCCATAAAAAAATAAATCAATAAATGAATAATTAAAAAATGGCTTGGAATGATTTTTTTAAACAAAATGAAAGCATTTTTTGTTGGCATGCATAGAAAAAAATATGGCTACTGCCATTAAATACACTGTAGTACAGATCACAAGAGCTGAAAAAAATGACTTCTGCTTTGCAGCTTTACTTTGAATGAGAACAGATAATGTGACTTCCAAGGATGTACGACAGGTGCAAATGATGGTCTCAAAATGAACAGTCTTGAAACACAAATGAAATGTGATATAAAGGGATGAGGAATGTTCATCCACATGCGGCGGAAAAGAAAAAGGGGTGTAAGTGTTCAAGTGATGGGGTGCAGTGGGACTGCACTGACAACCTGCTACCGGATCCTCTATTATTATGGTGATTTTCCGGTGGGCCCCTCCTTCTCGCAAACGGTTGAAAAAGAAGTAGAAAGAAAGAGAGTATGTTACTTCAACCAAGATGGGAAACCAGTGGGAGAAAAGAAAATCCTAGGAGGAAGTTGTAGGTTAGAGAAAAGAGTAATAATCCTATGCTATCTCAAAACAAATAGGAGCTTTCTTTTGGCTGAATTTGACAGTTTCTAAATGGACTCAAACGTAAATTACATCACGTCAAATGAAAAAGTCAGTCTACAATATAGTATGTGTTTTAGTGATGTAATGCATCACTAATAGCAATGAGTCGAATATTTGCTTCATTAAATAGTACAAAGTTAGACAATTGTGTGGAATCAACAACTGATTAATCAAGTCTTGAATCAATCGCAGTATTTTGTTGGTAATGCAGCAGGAGCACAAAACTTGCACCCCATTAAAAATGAAGAAGAAAATTGGATGATTAAGCCCCAATTAATCTATTAGTCAACAAAGGAAATGTAATGAAATGCTAATCTCATGTTTGTAGTAGGAATATTGATTGATTCAGCTAATACAAACAGCAATTCAGTTCCAATCGAGCCAATTGTGCCATAATACAAGATTCCACAAAGCAAGCGAGTATGATGAAACCATCAAGAATCACATTTTATTTATTTATTTTTTATTTTTGGTAATCAAATCGGTTGGTAGCACACTAGTTCAGATGCGCTCACCTTTCCTGAGTTTTTGGGCAATCCCTGTGTCAGAGAACGAGCGGGTGTGTCCTCGAGACCCTCTGCCAAGCTCTCTCTGGCCCTCTGAAAAAGACGAGCGCCTGAGTGGAGGTAGAGCCAGAGAACTTGGCTGCAGGGACTGGGCCTTGCTCTCGCTGGGCTCGCTGCTGTGTGTGGAGCTTTGGGTGCTGCGGCGACTTCGTTGACCCAGGTTGCCGATGGCCAGGTACTCCGGACCGTCGTCATATTCGCCGTCACCTGAATCTCCCGTGTCAGGCTGTGGAGACGTGGGCGAGGGAGACTGTGAAAGAGAGATGGAAGCTATGGACGCATGTCCAGGAGGGGTTGTCACACCCCGCTCGCTCTCTTCCGGCCTGGTCAAACACACCCAAGGAGGACCTTGGCTGCTGGCTCGTGAGGTAGTATCTACAACAAAACACAGCAGATGCAGGGGTGAAGTCACAAGACAAATTAGTGAAGGGGGGAAAAAAAAAAAAAGTACAGTATTTTTTGCAATGCATTCGCTTTGGAACTTTTCTTGTTATTCACAGTAAAACTCTGATATTTGTCACTTTTGTGTTCATGTCAAAGTCATGTCATATATCTTGTGGCATCTTGGTGCCAAGGATCTATGTTGAAGTAAGGAGAGGAGCTTCATCAGACTTTAGCCGAGTCTCTCAGTCTAGATGCATCACTTTCAATATACTTCCATAGATCAAGCAGCTTTGGTCACCAAAGTTTTGGTGTCAGAGTTTTTCAGTGCATCTTTCATAAATAATTGAGGGATTATTATATCCACCTTTTGCTGATGTCGACATCCCATAACATCCATTTATTCATTCAGATTCTACAGTATTTGTCCACATTAGCATCCCAAGAGGGCCTGAGGCTATTGGAGCTGACTTTAGGTGATGAGTCACTCGTCAATTGCAAGGAACAAAAAAAAAAAAAAAAAGCAACCATTCACACCCATATTCATCCGTATAGACATTTTCGAGTTTTCAAGTAAGCTAACGTGCATGTTTTAAAATGGTGGAGGGAATGGGAGAATCCAAATCTCTGAGCTGTGAGGCAGATGTGCTAACCATCCCGTGGTGCCGCTCGCTATAACAACAGTCATGTTGAAAAACATTTTCGCAGAAATTGAATCTTTGTGAATTAGCTTTGGCAGACTTTAATTGGTGTGTACTTGTTTTTTGCTCTAAAAATTACATTGCATGGACATTAACAAATCTCATTTGCAATCACGGTCGTTGTTTTGTTTTAGTATTGCATTCGTAGAAAAATCTTGATTCTGAAAGGAAACTCACATATTCCGAAATAAATCCATTGCTTATTATTGGATTATGATTTAGCAATATTTCCTCACTTGCGCTGTTGCTGTCTCCTATCACGTTGCCGCTGGTGTTCGTGGCAGCCACATCTCTGAGCGAGCAGTTAGATGTGGTGAGCCTTCGGTTTAAAGCCTCTCTTGTGGGTGCCGAGTCGGCGCTTCTCCAGGTCCCGCCAGCCCCGGGCAACGCACAAAGGCTCTGACTCTTCAACAGGCCGAGGCATGGCGGATTCTTTAGGGGGGATAGCTGCAGGTTGGAAATATGAACAGGTCAGAACTCGGATCAATGAAACGTATAAGTAAAAGCACCAGCACTCCGAACCCATCCAAATTGAAATCAGACCCACCCCCACTGTGTCTATTTGGGCCAACAGTTTGGGGTTATTTTGTTCCACGGCTTCAAGACACTGGAACATGGCGGTGACATGTGGCTCACTGAGCAGGAAGGCATCTTCTAAATAAAAAAATAAATAATAACTAAATTAATAAACAAATGATAACATAGTGATAAAAGGAAATATGCAACGATAGTATATCATTAAGGCAATTTCATGAACGAAGGTCTTTACCATTGTAGTATTTTCTTATATGTCCCTGATGCCCGAGTAGAGGTTTGAGCTGAGCCGACAGCATGTGGACCTGCAAGCTGTAAAGCAACCAGCGCTCGGCCTTGTAGCTTTCGCCGGCACTCTGCACCCTGCTACTCAGTACCGGCTCCAGCTGACTGAACTATGGTCAGATGACAAGGAGGGACAGCAAGATAACTACAGACTACTGAGAGGATCATATCATGATAATAAACCAAACATCAAGGTTTACTGTCCATAGCTTATTTAGCTTTAGAGCATGGCGAAGTAAAATGTTAGTAGCTACAATACACGCGTGCTCTACTTCCGTAGGGGTTACATAGCATTTTTTAGTTAAAATTGACATTGAGAAGTATAACAATTTCATGTAAAAGTACATAATTCGTCTATTGCTTTTAACTTTATTAACTTAATTCCTGCATTTGATAATGTGCCCTATGAGTGCATGCATCATAATGTACCTGTTCAACATGTGAGGTAAGGTGAGGGCTGATATAACGAACACACCAGACAAACGGCCAGTAGTCTCTCTGCTTGTAATACACCTGAAATCCCCACCAAAAAAAAAAACTTAGTATAAGTTATTTATACATAAATGCAACTGATGATGTAGTCCACTTGTATTAAAAAAAAAAAAAAACGTACACTCAAAACAGGAAGGGGCAAAACTGTGTTAGAATAGAATAGAATAGTGTTCAGTTTGCTCTCATGAAAATCATCACATTATTCATCTTCTTGAAAGCCTGATGCGATGTTATAATGTCACAGGTTGAACTGGTTTCAATGGCAAATATTGACATTCATTACAGTTTGGAAGAGCAAGTACCGTACAATTCATGATACCACAACAATTTCCTGAGAAATGTAGCATGAATGTCAGTCATTTCATTGCCCCCCCAAAAATTTGGGGCTGAATAAAACATAACATGCTTTTTCTTTGCCTTTTTTAATGATGTCAAAGAAAGGTTGCAGTGACGGCAAAGGGGGAAAATCTGATGACCGTAGAGCCAGAAATGAATATTTAAGTCACATGCATCTCTTTCCAGTATTCTCAGTACAATGTAGCTAAAGCGACAATAATAAAAGAAGAATGGAATGCACGCCGCAAATCTGACTTTTTAATCTTTTATTGAAAAATGTCACTTGCCAGGAAAAATTACATTAAATCAGGGGTCTCAAACTAAATTTACCTGGGGGCCACTAGAGGCAGATTCTGGGTGAGGCTGGGCCGCATGAGGTTTTCCCCAAGAAAAAAAAAAATAAAAAATCTAATCTTCACAAATGTCTTTATTTTTATTTTTTAACACAAAATAAGATTTAAAAATAAATAAGGAATTAATAAGAAAATAAATAAGGAATTAATAAGAAAATTAATCAGTAATAAATAAATAAATATTATTATTATTATTATTATTGAGTCAAATGTCTGCATTAACAGTTCTTTAATCTTCTTCTGAACATGAATTGTCCTGAACATGAGTGGAACATTCATCAATCAAACCCCTACTAAAACATCGAAAAAAAAATTACAATCCTACCCTCGTTTTAAAGCTGAAGATGTGCCCAACAATAATCCGCGGTTCAATTTTATCCACTGTGACCAGGTAATCCTACATTTTATAATTAGTCCCGTCTGTGCTAGTGCTGATGCAAAGCTCTGTCAGACTGCACATCCTGTTCGTGCATGGGTCTCCTGTCAATCAAATCAAAATCTTGTCAAATAGCAGAGATCCTAAGCATAAACCATAGTTCTGGGATGAGTAGGCCTACTTCTGTAGTTATAAAGCTTTAATTACAGTGTAATTTACAGTGTAAAGTACCAGTCATATCAAATTCGCGGGCCGCACGAACATTAAACTTTCATAATAAGGCGGGGGCCGCAAAGGCCGCGAGTTTGAGACCCCTGCATTAAATTATATTGCGTAATATTTAATTTATTTCTACACTTGTATAACAGTCTGACAATGGCCTCTCCTCACTTCCTCGTGAACTCACTTCACAGTAACAGTATGATGTGTCAACTAAGACTCACTAATGTTATTTTGGATTATTTTACAGTGACAAACGTATTATATTTTATCCTTAACTCATTCACTACCAGCCGACTAAAAAAAAAAAAATGCATCGTTGACGTCTTTATCCGTCAACGGTAGTTTAAATACAATTAAATATATTAAAATGTTATTTAAAACATGCGCTGTGCTGTTAATTATTGGACCAGTTTCACAGAATAGGTGGTGTTGGAAATGAGAATACATCTAAGAAGACCAACATATTCTCAGCAGCCACAAAAAAAAAAAGAAAAAAAGGTGTAACATTGAACTGGCCTGAGTGTCTGACCTGCTCATTCTTCAGTCCATGACTGAGAATGTTGTTCATGTCCTTGTGCAGGCGCTGCAGGCCGCCGTAACGGGACCAAACATTGGGGTTGTTTGTGGACAGAAGGCCCTCCACTGTGGTCTTCAGGCTGGACAACAATTTCCAGAGCTCCCGCCTGGCAGAAAAGTCACGCGGAGCAGAGTGAAAACATGAGGGGAGGAAGTTTAGGAATGAGGAAGGACGTAGAAGAAGTGCTGGCATTTGCAGTGTTGTGACTGACTTCATTATTCAAGTCAACCAAGATATATTTGCAGGGATTAAGCGCTCAGTTCCAGTAAATTTATGTCAGCAACTGAGTCAAAGCGCTGACAGCTAATAAATGACAGACAAATCATCCCTCGTTTATCATGTAATCGATTAACCCCTTTAAAACACAGCATCCTCAAAAGTTGAGTTTTTACTTAAAGTCAAATGCCACAAATGTTGTCAGGCTTATATGATCAGTTTGATTAATATAAGTGCCATGGACGAAGTAATTTTACCAAAAAAAAAAACACATTGCTGAATGCATCGTGTTTTAGTTAATAAAACAACTCGACTTTCTTGAAGCTTTTCAGCACAGGCTCCCATCTACATAGGACATCGTCCTTTGTGCTTCAAGTCAGCAGAAAGGAAGGCGACTGAGAAGCTGCCACTAAATCATAGAAGCAATTAAATGTCTTATCAATGGGGACGAGCAACCGATAAAGAATTCCTTGAGGATCAGGTCATAAACACTGGTCATGTGGCTTCAGCTGAAATGTGATGTGTTCATCAACAGTCAGTCATGAAATATGCTACAGGGAGGAAGATTGTTAACAATTACTGTTTATTGTGTGCATGTGCAAGTGTTCATTATTTACAATCTTGTGTATGTTCCTTGTTTACAATATTGTGCATGTTCTGTTTCCTTTGAAGTGCAACCGACAAGTACACTGAAAGATGGCATTTAAAAAAATATAAATAAAAAAAAAAAAACAACAGTTACAGTGAATCCCTGCATGTTTGCTGTCCTGCATTCACACCTATTAGGACTGAACCATTTTGAAAAATAACTTAATTGCATTCTCTCTTCCTCAATATTGCAAATGCCATTTATTATGCGTCCAAGATTCCCAAACATTTTTAGAAAACAAGCAATAAATTAATCTGTATTACAATAAACAATAACAGAATTATTATACATAACTGTTTTAGTTAATTGTATTAGACAATTTGATCTTTGTTAGGCTTACACCAAAATAAAGACTAATGAACCATATAATTGATATAAAAGATATTCAATAATATTTATCTACTTAGAGTCGATAACTTAATAAACGCTTGACTTATTTGTATTATTATTATACTTAACCAGTATGTTAAGCACTCGCTCTGACAACCACACAATTCTACTAAACAAGTGTGTAAACATAACTCAACAAAAAAACAACAACAAAAAAAACACCATGAAGCACAGTGTTTACAGAAGCAAATATAGTCCTGCGTGTCGGGGCTCATTTTATCATATCATATCGACAGAGGAGAAATGCGGGAGGAGGTGGAAATATTTTGGTGAGATGAGGCGAGGCTTTTCTGACTCCACTCTTCATTCCATGGAGACGTCTAGCAAATATGAGATCACATCATTGACGCGCATAATAAATGAACTGTCTGCATGGCCATGGCTGCATTACTATCACCACATATGTCAACTTTATGCTTCATGTTTAAAGTTGGATTAAATTCAAGCCAAAGAGAAAGACACCAACTGCTAGTTGAAAATCCTTTGCAGATTCACAGACGATTGTCAGTAGTCTCCCTCCCTAGCACTCTCCCCGCCTGCGCGGAATGCGCTTTTGATGGTGTATAGGTCAGACGTGTCTAGATGAGCGTTCACAATGGCACGACGCATCTGATACATACTCGATTTCTATCCAAATACTAAAGAGACCTAGGTCCCAAAAAAATATATAATCCCAAATAAATAATCCCAATGTAACTGTTCACACTGCATGAAAAAAAATGGGCAAGAAAGTTTATAAAAATCATATTCGAGCGGCAGTGTGAACATAATATCACACAAGTAGAATTGGAATAACTGTTGTTTAGTTGTAGTTTTTTCATCACTGAACAATACCAAATAAATAACATAATTAGTTAATAAACAGTAGTGGGGAGGGGGGAAAAAGGACTAAACCCACCAGCAGATCGAAATGAAGGGTTTTTCTCTCCCCAAAAAAATTAAAATTAAAAACAACAGCAATGTCAACTATAATTCAATTCATTTTACAGCCCAAGAACCATAATTCCCTGAAAATCATTATTCACAGTTTCTGTGCACCGGTTAAAGTAAAATCAAGTATCAGTTGGGCACTATTTGGCTGAACTTTGTGTTATTTCTTTCTTTATTTTTTTCTGCACATGAGATCCTGTGTTTTTTGGTTGATCTTCAATGGACTTCGTTCACTTTATATATTACTGTGAGTAATATAAAACCAAGCATCACCAGTATTATAATGTAATTACATTTTCATGTTTGATTTTGTAATATTTATGACATAATAGTGCTTTTCAGAAAAACAATTACTTTAATTTTAACTTTACCGAAGGCTAGGCGCTTTTGTTGATAAGTACAACGTTTCAGACCAAAGCAACAGCACCAGAAAAGTACTCCTCTGTGACCTGTGCGTTTATGTGAGCTCTCACCACCAGACAGGCCTGACTAGTTAAATTCCAAAAGACTGCATACAAGAGTTTCTGATAAAACACAAGGTAAAAGTTCTTCTTGCAGGGCACACACTACCCCCACCACACATAGACGCAAACGCTCCAACGCATTCGCGTCGTTTCTTTATGTCAACTTGAGAACTGTCCAAATTATTGACAGCTCGTTAGCCTAGCAGCTTAGCAAGGCGTTAGCTTTAACAGTTTTGCCGGCTACAACCGTCTATGTGAAAGCTTACTTTTGGAGAGCGTTGCCACGTCGCGAATATGTCCCTCGTGGAAAACATTTTTATTAGTTATGCGTTTAAAACGTCACCCCACAACCCGTCCGCAGACACATTCCCGACTGTCACTCACCTGCGTTCCGCCGCCTCTCCGTCAGACGTTATCTCCATTTCCTGACTGGAAGCGAGTGCAGAAAATGACTGGAATTGCTGAATATTACATCAGCAGCATGTTTGTTTCTCAAAGAATCTACACAGGTTTGCAAGTGTCCGCCATCTCGACCCCGCCTGCCCGAGCCCTGAATCGAAACTGTGGAGGAGGCCACGTGACCTGCTAGCATCAGCTAGTGGGCGGAGGAGCCTTTATAACGCTGCACCCTTTGACCATAATCTTACTTTTACCTGTGCGTAAATTAATGCCATCCCTCTTTGTGACTATTCTACAGGCTGGCATGCCAACATTGCCCTATGGTGTCGAGAATAAACCAGGGGTGAAATATATTGCGAGATTAGTATTACGCCCTTGATTGATTTGCATCAGCCAACAGTGCCCCCTGCTGTTCATTTCCGATGGCACAATGTAAATATTCGTCCAAGATGGCGGCAACAAGTACGCATGCGTGCTAATGATTTGCTGCCAACCTATTCAAAGAATGACAACCTCTCGTCGTTGACCACAAGATGGCGCTATATACGGTCTGTTGCGTTGCTTTCACTTGCTTGCCCAATCATTAATAAATCTCTCATATCCCCAGAGTATGATGTTTAAATTACTGCATTAATTTTGTAGTCATTATTTGTCATTTCTATATAGTAAATTACTCTTATTTGAACCTGATTATTTCAATACTGACAAAACTATAATGATTATACAATTTATACATATTATTAAATACAATGTAATGAACTAAATAACACTAATATCAATACAATGCAATACAACTGCTATAATGAGTGTACCTGGTTCTATTAGCGTCACTGCAATTCACTGCTGCTTGTTTGTGGCCTGCAAAAACATCAGTCATATCATCATTGGACTAGATTAGTGATTAAGGGCTCAAATCGAGGTCCTGTATGTTCTCACTGGCTTGTTCTTCGGGTCCTCTAGTTTCCTTTAACAATGCAAATACATGCATGTTTGACTAATTGAAGACTCTAAATCACGTGTCTCAAACTCCGGGCCTCAAGGGTCACTTTCCTGCATTTAAAAAAAAAACTTTTTTTTAGGTTTCCTGCTGCAACACACCTGATTCAAATGATTGGGGTCGTCCCTCGAGAGCCGCAGTTATAAACCCCTGTCCTAAATTGTCCATAGGTGTAAATGTGTGTGTGAATGGTTTTCTTTCCTTGGCTGGCGACGAGTCAGGGTGTGCCTCTTCATCTGGAATAGGTTCCAGCTCCCCCGTGACTGTCATGAGGACAAGCGCTATAGAAAATGCGAGACACATGTCCTTTACAGTAAGAAATACTATATAAAAATACTACTAATACTTGAAAATTCTGGTAAAGACTGTAATTTCCATTTTTTTCTTTCTTTTTTTCCTTTTTCTCTCACTGTCATTTTAGTAAGCAAACCTTGTATGACGTACTTTGCTTTTAAATGTCTTTATTTCTTTTGTTTGTAAATGCTCTTAAAAATTTTATTTTTAAATATGTGAGGCAAATTGAGTTACCTTGTGTTTACCATGTAGTATATAAAAAAGCTACTTTGCCTAAAAATAATAATACAATAAATTACAGTGCTGCCTTGAATTAAAAGTTTAATCTGCACCATGTGACACTCATAACTAAAAACACCTGAATCTTAATTAATATTTTCCCTTTGAAATGAATGGAAATGCCATTAATTTCTGCTAGATGCACATTAAGCTTGCCCAAGGGGCAATATAAATGGCAGAGGATAAAGAATATATGCCTGTCCTTTGCTGAAAAGGTTCTAATAATATAGTGACATAGATGCTATTTGTTAGCAGTTAGCATTAAGCTAACAGAAGATTCATGTTTGCCATTAGAGCCAAAGTCGACTGCGATAGGTTGGCGTTGGCCGATGTCTTTCAGGTATTTTGTGATCAGTGTTGACTAAATTTAAAAAAAATCCATTATAACATCAATATGATATAGAATATGGAATATAGAAATGGCCTGAAAAAGTTGTTTTCAGTACTAGTTTATTTTTTGAACATCCTCCATTTTATGAAACTGTTTATCCATTTCTGCTTTTTGCATTTGAGACAAACATTCTCCACGCAAGATGTTTCTAGAAGTTGGTGACATATGTTTCATCAAGTCATCATCGGATGTGAACTCCCCTGTAGGCTACGTGGCTGCAGTGGGGTGCACCACACGAACTGTGACAGTAAGTCTTCTTCGCGGTAATTACGAGGTGTGGTTTTAGATGACTAAAGGGTGAGTAATCATTTCATAACATGCGGGTAGCTCTACAAAAAGCATTGAAGGGAAAAAATGGATTGCGCAAGATCTCGGTTGTGCGGTGCCGTGTGACGTTGAGATACTTCACATTCTGTATTGCTTTAATATGATGCTTGTGATTTTCTGTCACTGTCATGGTGCAATAGCAGGCGGAAATTTGATTATAATCACTTAACGTCTTAAAATGACCCAAATGGATTGCTTTCAGACAGGAGCTATGACATAAGATGTCTGAATTCGGAGTTTCAACTGGTAAACAAACTTTCGAATTATAATCGAGTCTTATTTGAGGAAGCCTGAAAACAATTTTCAGATTTAGTATCATGCAGTTATGTAAGGGATTTAAGTTCACATAGAATCTGTTTTCATCGATGTGTTGGGAAAACTGTACATGTCATTCCAAATCAAAACATGATGAAAAGTAATCATATTTTACTATGATTTCAATGGCGGTTAAGAGAGAAAAACATTTCGTCTGCATTTTTCTTTCCAAAGTCAAACATCCGTCTATCCATCCCACCATCCATTTCCTCATCATGAGTGAGCTGGAGCCTATCCTAGCCAAAGACATCATCTGAGTACTGGTATATCATTTCAGTTACATGAATCGTAGCAAACAAGACATTGGGTTTTCAATTCTCACTGATTTTTTATTTTTCGTTCTCTGAAGAGAACATAAAAATGCTGCAGCGAAATCATCAGTGTTCTCAGCAAATGGCATGTTGGCAACGTAAGATGGCAGCCTGTGGCAAGAAAATAAAAATTCAAAATCCAACATCTACTCCAACTCAAGCATAATTAGATTTACGGTGATAATGCTCGTTTCTGAAAGCTTCTTTACAACGACTGGATATCACGCCAATAGGAAAATGTTTGATGAAGTTGAAGGCAGATCAGTTTTGTTCTTCAATGCCAGTCACCCACTCAGTGACTGTTAAGGGGTACGATTAGACAGTGGAAATATGTGCCCTGTAATCAGCTGGCAACCAGAACCGGATATACCTCACCTCTCGCCCCAAGTCAGCTGGGATAGCCTCCAACTCACCTGTAACCCTTGATTGATAAATAATCACATTTTAGGGGAGGGTCAATACTTTTCTCAACCTATCAAATGATATTCTGGCCTGAAATTGCATGTCAGCTTTTTTCTTAAAAAAGTGTGGCAAGTCCCAAATACATGATAAGGAGAGGACAAGTTTGAGCAAGTTGCTGAGGAGGTAAATGTTGCACCAAAGGTTTGTGTGACTCACCACGGGAAATGGAGGAGCCGTGTTTGAATGCATGCAAGTGGGAGATCTGTGACAGTAACGCAAATTTGCCCTTTGAAGTCTCAAAAGTGCAAAAAGTGAGCACATCAGTCAAGGTCACAGTCTTTTTTTTTTTTTTTTTCATTACATGTTTGTTGAAAAATTGAATAAGGAAAATAAGTTTCTGCATTCTGACTTTGTTATTTAGTTTCTGTTATCAGGAAAAGTCTTTAAAGGAAACTTATTTTTAATGTTTCTATACAAATATTTGATTCTCTGGTGTGCCTGTCCAGCCATTTTAGTGTGAAATTAAAAACCAAATAAATCTTTTGTTATCTGCCCTTTTCTGAAAATGTGTCTCCTCAGTTCCGCCCCACTGTTTGGTAAGAGTGTGGCTAATTTAGACTGAAAACACCTCCCACACCGAGTTTGTCTGTCAAAATTTGGAAGCCTGTAATGAATCATACAGAAACATAAAGCAGTAACACCAACATCCCTTTGTGGTGCTGTTTTGATGCGAAAGTCCAAAGGTAGGCAGAGCTGCATTGTTTTCTCGCAGGAACAGATTAGCACAAGCTAACAGTGTTAGCTCCTGATAAACGGCACTTGATTACTTGGTGAAGTTGTCGACGCAGTGACGGCGGGGACTATTTGCGCTCGGTGATGTGTTCATGCGCCACATACATGCATTGTACTGTCTGGAATGTCGCCTCCACAAGTAAAAATACTTTTATTATCTTTATGACCGCTTGATTTATGGCCACTCTGGGTTCTGCTTTTGCAAGTGGAAAAGCAAGCAGAGGACCATCACGCGCACACTTGCTGGCGAGATGACCGAAGCCAGCTTGCTGAATGCTGGACTAAGAGCCTGGATGAGCACACCTGCCAGTGAGATATTCTTCCGCAGATGCACTAACGGCTGTTATGCATACACTTGCCGGCGAGAGGAAGCCTGCGAAGGCTCACTCGTCGCAAAGCTCAGGTTCCGTCCCCAGTCATCATGGTAACCAAATCAGACTCGCCATTGGTCCAGCAGGATATTATATAACTCACAAAATCAAATAATGGTCATGTTCTTATTGCACCTGGGAGCTGTTATTAATTTTGAAGAAAAAAACTAATGTCTAAAGTTTAAAGCAGCTGCTGAGTTTCTGAGTTGTTTATATTGTATGATGCAACAGTGTTGTGCTTTGCGGCGGAAATTCAAAATTTATATGGCTACATCATATCAATTAGATTAATAGAAATGAATGGTCATCCAAATCCCATTAGAGATTCTTTTGGGGACTTAACTGATCATAGATCAGATTACATTAACTTGATTCTGCAAGGTAAAGTGGATTCACATGGAGGTGCTTCTCCACCCAGATTCGTTGAAACTGCTCTTTATTGGAACACTACTTCCATGTTCCCTTGACCCTGTTTTGAAAGTTGACATCAGGTAGATGCGCCAACAAATCTGCAGAGGAAGTTTTTCAAACACGTAACTTGCCTTTTGACTCACTGTCTGGAATTTTGGATAAGGCTTTTTGAGTTTTGGTGCAGAACTCCCCACCCACAGGATATGCATCAGTCGTATCACAAGCAGTCAACCACAGTATAGAGTGATCATTTGAGGACGATATCTGAATCTATTTATATTTTTCGTCATTAGGTATATATTTGACAACAAAAATTCATTGTGACTTTATACTCCTGTAATTAAAATACCGGTGCTCTTCAGGCAGTATCTTTTTTGACATGAGTAAAGGCGTTGGAGCAGTACCTCCTTTTTTTTTGCATGCGCTTTTATTTAAATAAGTATAGAATGTGAGAACATTGGTCACCTGATCTTAACAAGATGTCAAATCAGCATTAATAGACAAATGGCTGCCACAATCACAATGAGTCAGCGCTAGCAGCTTTGACAGCTATCTGGCAGGCAGGTAGATAAAGATGACTTCATTTAAACATGCTTCTGCCACAGCTGTCTTTCCTTTCTGCCTGTGTCAGACTGAAACTTTCTGCGTACGTCATCACCCTCTAAATTACATATCAAATTCTCAACTGAAAACTAAGCGATGACGGACGAATGAGGGTGGTTATAAATAACATTCTTGATCTGTTTGAAATCCACCAGTGTCAGGCACACACAGTTCTCAATATAAATCCTTGATAAGTTAGCCTTTTATTCACTTCTCAGTGAACGCAAACAATTCCCAGAAATTTGATGATGATCTGTGGTTGAATTCTTTGTATTTTCAAAATAACATTTTGCTGTCGGCACTCATTTTTGCGACATTCAATTACTATTTTGTGGTATAGTGTGAAACTATTCATTATGAAAGGCGCAATGCTTTGAACAAATGTGTTTGTGATTTCTTGTCTTTGAATTATATAACAAAATTGTCCTTACAGTATTTAATATGGCAAATGTGACAACCCTAAGCTGTTTTTGGATGGGAAATTTATTTAAATCATCATCATACAATCCTTACTTACAAACATCATCATCGATGCAGGATTGTTATTTGCACCTCATTGAATAACCTCAAATCAAATTTGAGACTCTATAATGGAGAACTCCAGTTTTGAGTTGTATAAACTGTGAATGTGAATGTTTCACTATGTGCTCTAAGATCGAAAGTAATCAGTAATGGGTGTAGCCCACCTTACCTGGGACCCTGAGAATAAACTGTTAAAAAAAAGGATGGTTTAAAGACTATTGGCAAAACATGGCAGTTCCAGCACACTTGATCAAATCTCTTGGAATTGAAGGGCTGTTCACTTCAAGGAACACAACAAAGCAAAAAAAACATTTAGTCAGCGTGGTGATCCAGTATTAGGTAATGCGATTTGTGGGTGGCCCGATGCCAGTTGAAGCTACTCTTCAATGGGAAAAGCATCAAAGCATCAATATGCTCTCAACATGTCTTTACAGAAGAATTCCGGTTTTGTTTTTTTATTTATTTTTTAAAATCAAAAGCTTATTTAGCTAAATGCGCACAGACCAAAATCAGGCTGAATTTGAGCATTTTCCCTCTTTTTCAAAGTAAGTCCATCGGCAAAGGGGCTGCAGTTGCTTATACTTTGTATATGTATCAATCATAAAAAAAAGGATAAATATTTTTGCTGGCTTTGACTCTGTGGACAAACGTGCAACAAGGTCTTGTATTAAAACACGTTTTGGTTTTCTTTTCATGACTTCATTTATGTTGAAATTGGTTTTGTCAAAAAAGGGGTATAGGCTTGATAAACTGCAGCTTCACCCTATGCCTTTCTGTTGTCCGTCTTTCTGCACAATTCGATGAATGACGACTTGAGTGAATCGAACAAAAGTCCATGAACACCCACAGCGTTGTTAAAGTGGTGAACCGATTAACAAAAAATAAATAAATAAAAATACTAAATTAGTTAATTGTTACAAAATAGATAATTACTTTATTCAGATTAGACGAAGCATTTCGGAGCCCCAGAAGCTGATGTTTTTAGGCTCATATGCCACAAACTATTCAATCAAACAATTGCCTTAACTGAATGAGGCAATGATGGGGAATTAATAATTTGTTTCTTCGAATCTATGACATCACTGTCATCACCTTACATTAACAATAGAGTATTTGTATTTGCTTACTTCCTACCAGCGGCTGTTCTGTGTGGTTTGTTGCGTTGGTCACATCGAGTACACCACACAAGAGTTGCATGCACACATTAGTCGATTTTTTTCCTTGTCAGATGTGGCATCTCTCATTTAAAAAATGTGTCAAGTTAAAAGTTGGCATGAGCGTACCCTGCTGAAGTTACATAAGTGTCATTATGCTAATCTAATAAAGTGTAATGTGTGGCTAGGTCAATAAATACATGCACATGTTCTTAATAAAACAGTCATTTATTATTGTCTGAAAACTAAAATTGTCTGAACAGCACATTACAAGGGCATCGTTAAGATTTATCTCCAAGGCTCAGTGATCACTTCCATACAGTACACTTGGCATGTACGCGGCATCTCCTTCAAATTAAACGCAAGGAAAACAAAGAGAGGAATAAACCCATTTGTGTGTAAAAAAAAAAAAAAAAAAAAAAGTCAGGAGTCCATCCTGTAGCACGATAACTGGTACAATCACCAAGTATTTTGGTTTGATTCTAAGCCACATCGACCGCATCGGAATCACCTGACGACTGCAGGTGACGCAAAGGAGGCACAACAGACAAGACTGAACACGGACATCCTAATAGGTAGATTCTCTCTGACGACAGACTGGGTTCCAGCTTCAAGTTGAGCAATGTTTCATAGTTTCCTTGTGGTCTGTAATTGGGAAACCGTTGCGTATTTGTAAGGGTGTGTTGGAACGCTACAATCAAAATTTAAATGCTCAGTTGTTTTTTTTTTAAATACATTAAAATCTGTCATGTAACAAAAATGGCTCCTTTTCATACTTCTCCGCCCACCTTGCTGAATTTGTTCCCTTTCATCACAACTATAGCCGCGGACAGACACTTTGACAGAATACAAACCGAGTTCTGGATTAAAAACATGACTTTAAGAAAATGGTTTGAGTATAGGGCATGCAGGTCATGCAAAGAGCCAAAAAATAATAAAGGGACGTGTGCATTTAAAAAAATAATAATAATAAAAAGGAGGGGGGTGAGAACAGAAAAAGACTTACACAGCTTTGCGTCTTTGGTAATAAAGTAGGTCCAACAATTTCACAGCTTTTCATCCCCCAACCAAGCCCCCCCCCCCCCTTTTTTTTTAAACCTATTTAAACAAAGAACCTCACGAGAATTAATAGTTTGCTTTATCAAAACCTCCCGGCACATATTTCATTTTATAGCAGGTTCTCTCATGTACTGTACATACCTTGTTCACTCTGAATACTTTACAAAATATACATTCAACCTGGATTTCAACTCATCTAAATTCTGCTTTAGTGTTTCCTTCCTACCGTCTGCTCTACTTACTGACACTTGCTTGATTGTGAGAGACTACTGAGAAAAGACCTGACAGATTCTAAAAAGACTTTTTTGTCTTTTGTGACATTGATCGTGACATTATGAAAATAGCAGCCCTGAAATAAATAAATGCAAATACTAAACGTGAACTAATAATGAAAATGATACATGTCAAAGGATGGTGGCTCTGAGGAAAACAACAACTAACGTAAGCTTTTTGTTGCAGCATATTATGAACGAGGCACTCGACTTGCTCCGCTGGACGCCTCTGCTGATGATGACTCATCCCTTGGTCGCTTTCGGCCCCCGTGTATGATGTGGCGTGTGGATGCTGACATTGTGGGAGCTTTATTTGCCACTGGGGCTTTCCCACGTCTTGCACTGCCCATTTGGACCACTTGTTGCCCCCCAAACCCATGCTCCTGCTCCCTTGTCCCGCCATCTATTTCAGCTTGTACCCACAATAAGACGTCCCAAGGGGTGACGACGGCTCTCTTTCGAGATGATGTCATCATTTTCCTTAAATGGAGCACATATAATGCAGCACTGTGGGGACGGTATGCGTTTGTCTCTGCTCGAGAGAGGTGTGGAATTGAGCGTGTGGACTGGTGGATGCGCTTGGTTGCGGGTCAGGGGATCACGCCGAGGTGATGTTGGGTTGGTGGGGGAGGCTCTGACCCCCTTCATGGTGCGACAAGGGGGCACCGCTGTTTGTAATGGCTGCATGTTGCTGCTGCTGCTGCGGGGGCGACGTGCTGCCGTGGCTGGAAAGGTGGTTGAGCTGATCCGAGTTGGCCAATGACTTGAGCACGGCGTTCTCGCGCTCCAGCATGGAGTTGCGCTCATACAGCTCCTTGATCTGCTCCTTCAGCACCTCCACCTCTTCGCGGACGGCGTACATCAGGTGACTCTTCACCAAATCCTGAAGAAACAAACATCATTATTATTATTAGCATCATCATGATCATTCATTCATCATCATACTTGAGCCGGTACACATAAAAACAATCTGTTTTTTTTTTTCCGCCCCTTTCCAACCAAGGATGTCAAATGGTCTGACAAGATTGTCCTATCAGATTAGAGAGTGGATTTGTCACGATAATAGGGTCCAAAACGGGTCGGCCTAACAACCTTAAATATTTAACGTGTTTACCAAAAATCTTCATGTGCGTGGAGAAAGCTGACTTACTCTCGTGTTATTTGACTCCATGAACTGTAATGTGAATAGAATGCCGCCAATCAAACGAGCGCCCAAAACTGACAAAGGAAGCGGCAGCAAAATCACAAAAACAAGAAGTATTTTCCAAAGGTAGTCTTTTCTTGGCAACATTGCTATCTTACAATGCTCCCACCTCCAGGCCTCTTCAGAACCATACACATGTTTTTGTGAGATTCCTGCCGCGGAGGACTTCGTTTCTAGATCAATGTTGGGAAAGGATTTTTATGTGAGTGGGGCTCTTTGTTGAGATTATTGGAGCAGAGCACACTCACAATACAACCAGAACTGCTAAAATGCCTGGTTATCTCTATTTTATGCGTGAGGTCTGTCAAGTGTTGCCTCTCTCACATGTCACTTTTGGTACTACAACTGACATTCGGTTCGGGGACTTGAGTTGGTGATGTGCTGAAAATCCAAATGTGCGCAATCTGCTTACACTGGAAAAACTCACCATAGCTTGTTCAATCTTGTTGTCAATGGCAACTACGCTGGCACCAGATGCACTGTGGAGAGAAAAAACAAACAAACACATGACCACCATACGTTGCACCACACGCTTTGCATTCATACTGCATAGAATTTACATTCACTTCATCGCTTGCACGGAGCACCTACTGCCGACTAAAGAGTGACACAAAGCAATTTATTGTGCATTTTGCTAGGACACGCCAAACAAAACAAGCATTTTCCAAATGAAGTCATGAATAAGGACATAATTCATTGTGTCATGCACAATCACCCACTATGTCTTAAACATGGCAATGTAAAAAACAAAATCAGTAATAAACTAAGATACATTTTGAAATAACCACTGCTGGCCATTAAAACTAACGAGTGTTTATAGAATTTTTGCATTAACTTTTAACACCTGTTTTATCAAGGTTTGTGTCACCAGAAACATGGGGCTACACATTAAATGAATATGTCTCAACACTACTATTTCACTGCAGTTGCTTTACATGTAGTGTGGTTTTCCTTCGAGATAATTCAGTAGCCACCAGGCAGTTGTCAACTACAACATCAAGCCAGTCTCTGGGAGGCATCTTATGCACAACGTATCCCGTCTGACTTTAGGCGAGATGTGGGGGCAACCTGGACAGGTTGCCAGTCAATGCCAGGGAGTAAATATACTGAAGTATTGCCACTAATGAGAGGAGTGGATACAATAAAAAAAATACATCAAGGCCAAAGCAGAAGAGACCCAGTTAGTTAATCATATCATTACTACATACATCATTAGTGTCGCGGGCACGTATCCCAGCTGACTTTGGGGGAGAGGTGGGGTACACCCTGTACTGGCTGCCAGCAAATCGCAGGGCAAATATCAATAAATAACCATTTACACTCAAAATCACACCTATGGACAATTTAGAGACATCAATAAATTAACATGCATGATGTGAAAGAAAGGAAAAAGCTGGAGAAATCCATAAGAACCCATACTTAATTACATTCACTAAAAATGTATAAATATTATTGACTGCAAATAGACTAACAATAATTAAAGCTCTACGCAGCAAGTCCAATTAAATTACGCCTTTTTACATTCAAATAACAGAATAAGTCAAGGCTTCCTCAAGGTATAGCTGTGTTGCGTGTTCAACTAAACCTCCGACACACACAAAGTGTATTTGTAAGTAAATTCAGAGACTGTATGATCATCAACTTACTACGTGTTCGTGCGTGCGTGCGTGCGCGCGCGCGCAGGCGCTCACGACCACCACGTAACACACGTAGACGACCCTCTCTCCCACTTACATAAAAGCGCGAACATACACACAGGGCGATTCAGATACTATGCCACAAGGAACATATAGGGAATAGGCGCACACACACTCGGATGAAGAAGATAAAAATCTCAAAAGTGTAAAGTATTTTTTTTTACCTGCCGCATCTCGCCCGATAGGACATCAAGCGTCCCGAATAAGTGGGAGAAGACCTCGGCGAACACGACAGACTGTAGCTCATTGTGCAGCGCATCTTAGCAGCCAAAAGAACAACAAAAAAAACAACTTTCGGCACGTTTCCAGGTAGTTTTCAGCTTCTACTGTCGCTACTTCTGGGTCGCAGTCGCTTGAGTATCCAACAGAAGCACACACCGCGAGGGCTGTCTTTAAAAAGCAGCTCGCGTGGTCACATGGCGAGTAAACACCGGGGAGGAGTTCAGCAAGCAGCACGCCCACTCGTACAACGAAACGGATTTCTTTTTAAACAGGTTATATTTTTATTTAGCAGCCTGACAGAAATAGTCCAGTGTGACTCCCGAGGCCTATGGTGAATTATCACTCTTTGATGTGGTGTACAAATGTTCTTTCCATTCAAAACGGCGGCTTTATTTTATTGCCGTGCCACAAACAACAAAACGAGCATTCACTTTACTTTTAAATGACGCTCTGTGTGTGCTTTTTTTTTTTTTTTAATCAAAAGTTAGACTAATTTATAGATGAAGCATATTCAGAAGTGATATTCAAAGCATGAATACAAATAATGTGATACAGCATGTTGGTGCATCTAATGAAATTTCAGTCGCGATGCAAAATGAGTCATGTTCAGTCACACACAACAGTTATATTTAAAATTACTTTATATTATTACAATGATTATGAAAATGCACAATTCAGTACCTCTAGAAATTGCACAATATCGCCAAGAGCTATATGTAATATTCAAACTTTGAGTTTTGATTGACATGGTTAGAAAGTTATTAGTTTAATAATGTTTATTGTTGGGGTCCGTAGCAGATAGATGCAGTGGTGAACAGAACAATATTACCATCACGAGTTGAATGAGAGTCAAGAACATTTGGAAACACTCTTAAAGGAGGACAAGACACAAGATGGCCAATTTTTCACGAAAGAGCTCAGTTTATGATTTTTTTTTTAATTAGGAAACTGAAATAAGTTATCGTTGTCTTTTTTATCTATTAATTTGGGAGAAATTCGGAAATAAGTGACGACTTGAAAAAACGTCTACTTTTAATGAGGAATATGGCCACGCCCCTCTCCGCTCTCTCCATGTTTTGGCGAGTCATTAAAGGGACTGATTACAAACTCTCCATTGGAAATCATTGTGCTTTCATTGCTTATAATGTCTAAAAACGGTGATCAATTGGCACCAAAATTCATGTGGATATCCCTACCTATGACCACTTCAACATATCAAAAGGATTAACCCCTCAGTGGCTGATTTATTGGAGAATGAGGAACTGTGGAAGTGAGAAGTAAATGTGCATTTGCATTTTGGTGGCGAATGGTTGCCGTTTTAGACAACAGAACTGACAATTCCAGTAATATTACCTCGCTGTGACGTAGACGGTGAAACCGGGAAAAAAATAAGCCGAGCTTCAAAAGGGGGCGTGCCAATTTGTCGTAAATCTCTTCACAAAAAAAAAAAACTGCTTCTTATATCATCATAACATCTAATCATTGCCACAAACAAAGTCAGCATCTTTCCGAGGCCTAAGCTGCCCAGCAAGGTGCTTGATGTAAAGTACACAAAGCAAAAACAGCAATAATCGTGAATTAATTACTCTGTCAGCAGTTTACTGCCTGGCATACTTCTATCTGATACCTTCATCACGAACAGCCTTTGATGTAAAAAGAAAACAATAACTGCCACAAATCAAGTCCACACATCTTTGGAGCACCAATAAAACATTGCAGAAAAAAACATCTCAAGCTGCCCAACAGAGTGCCAAGCATAAAATACTTGAAGCACAAACACAGCAATAAAAGAGAATGACTCGCTCTGTCTGCAGTTTACTTGTACTGCAGACTTTCTGTCTGATGTCTTCATCACAAACTCAAGATAGGCTGTGGCGTAAAAAGAAAATAATTGCAGGCAAGTCCACACTTCGGGTCCATCTTCGTGAGATGCCCAACAAGGTGCCTGATATAAAATGCATACAATTAAGCACAGAAAAGTGCAACCAAAAACACAGCAACAAATAGCTTTTCCAAAGAATCAATTTTGTATAAAATGCATTGGGTGACTTCAAGTTAAAGCAACAGTGTTGATTTGATGTTGTAATTCAAAATTCTGTTACATAGTAAAGCATTATATGAATAATACAATGGGAGTATTGATGTATGCATGTGTCTATTTATGTATGGACCCTGTTGTGAAAATGAAGGATTTGGCAAATTCATTCATACTATGTGGAAAATGTCAGGAAAACAGAATGGAACAGTGACAGCTGGTTCACTTTCGGTGGGCAGTAATCGTAGTAGTAGTAAATTTTAAGTGCGCCCTAATAATTGCAGTATATGAGCTCCTTTTACGCTGCCTGTAAAAGCTGCCATTTCCCCGTGTTGCTATTGTGTATAAACAGCACCAACAGAGAATGGGTGGGACATTGTCGACAAGGAATTTGAACACCAAACACATCCATGACCTCTCTTTGAGATGTCAGTGTTCAAATGGGAACAAAAACAAACCCTTTTTGACCACTCAAACGTTGTGACCCATTTGTCAGATTCAACTATACCCCTGTCATACAAAAAAAAAACACTTAAATAAAAAAAGTTATACTGAATTCATACAGTATATTTGTATGAAGACAGAAAAACTTGAGGCCGTTGAATCATGAATGACAAATGGTGTCTCGTTTTCCTCCCACCTGCGGATTTCCCCCAAAAAGAACCCAAGAATGCTGATAACCATTTGCATGTATGGCATTCCAGTGGCTGTATGATTTGGGGCCCTGATAACCAAGTCAAACACACTCCACCCTTAAAAGAGAGAATAAAAAGAGAGAACCATGTCAATGGGAGAGCGGATGTTTAAAAACATCCAAGTTTGCATGAAATGAGTTTTGTTTTGTAACAGCGACAGACAACGCCAGTTGGATTCAAATTAGATTAGCGACTGAGATTCTTCTTGCCTGAAGGCAGACAAAATCCCCTCATCTAATTTGTTGCCATTCAGTTTCCAACAAAAACAAAGCACCCGGTACATTTTATTCAAGCTGGAAGACATGTGGTGGTTTATATAAGGACCTCTTGCGGCGCGAACCTCCACATGGGCCTGCCCTGCAAACTGCGACGACATCCACAAACGCATCCTCCGACGAGACCTAAAGCACATTCCATCCATGGACACCTCCGGCCTCGAGGCCGGTGCCTCTAGAGCCAGACATCTGTGTCCGAGCCAACATCATGCTGTGACATGACACGGGAAAGATTAGAGGGTGTCCAGGCAATTTGTTTCTACAAGCTTGAGGTTCACTTCCAACTTTTCTGGGGAACATCTATTCGGGGGGCGTGAAATGCAGGCACACTACAAGTTCACCACCCTAAATAGACTTCACATAAAGATGGCATGAGACAACAAGCACATGTCACCACATCACATGACTCACCATAGCGTCACATAAATCAATGAGCTCTCCACTCGGGCACAGATGGAGCGGCACACGTCCCTGTCCCAAAGTATATAAATACTACCAGTGGGGGGCGGGCAGCTGGATAAATGAGACCACAGTTTTTGAGCGATAACAGCGCCCCGCAATGAGTTGATTTCAAAACAATAGTGGGATGGTGGGGACTACAACAACAGAGGAGCACGCGCACTGATGACTCATTGTTGCTCTTCAAGTTTTCCCTTAAATGTGCAGTTTGGCTGTATGACCAGATGATGTCAGCAAAGTATCCAATTACGCAACTCAAATAATGTCTTCCTGTAGTGATCGCATTTATTTTTTTTCCTGGGCCACTTTGAGAAGACAAATTCATTACGGAGTTTAAGATGTGTTGGGTGTTTTCACGAGAACTCAATAACAGGCAATTATAAATATTTCTATTTTGTGTTGATTATGTTTAGCCTCAAAAGTTATGCAAATATAATGAATGACAAAGGATTTCATGAACCAACCAAGCTAAACATAATGACATATGTTAGCTTATTAACGGTCTGTTTTAAAAGCCCAGTTAAGCTATATGAAGATTCCCATACATCATGAATAAAACAACTAAAGACCTTTTAATTACCATCAATCAAAATATTTCAACACCACTGGCAGAAAAAGAAGCACGTAAAAACAAGACAAGTTTGATTTAATTTTATTTCAAATCTGCTGTAAAACACCTTTATACTGAAAATATACTTGAACCTTACAGACGATATTAAACATTCCAAATCACCCGTTAACAAACATTTGTTAAATAAACAGCGCAGACAAATGGCTGTTGTCTTCATTGTATCATGAGGGTGATAAGGACAATTGCAGGATGCTGAAAATGTTTCATTGATCCCTATGTACAGAAGCTTGTTGCCCATCAATGAGGAGGTCCGAGTCCAGACAACGGAGACTAAACAAAATCTGACTTAGATGGGGGATACCTTGGATGAATGTTTTCCTTTCTTAGCATGAAATCAAGAGTCACTAATAGCTGTGTCTACAGCCCCCAAAGCTTCCTCGAAAACATACAAGAAGGAACGGTCCCACTCGCTTCCATGCTCATTACATAATCTCCAGACTTGTACATAAACAACTTCTCAGTGTTACATGCGTCTCAAAGCCCACCAGCGAACCTCCCAAAGGACACCAGGACTGGATGATGGAGGGCATGAGAAGTAATCAAAGCCCTAAAGTAGTCAATGAATTGATAAAAGTCATTCATTTTTGAAAATATGCATGATCTGGAGCCACCAAGTTGATTGGCTGTTGAAAGGGCTTGTTATTTTAAACCCCTTGCATTGGTACAGGAATGTTTGCAGTTAGCTCTCCACCACTTGGCTCCTGATAACATGTGGGAGGAGTTGTGGGACCAAGCTCAATTTGCAAAAACAGCAGAGGTCCGTGTTTATGGTTGCGCATTCTAAAGTCATCAGTGTCAAAATGCTTTTCGACCAAAACCAGCTCTTAATGTGTATCCCTGCATCACTTCTCCACTCTACTCTGAAAAAATCATTTGGGGAGATTTGGATATGCCCCACTTATTGCCCTAATGTGATTAAAGCCCAACTGGAATGTGTTAGCTCATACACCAAAGGTTCGATAGGCAAAATCCAGATTTCAGTGTAAAGGAGCATCACAAGATCAAGGACATTCTCGTTGGGTATCGCCTCTGAAGAAGATGCTTTGTGTCCATTTAATATCATTAGACACAGCGCCTTAAAAGCTAATACCAACATGCCAGCTGGGATATTGCTTAATAAGTCACATTTTGAAATGAAATTTGGCTTGTGACTCAATGTTTTGCTTAAATTGCTGAAATCTTCGGATTTAGTGAGTTCTTTGTCAATTTCTAGCTGCCCTAAACGGGAGTTTGCTTAAGGCGGAATAGGAACATCTATGCTTGTAAAAGGTATTTCCTGAGCATGACAAACTTTTAACTGACCAAGTGTGAAGCAATAGGACACTGTTAGGTAGATGTATGCTCAGTAAACGTTTATGGTATAAATACAGGTCAAATGTCATCCAGGTTTCCAAAGATAAACTTGACATGATGCAAATGGTACCTCCAAAACAGTAGCAACTTTAAGACCTGTGGTCAGTTACATAAGATGATCACTTTGAGGAGATGGTTAAGATACCCGCCCATCAATTCCACACTGCAACATAAAAGTCTTGCTAAGTTTAAAATCTGAGTTTGGCACATTATACAAAGCGGTGTAACTGAAATCCAGTTATTCTTTCAAAATTATGTACTCAAGGTCTTTGAAGAACGATTAAGTTGAATTGGGTTGGGTTCAGTACCTAAAGTATGCCCCGCAGCCTGTTAGTAAATGTGCTTTCAATTTTTAGACAAGAATGAGATTCCAATTTAGTCTTTGCCAGTGAAAGTATTTTGGAACAACAACAAAAAAAAAGCGTCTTAGGCTGTTACGTAACCTGTAGATACTGTTTGAAATATTTAATTGAATATTATTTAGTCCGGTCACATTATAAGTGATGCTGCTGATTCCCAGAAACCTCATTCTGTACGTTTAAATGTTTGTTACCTCAACTCATCTCGGTAAAGGGACATTTTGTGACTTTCTCATTCTATAAAACTTTGTATTACGTTAATACACATTGGCAACGTCAAATTCAAACCCTTTTAGGTAATTTTAAGCACCCTAAATTAGCCCTAAGTCACATTTACAAATCACAAATTCAACTTGAGAGATGTTAAATTAATGTCATGTAATAATCGACAAGCTCGAATAGAAATTTAAAAAGAGCTGGCCGGGAAAAAAAATATAGATCTTCAGGAATGCTCCGGTTTGCCCTCAAACTATTCCACTGCACCTCTCACATGTCTAACCTTGCAAGTCCAACCTTGCAGATGACTTAACTCCAGACAAAAGGACATTTCGGGAAGCAGCACTCTTTAAGTGCACTTAGGTGAAAGGCTTGAATAAAGTCCAACTGTTAGTCAGCGAGCCCAAAGACCACCAAGCTCTGTGGGGAAAAATAAACTGAACCACTAATTTGCAAACTAAAATGTCAGTCATCAATTCATGGTCAGACCTCCAAGCAGTCATGAGACTGGACTTGACCATAGACACAGACCAGATCAAAAGATGAATAAGAATATGTATCTACTAGTGTTTAAGGTAGTTAAGAGTTAAATTTATTAAAGTTATATATATATATATATATATATATATATATATATATATATATACATCTTTTTTGAATATATATTGTAATTATTTTTTGAGATATTAAAATCTGTGCGACCCCTTTCTTTGCAAATATTCCTTGCAATAACATCAAGACCCACAGCTAATAAAGCAAAGAGGCCAATAAATATACAAATTTGTTTTATGGCTAAATTTAGCTGTTGCAGATTTTAATGAGGTGTGCTTTGTAGTATGGAAATTATGGTATTTTAATTTTTAAAAAGACGGTAAAGAAAACGAAAAATTACAACAACAACAAATTGGACCCTTTATTAAATATACTTTAGTTGTTCTCGCTATCATATCATTGAGGAGAGTGGAAGCATAATTAAAAGTTTTGAAAACAAATTTTTCAATGAAGGTCAAACTGGTAGTCTTAGCTTTTATTTTGGGTTCACATTTTCATACCTGACTACAAAGGAGTCAATGCCTCACCGGTCATGAACCTCAACAAGCCTCAAACTCAGCGGTTTCGGATTGCAGGTTGTGAGACAAAATTCACACTCCTCACACGCCTCATTAAAACACTTTGAGAAACAAACTGAAAAATCACAGATTTCTATCTTCTACAGACGATCCCGGGAAGTAGGAAGCTGAGGCAAACTCGTTACTTACGCCACACCAGCACGCTAACAATGGGCTTTGGTTGGCTTGCAGAGTCACTCCTGAGTCAGAAATCCTCGCCTCTATGATGACGAAGCTACACTTCAGCCTAGTATCGTTCTCACAAAAGGGATGATGAGGCACTCTGAAGAAGCCATGCAATTTACTAAACGTTGCCATAATCGTGAAACATCAAAATCAATTCTTCGGGTGACCGAGTACATTTTTCACAAGTCTGGCTGGATCCATGCTAAGGCAGAGCATATCCAACTTTGGGCTCAGGGGGACGCCACACAGAACAAATAAATTACGTTACGGCGTGCGTTAGCCGTGAAAAGTGGCGTACAAAGTCAAAAATACATTAATGCAGTATAATGACTAAGTACAATGACACTAAATGTTTGTTCCCACAGTGCAGCCCTGAGTTTTGATATTGATTTTTCAGATCAACATCCAAAAGTAAATTTTTTTATTTTTTTATAATTAATTTAGCTTTTGTTCGCAAACTGAAATGTATGTGATTGAAATTGCCCCACTGAGACCGTTTCCAAAATTTTTAATTTAGTTGGCTACTATTCAGTTTTTTGTAAATAAGAAAAAACGTTGATTACATGGATGAAAAGGAGCCAATTGTTCATTGGTTATATTTTCATATTTTTATAGTTTAATAAAAGCCTTAAGGCCCTGGGATTAACCTGCAAGAAAACTGCTCCACAAAATTAAAAAAGTTGCTGCTGAAATTAAGTTTAGCAAAATCTAATCAAAAGCTCCCGAAATAAAAAAAGTAATTGCGTACATCAGTGAGGTTGGATCAACAATGCCCTTGATGAACAAAGCTTGTCTGTAAAAGAAGACATACTTTATGAATATTTACTAGATGAGTCGTTAGGGTTGTGTTTCTGCTAAAGTGAGCACTAGTCAACACACCCAGTTCCACAGGGGACGCCACAATGTGTTTCAAATTTCCAAGAGGCATCGCTCCATTCTTGTCCTTTATAAACATGTGCCATGTTTATTTCTGAAGGCAGCCATGCCAAAGCAGGAAGTCAATCACAGCAATGGCATATGGCACAACTGTGTAAACATCTCCGGCTGGCAGCAGTCCAAAAGTTGACTGATCAGAGAATTTTTTTTTTCTTATCAACACACCAGCAAATATTTGATGTATTTGACTGTCATTCATTCATAACACAAGCTGAGTGCGTACAAGTCTCCTGCAGGCCGCACCCCCCAACAACCCTCACTGCCCTCAAAAGCCTCACAGTGAGGCCCGAGCTACTTGTATTACAGGAGAACCACAGTATACTGGTAGGTATAAGGCTGGCTGACTCAACAGGTTAAGAATCCAATAATCAGCTTCACATCGGAGAATATAAGTGACAGACTACAGAGGAAAATACATCATCTACCGTCGCCTTGGTTGTGTTATTTTAATATGATCTGCTCTTAGCAGTGCTACAAGCTCTTGACTCAAGGAATTCCCGGCCACCAGTGGCTCATGACTGACAAAACGTTATCACTGATGGCTTACAAGCTGCCAGGAGTGTCACCAAATGCATTGACATTTACGAAAGTGCTATTTATCTCCATGCATTATAACAATTCAGTGACTGAAATACCCACCCATGACGAGTCATTTGATTTGGCAACTAGCCTTCAATAATCCTGAAAGTCTATTAAGGGAGTGAACTTTTGCTCAGTTTCTAACAGTAGCTGAGTCCCCAAAATTATAAATGCAAATTCTAAAAAAAAAAAAATTGTCTGTACATTCGTTAGTTAACAAAAATAGATATATTTCCGTTTTGCTTTAAAACAAAACTAGAGAATGATGTGTAAAACCTATTAACATGTTTGGTAGCGATACAAGTAAATCTAATGCATGCATATACCGTTCTGCATTGTTAAAACGGTATTGCATTATGATACTCCCAATTAAACAATTGCTTACTGTCAACAAACGTTATATAATCAAGATTTGTGTCATAATATTGTGATCTGTTCTCACATCAATAAACGAACTGATGCACGTTAGTAAATTACACCTGTGGATCACATAAATGTCAATGTAATAAAACAGGACCGGTGGATTAATTTTAGTACGTTGCTTGGGTGCAATGACTGGGTAGCGCAGCACCCACTCCAGGCCACACAAACAAACATGTAAACACACCCAAGCTCACACCGATTGTCTTTGAGCCTCATAATCACACTAGGCCGGAAGGTCTGATAGAAGGTTCCTGTATTTTTTTTTTTAGGAAGTGAAAAAAAAGGAGGAGCAACATGAATAAAGTAAGCGAGCTATTATTTGAGTCTGAAGGCAAGAAAGCGAATGAATGAGGGTGTGAGAAGAGGTGGAACAGAGAAAATGATCAAGCAGTGGAGACTGCTTTCAAAAATTGCATTATGTAAATCCAAATCCATCTTCCACTGCAACTAATGAATTATCATTGCATTCATTCAGACACACTACTGAGTTAAAAATGTTCCAATAACTACAGATTAAAACAACCGAGTCACCATTTTTAAGAAGTGTTTTAACCATCTGTTTATGTACCTTTATGTGCATTCACAGTACAAAATCGTTCTGGACATGCAGTCAACAACTAAAGAGTGGCTGCGCCGTATATACAGCTGCGGCTTATAGTCCGGAAAATACGGTCGTTACAAAGAAGAAGGGGGAAAAAAAGCATGAAAAGGGAAATGTTAACTTTGTCTGAATTGCTGGGTGATTTCCAGCTCACATTGCATATTAGAGGCAATGCAAGTTTTATCTCTGCTTGAACAATCGCACCGTGACAAGACCCAAGGAGTTGTCCTCATGCATTGGTGAGGTAAGGCAAAGCTATAAGTTTTAAGACCTCACTAACCGCATACTTCAACACAACAGCTGCGAGCTCAGCCCTCTTAACAAGCCAAATACCTGGTTTTATAGGTACAGTGAAGGAAGTTTGAAAGCGCTATGACTGCAGCTGCCAAAGAGACAGGTCCATATATCAGAGGTGTTGAGTGGAAAGGTTTCAAATGCAGTCAGGTGTATAAGTGAGGTAAACACTGAGATGGGTCTTGTCACGGAAAGCACAATTATTATATAATGCTGTACTAAATGAAGTCCTGATCCAACTATTCATCCGGACGCTTAACAGCCAATCTGTGACATAATGACAGCCGAGAATTTGAGATGCTTGTAGTGTAGAAGCCTGTAAAGAAGGATAATTGTAATCACATAACTCTCACAAGCTGAAGCTTGGTATTTATTCTACATTTTGCATTTTTAATGTTAAATTTGTTGTGTAACAAGGATTTGCAAGGTTGAGAACCATGTTGGGGGAGTTGCAATGACGTGATAGGGGCGTAAATCCCCCATCAAAATAAAAAATATCAACAAAGCCTTTCTCTATTTCAATTTCTGTTGTTTCTAGACCCGAATATAAGGGGACTTGGAGCCAAACGTTTGCATCAACAAGATCCCAAGTTACAATAAGACCAAAATCCGCTATGGATTATGGCAAATCTACCATTCTTGTGTGATTTTATGTTTAAGATCACATAAAATATGTTTGGCATTTGAGTGCTAATGCCATTTAAATTGTCGAAACAAATGTATGAATGTGAATATGATATGTGGCTTTGAGGATAGAATCCAGGACTAACCATTAACTGGTAATATACAAGGATATAGTTTCATCAATGAAAATGGAAATCAATAGGGAAAGTTTGACAACAAGAACCAGTTAAAAAAAAATCTGAGCCTCAGTTGAACTGATCATGTAATTTTGCATGCACGCAATTAAAGAAATGAAATAGAATACAGTATAATACATACTGGGTTTGTTTTTGCGAATGTTTCTGCTTTCTGGAAAAGTGACTTTGGCGGTGTTATCACAATGACATGGCACGTTTCCATTGTTGGGTCGCGTTATCTTTGAAACGTAAGCTTCTGTATGTAATATACGCGACGCATGGAGCAAGGGACGTTCACGCTCAATTGAGCAGAAAACACAACTGAATGCTATGACTGTTCACAAACTGAAGCAAAGCTGTGTCACCAAAGGAATATTTGTCTGGAGACCAACGTAGCACTGAATCTGTCATTCATTTGTCTGGTCATTTTCTTCATAACATTTTATTTTAAGAAAAATAGCCGTGGGGTTAGAGTGAGAAACTTTGACTTAAATCCATTTAACAATATGCTCTGAATACAAGCTCAGTTGCCATGTTGCAACAGGATGCCAAGAATGGGTATCTTGTGAGACGCCAGAGGCAAAGTTGCACCAAACTCTCACATCTGAAGGACAGATCTGCGGTCTAACAATGTGTGCTTGACAAGGGATTTAGAAATTAAAACTTCTGCCAATCAAAAAGCTTTGTTTGTTTTCTAAACCTATTGCAAAAAATCGTTATCATGCAAGCAGCACCAAAGTTTGGGGTGTAAATTACAGCTTGGAAATCTCTCGATCCAGCTTCCCTTCCACATGCACCGTCATCTGTTGTTGACAACATCCAATGAAAGTCCAACAACAATTAGTATTTCTTTACTAGTATTAAAAAAAATTGCATATGCCAAAGACCAAAGTGCAGTTAGAATAAAATGATAACGCAACCCTTGCATGTGTTTATCTTATTAAATATCTTTTTGTTATACTACTTTCAAAAAGAAGGATCAGTGCCAAAAAGGGATGTTAGAAGGAAAATCACGAGAAAGAATGTGCACCACAAATTGCAAGAGTAACATTTAAAGACTTGAGCGCCACTGCATGCATCAAAACTTGAACGATTTTGTTTTAAAACTAACGAAGGCCAGCTTATTTTTTCTACGGCTGAAGAGTGACAACGGACTTTTAACACGGGAACAATTTCCATTATCTCCTGTGGAAATAAATTGTTTTTAAAATCAGAAATTGGTTGTCTTTTATATGGGACAGCCTGTGTTTTAGTATTTGCTATCAAAACATGTATATGATGCTATGTTTGGAGGCATTCTCATCCTGTTGTGATAATGAGTCAATGCCATGGGATGGGACAGAAAGAAAAAACACCACCCACACCCCATAAGAAAACCAAAACAACACAAAAAAAAAAAAGAAAAAGAGGGACGTGACCCTCTGTATGAGACCAAGCCTGCAGCCGGTACCTGATTAAGTCTAAATCCTTGCTACGCAACTACGGACTGAAAACTCAATCGCTTCCATTCTCCTAGATTGCAGCGCAATGTGTGTCTTCATAAAGTGGCTTTGTTTTGTACCTCATCATAAAAAAATGAAGGAAAAAAAAAGGAAAAAAAGAACAGAAAGTTACAATGTTGGACAGTAGGTGACTGGTTTTATAATGTTAATTACCGCCACTTAGAGATTATCCTGTGAACTGTTTGGCCTTTTAAATTGAAACCTAACACTGAGTAGAATAAAATAAAATAACAGCTTAGGTTGGCAGGAATGAGTGACACACTGGATGTCATATAAATCTGAGCACTCATTTAAAAAAAAAAAAAAAAGGCTTTCATCAGAGATTTCACATAATTCTTAATGTGACTTATGATGAGTCAGTATATTACTAACACGGGTGGATCATTGCGCAGGAGGCCAGCTGGTAAAATCTTCAGCCTGAGGCAGCAAAGTCACTCGGTATCCTTAACGTTGCTTACCGAGATTCAAGTTGATTCATTTACTCAATGATGGCCCAGTGAAATTGCTCATATTTCTGCCTCTGCTTGTTGTACTCATATGGTACTCTCACAATTTCAACTCAACTGCATCTACAAGACAATGACTAATCGAAACACAATCTCAACATTTTCTAACTAATAATTAATGGCTTGATTATAGAATTATCTTTAAAAAGAGCAGATTTGCATTATGTCCATGCTCAGCTATGAAATCAATTTGTATATAATTGTGATTTGAGTTTGTCCGTTTTTCATTGGAGTAGGACTTTGTGGACTTTTTATAATTACTCATGAATCCATCTACTATTTCTGAATAGGATTTACCAGCAGTTTTTGTAATTTATAGATTTAGAATATTTTCCAATGCTCTGAATTATTTTTACTTGGAAACATTCAAAACATTTCACATAGGATTCTTGATAACACGGTTTCCTGTTTATAGATAAAGACTAGGGGTGCAATATAAAACGTTTTTAATCGGAAAATCGGTTTGGATTTACATAACGCACCAGTGCAACGGTACACAAACTAATTTAACTGGCTGACGATCCAATCAAAAAGTTTGAAATCAGTACAAATTAGTTTGATGTTGATGATTATTTGGTGCTTCTTTGAATTTCATTAACATTAATAGTTGGGACTTGGGAGAGCCATCAGATGTTACATGTTAATAAACATTAAAAAAGTACAACTGCACTTCTGCTCAAAAATGATAAATCTCTGAAGGAAATGCCTCATTTACAGGACTGAAAATTTCATTAATAAAAAAAACTCACTGCATCATACCCTCCTTAACTGAGCTTTGCCAAATCAAACCGAATTGTAACCCCATTGAATCGAATCATCTTGTACTTTAAAGTGAATTGAATTAACTGTTGATTACGTTTTCTTTCAGTCAATGAAAAAAAAAAAGCCATAACTCCAACCTTGTAATGACTAATCCTATATTCTGGCTTTGATCCATTGTCCGCCAGACAAGCTTTTGTCTTACTGGTTGCGTTCATACTTCAGGTCACGTCGAAGACTAGCAGCTTCCTGTGACAAATCGCAGCCAACTCCTTTGACATACCGTACACTGGGTGTGTCCTATGGGCATTGCGTTAATGACCGAAAGTTAACTGTTTAAAATAAGGCTAAAGCTTATTTGACACTCCACTGTCTACTGGTGGTGTAGTGTCTTTGGCACCATTGCAAGGCCATGAAATAAACGAGTCATAATATTGGAATCGGATACTTGGAGTAGTCCTGATGCCCGCCAATAGATAGTCTTCCTGCTTTCAGATTATTTGATGAAACGTCCTCTTCAGCATGCGAGAAAGCAGAAGTTGAATATGCTGATATAAGTCGTAAAATTAAAATGTGTGTTTTCACAAACTTTTAACTTCAGGAGAAACCACGTTGCATCAACACAAATTGCAAAGGACGGTGGCTGACAAGTTAGAAATAAGCATTCTTGGTCTGATTATGAGGGAAGTAAATGTATTATCAGAGCTAGACTTTTCAGATGTGAATTTAAAAGTAAGCAGTTCATCCAACCACAATAAGTGGCATCCACTTACTCAAACTTACATTCAAAGAACTAAGGAGAACAAGTAAAAAAACGAACAAAATGTAAAACGCAGATGATTGGGCGGGGAGGAGGGGGAGAAGAGGTTACGGTAAGAATCAGTTGAATGGAAATGAAACGGCTGAATTCAAATATTTCTTTGATCGCTAAAGAGCTTGACTTTGCAGAGGGTGCAACATGTTCTTCAAACTTCTTTGTGGCAAATCCCACACTATTCTACACTCAAGGCAAACAGTCAGAGGCACCAGTGAATCAGATCAGTCGATGACACCCATTGAAAGCAAGAGAGCGCACAGAGTGAAGAATGGATGACTCAACTGCAGCTGGCTGCCATGCTTTCTTCACATCCTCATTAGGAACGATTCAGACATCTCTAGCTCCAGGGCTCAAAGACACTGAAACATCCTTGTTCCAGTCTTGAGTCCCAACTCTCTGAGAATGCATGGCTACGAGTACTACATATTTTACAGAGAAATGGGTTAACTACATTCTCCATGATATTTGAGCCAATGAGACCCAAGTTCAGATGTGTGGCCATCCTTGAGAAGTCGTCAAACCATCATAAACAGGAAACAAGGACAACTGTGGCATTTTTAGATTCTATCCTTAATGAGTACTGGAAATAATGGTATACAAAATCTAGCATTTAGCTTTCTAAGGTCCACATGCCTCTCGATGGAGCATGCAGGTGAGGCACAACAGGAGTAGCCATATGTGAGTGACAGAAAAAAAAACAAAGAGAATGGAGGTGAGTGTCTGGCTGCGTACATGAATTTCCATCAAGATAAGCATTGGCATATTTTAACTTGTTGGGGCTGTTGAAGAATGACTTGCATCCAAGATATTTCACTGAGTCCCGACTTGGTCAAAATGTATTTTGCTCAAATGTAGGGTTGGAAAAATGTAATATTGTTACAGTTTGTTACCGGCTTAAATAAAAAGAGTTTTCCTTCAACAATTTTTTCCAACTAGTGGACCCCAAGAATCGTCCATCAAACGTACTTACAAAGGGATCATGCACGGCACCCAGTCTTTATGAAGCAATCACTGACATGAGTTGATAGCCTTTCTCAGAGCGACAGACAGCGCAAACGTGAGAAAGGTTTGGTCATATTTTCCAGTTTAACTCCTTTGGAGTAGGCACTCGACAGATCTATCCGGCTATCTGTCGAATGTCATATGTCCCTAGGTTAATAAAGACTTTTAGGACATAACTATAAAATAATTAAAGCAACATTAAATGCTTCAAGACACAATTAAGTCACCAACAACCCCAACTACCTTAAACAAATGTAATTTAATTAAGTATTGTTTTATATTATAACAAATCACAGGACCAGTAAAGTAGGCTTTCTTTCTGTTACACAAAAAACACTTTTTTTTTTATTTATTTTTTTTTTTTATTAGAGATGATCGAGAATTGATACCAGATATCAGTCCGATACCAGCCTTATTTCACGTATCGAGTCCTCATGAAGGCTGGTGATACCAGTCAAAGACACAGGTCTCTAAGTAAAAATAAATGGAAAATATTTATCAATATAGACTGACATAAAATATTTTCATCATGATACATCTTTTCCAACTTCATTGCGTCATACTGAAACAAATGTTGAACGATGAACCTGTATTATTAACCTGTATTAGTTTTGCACTTGGATTTATATTGAACAAAGACTAAAACACTTGTTCGTTTGATTTTGCACTTTTCTTTTTATAATTTATTACAAAAGAATCATATTCAGCGCCAGTTGTTTGTGTTTTAGTTTTAGCTTAAATTCTGCATTGCAGAGTGACATTTCACACTAACCACATTCAGCCAGTGGTCCAGTGGCCTAAAAATCAAGCTGGCAGTGAACCACGTGCTCAAGCTAACAATCCAAGCCATTCAGGATTACAGGAATGTGTCCCTTGGAAGTTAAGACAGCCCAGCTATCAGTGGAAAATAAGCTATTCCCTTGTGTCCAGGCCATAGCAGCAACCCATTTAGCACCCGCAACACATGTGCCCATCCCTGGTTTGAGTCTCCATTGCACCCCATCCACACACCCTCCCCCTTAGACTGCCAAACTCCCAAGAGGGAGAATGGAGGGAGGGGCAGGCACGATACTATAAATACATAACATGTGCACATCCTGATATCTCACCATTGTGGGAGCGTTTCTTTCTGAAAAAATATGGGGAAAAAATTCTGGAGTCTACTGGGAGTCTTATGTATTTCTAGCAGTGTTAAACACCGAGAAGATATCTTGCAGGCGGATCACAACCGCAAAAGAATTTTAATACGCTATAAGAAACAAGAGCCAGATGGTGAACAGAGTTAATACTAGTATATGACATCAATCAAAAGAAAAATTGAATGACACAATCCCACTTTTTACTTAGCGACTGACTGACTGACTGGAATGGCTAATATAATGAGGGGAATATACAGAGGAAATAGTTTTCATCATCAAATTTTGCATATGTGCAAAATAAACGTTTTTAGCAAGGTGGAGTCACTGCACCGCAGAAACAAATGAAAACGATTGCACTGACAGTGGATCGTTGAGGCCATATTAGGCGGATGCTGTTTTAAGTACAGCCGTAATAAAAGATCCCAATGTTTCCTCATTTAACAGCTCACAACGATGGCAAGATCACACCTTGCACTGTGATGGAGCCCATTTTGCACCTTGACATTTCAAAAACACTCCTTATCCGACTGAAACTTCCACTGACATTCAGTACATGTGCATGTGCAAGGTTTCACGATGACAATACACGTCAGCTATCACACATGTCTAGGCCCAAGTTCATTGCCTTGTTTGCTTTAAGAGGTGACGGATGTTTAACTTCATCTCAATCCTGTAAATGTAATTGAGCTAGAGGTAAATTCCATTCCATCTCACCCTGTAAGGAAATGGAAAACGTTTACACACACATTGATATGATAGCTCTTGATAATAATTATTGGCATAACTCTGTGGCTTTGCAAAACTAATTATGCATATTCAAGTTCATAGATTTATTTTATTGTAGTTCGCACGATTTCCAAATGTCACTCTAAATTGGAAGATTACGATCATCTTGTTTTTGTCTATGTTGTCTCTATTAAAAACAATATCAATTACTGTACATGGCTATACAAATGAGAGCCACAATTTATAGCCCTGATGTGCCGAGTCTGTGAGCTGAGGTTCAGGAGCAAAAATCACATTAACCAGGTAAAATAAATGCTACGATTGTGCACTAAGTAAAATAGTCCATTTATGACAGGTTCACATCTGACTACATGCTCAGTGAATGATAAAACAATGATGTAACACAAAAACAGATACCAAAAAATGCAAAACATAATTGCTTCGCTGCAGGTGGACATTTTGGTTTTAGTTTCATGAAAATGAGTCAGACTCATATAAACAAACGATTTTATTTGAAAGTAAACTTCAAACAAGTGTCTTTTTTCAGAGTTATTTGCACAAATGCGGAAACAATTGCCAGATTTCAGTTGCTGTAGCGGTAATTGATGTTATAAATGCCAAACATTATAATTTTTCTACATGCATGTGAAAAAAAATAAATTAATTTAAAAAAAAATTAAAAAAGCATTTAAGGCTGCCGCGGCCTGGTCTAGGTTGAACAGTATTCCCAGCAAGATATTATTACAAGATTGTCTTTGTTCATGTTTTTCTTCTGTCCAGACTGTCGTAAAGGTATATTTTAAACTCTGCTATACTTTACTGTAATATGTTTTTAACCTTCTAAATGTACCACTTTTGAGATTTCCCTGTAATGTAAATTCTATTAGAAATTAAATGTATTGTTAGATGTATTATTATTATTATCATTGAGAAGAAATGGAAAGGCATGGTAACCCATTTGTTATCTAGTCAATTACTATTTTGTATGTGTCGAACAGATTTTTAAATTATACTGCATTTCCTGCCTGTAGTTTTGTTTTGATTTTATTTATTCATTTGAGGTAGGTGTTATTTTTTTTTTCAATCTTAATGTGAAATAAAATATTTTAATTATGAATCTAATATGAATATTAAAAACACCATACTTGCATTCGACTAGTGGATTATTTAAAAATAATTTATCTGTTTAGTCAGTCAGGATGTTTTGTCAAATGACAACACCTAATTGGACAAGTAATTTCTTAAAAGAACCTTAAAAATACTACTTGATAATACTTGACAAGACAAGTGACTGTGCCAACACTCAGAAAAGGTGACACCTAACTAAATACTAAAACTTTGACAAGACTGACAAATTACAAAGGTGAGACTTATTTAAAAAAAAAAAAAAAAAAAAGTCTTAGTCAAGAAACAAGTCAGCACCTGGCTATGCTGATATGTACCAACAAAGACACTGAAGACTTGATTTGAGCACCAGACCAGAGCACAGAGCACACATCATCATGCCTTGTCATCCTACACACACGCGCGCGCATGCACGCACGCACGTACGCACACACCTTAGACGCTCACTGAGGTCCTCATAGGTGTGAGCGTGTGTGTGAGTAATGCAAAAGTGACCTCCTCTCGAGACCCATTAAATGTCCTGTCCTGCTTGCCAACATCGTCATAACTACACAGGCGTGCAGTGATGTCAGTCATCTTTCCATCACTCTCGTTTCTGCCTTCCCGACTAAGAAACGGGTAACGGCAGCTCCTTTCATGATTGCCTGGGACAACACACACATGCTCAATTCCTGACTTGAGCACATTATTATCAACCCAGTTGCAGTGATGTTGTAAGGATAGGGTATCTTAATCAACAATTATAAGCTCCAGCTTTATCTAGACAGAGGACAATATAGAGCAGACCTGCACCTCTGAAATCCCACAGCGCATCTCCCTCCACTGGCTGAACCATTTGATTAGGCACCAAAGAACAGATCAATGGCTAACAGAGGTAGATACAGATCGCAAATACTTAAAATTCGCCAACTTGGTCATCTTTGGTATCGGCATTTTTTTCTTTACTTTCAAATAACGTGTGACAACATTTTAGTTCAAGCAGCATGACAACCCTCTGACAGTCCCTAAAAATAGCTGCTGTGCTAATGTGACGAGGAACTGTGAGCAAGTGAAGGCTCAACCTTCACATGGTTTTAACGTTGAAAAAAGAAATTAACCATACAGTGCTTTAAATCCTTTATTTTTTCCATGACAGTCTGATAATTCCTCTGTTTCTAAACTTTCACTCGAACATCAACCTACTGTGACCTCGTTCATTACAGGAGCAGAAAAATACACATTTTGTTTAATTGCTCCCTTGTAGAATAAACGCAATTGGCTTCTTTCAGTGTGCCCAAAGTATTCTACACACCAATCTGACGTTGACCGCAGTGGCCAACGTGAAGTTAGCACGTCGGACCCGAAAATGACAGAAGAACACACGGCAAAAAAGACGGAGACGCCAACTACTCCGGACCATCTGCACATGCATGAGAAATAGTACCCCTAACATGCCACGGGCGGAGATAGACAATGCGTAGCCTTTCACAGTGATGTCCAATAACGACGGTCTTTCTTGAACGAGAGTGACTAATTTGTCTTCGCGCTCTTCTGTTCAGCCAGTCGTTATGTCTTATAAAGATGTGAAAAAATTTGCAAAATTGATTCAGTTCTTGAGGAATAGGTTCAATATTCACTGTTCGCCCGCTTTCGTCACTTCCCCTACTTGTCCAATGCACTAGTTTGCCATCTGACAGCCAGTCAGAGTGATCATTTCTCCCAACAACCTGACCCAATTGCAAATGTTGAATGGGCCGAACACGCCCCAACAAAGGCTCTGCCTTTCCGACGTTGCTTGCTACACCAAACGACGGATTGGTGTGTAGTGGCTTTAAAAGAGAAGCATGCTAATGTCATGCCCACACTGCTGTATAAAGAAATTACAGCATTTTCAAATAGATACACAGATGTATATTATAGGGGGAAAAATTTATTAAAACTCCAAAAAATTATGTATCCATCCATATCCTATAATTACTTTCCCTGTTCAGAGGCGCTGGTAACTGAAGGCAAGCCAAAGGCAGCCTGGACTGATCACCAGTCAATCATAGGGCACACAACAAAATGACAACCATTCACACTCACATTCTCACCATTCCTATGAGGTAACTGAAAGCATGCTGCCTTCATAAGAAAACAATCCTTCTTTGAATTAGTATTGATTAGAAAGCACCCTCTTACCTGTCCTCATCGCCATCCATGGTAATATGGATGCCAAAGAGGCTGTTGACAGTAGGACTGGGAAGGCTGAGACCCTCTGTGATGAAAGGCTTCATACTGTCTTTCACGGGCACCATACTGCCACTAGGCTGAGGTAGGACTTCAGATTTAGGGCGACCATCTTCTGCCTGCTTACTGAATCCGGTGAGAAGAGCTGGCGTGATTCCTCCGGTGCCAGGGGCCTGACTCGCCCCACCCGTAGGGGTACTAGTGGTAGTGGGCACTGTGATGGGCACATTCAGAACACCACTGGCAACAGAGGACGTGGGGGCGAGACTTAATCCTCCTGAGGGCTGTGTAGGATTGACCAACTGCTGCTGACCACCGCCTGGAGCCATATGGAGCAGGAGGCCTTGGGCGGTGGGTGCATCAACACCTAGCCCCGGGGCTACTGAACCAGCTGGTATGATAAGAGATGAGGGGGCCACAGAGTGAGGAGTTTGGGGAAGAGTGCTTGAACCCAAGTGCTGCGGCCGGTAATCTGGCTGGCCTGCAGGATGGTTTGAATAAGGAAATTGCTGAACTTGTGCAGCAGGAGGCATGATGGGAGACTTCTGCTGCAGGGAAACTTGGTGCACACCCTTAAGGTTATTCGAAAGGAAGGTTTGGGGAGCAGCAGGTTGTATATTGACCTGAGCATTTTGCGTTTGTTTTGATGTTGTCGCTGTTGAGTACCCTGTGGGCTGGAAGGCACTTGCGCCACCCCCAATCTGAGGGACCAAGCCAAAGCCTTGCTGCACAGTCTCTGAAGAATGGGTAGGATGTGTAGCCACGTGGCCACTGTCCACAACATTCTCCAAAGCCTGTGAGGAGGAAGCGTTGTTAGACACCACGGTGTTACTGGTGGTGGTCCCTATTCCACTGTCCCGTTCTATACTGTGATCGAGAGTTACGTTTGGCTTGATGCTATCCACAGTCCGATTTCCATTTGAATCAGAGTCTCTGTCATGGAACTCAGTGCAAGTCCATCTCCCTCTTCTGAAGGGCTCCCCAGTACCATGGTCTAGTTTAATGACCCTGAAGCGAGAGGTGCAGGTATTCGCAGGCGCAACAGTGGTGGAGACAGTGGCAGCAGGGGCCGGCACAATGGGCACACTTGTTCCCGAATGCTGCGCGGTCACACGACCGCCGCATGCACTTTTATTATTGGCGAGAGACCCATTGACAGGAGCTGTCAAAGAGGCCTGACCCTCCTGCGTGTCTCCCACGTTGTTTAAGGTTTCCTCAGACGAGCTCCGATCACACGCAGCAAGGTCAGCACGTGAAACATCGAATATTTCCGACGACACGTCCTCCGTTCGGGACTCGTCCGGGTCGTCCAGACTCTCGGTGTCGTCTGCAGTGTTGTTGGCCGCCACCTGAGCCTGCGTAACACTCGTGATCTGGAAACAGCTCTTCTTTTTCGCTGGCATTTTCGACATGTTGGCTAGCTCTGTCGAGTCAGTGTATTCCCACATGAAACGAATCGCCGCACGCCCCGTCTTGCCAATAAATTCACAGGAAGAGGACAAAACACGGAGACGTACCCCCGCAGCACTTTTCCATAGCGTTTCCCTCGCGCTCAGTCCACACTGAAGTCACAAGCGCGGTCCAAGACTCTCCCAAACTCCCGAGACGTAGCGCGGTCCCCGGTCACTGCACGCCTCCCCAGCCTCTCTCTGACTCCGGGTCAGCCGTCCTTGTGTCCCAGTGAGCCCGCAACAAGCAGGCCACCGTCTGAGTTGTTCAGCGGCTGTCCCCGGGACTTCTGTCGGAGGCAGGCCCGAGTTTGTGAGTCCACTTCTCTCTCTATTTCTAAATGCCGACTAGCCGAGTTAGCTCAAGAGAGCTAGTTTCGCCTACCCCAATACCAACAGGTGTGGAATCATAATGTAAACATTCCTCTCGGTCTCTTGGAGTAGAAAGTATAATCCAGCGGCGAAGAGAAAGAGAAACCCATCAAAAGTCGTTGAAGTTGGGCCTCTTGGTGGCGTAAGTTACTTGTGGCTGTTAGCTGACAGATAGCCACAAGAGCACCGCAACTGGAAGCTCACGGTGCTGGCTGCTGGCTGCCTGCTAGCTGCTGCTGCTACTGCCTGCCTGCCTGTCTGCCTCTCTTCCACCAGACAAGATGGCAAGAGCCAAGTGCATCCTGGGTAAAGAGGTCAAATACAAGTTACTCCACGCGTAAGAAATATTTTTAAATAATAGAACTAAAAAAAAACTAACGTCTTACTTTTACTCAGAATAAATTCCTTTTACGGCGATTTTCACAACAACACGAATCGGCATTACTATTACATTTTTTAATGCTTTATTGAATCTTTTAAACACACACTATACCAGTGTCACAAATTCAGTTAAAAAATTAAACCATTACAGATAAATTGTAAAATAGTCATAACAAAAGACAGACAAATGTAAAAAAAAAAAAAAGTTAAAAAAAACATTCAAAAATAGCAATATCTTGTTGCTTTTTTGTTCTTAATTAATTTAATAGAGTGGGGAGGCCGGATTTAGCTCTCTGACCATATTTTGCCCAGAACTGATTTTGAGTCTTTAATTAACCTAAAATCCATACTTTTGAAATTTAGAAGAAAGCTGGAGTTGGGCTGAACGATTTATTGTTTCGGGACTGAAGTCGCAATCTCAGACAATGTGATTTTACGATTGTCAAAGCTGCATTTTTTTTCAGGGTCTCTTGTGCCACACAGCAAGCAAGTCGCACTATCTCGTGTCGTACTGATTTAAAGAAAAAGTGTTGCACTGTCACCCGTAGTCCCCGAAGAAATTTAATTCGCCACTGCTTGGATGCTAGGTGCCAAACTATTTTGCACCGCAGCAGTACGGACTTTATTTGTGCTATATTCAGCCCTAAACCAGACTACCTGCAGAAAATCCATGCACGCACTGTCATGGTTCTTGTCCCATCTTGTGATTTTTTTTTTGTCTCATTTGTTTTTTTTTCTTTTTTTTCCTTTTAGCTCCAGTTGCAGTGAAAGGCATATTCCCTCGTGTGGTGCACCTGTTCACCATGATCAGCAGTGGACTATTTAAGGACTCCCACTGCTGTTGTACCTTGTCAGATTATTGACCTTCCTTCTGTTGGTGCACAAGTGTCATTTTCTAGATGTCTCCTTCTTGTGTTTTTGCACACGTTTTTTCAAGATTCTGGTTTTACCAGTATTTTTGGTTGCTCGTATTCATAGTTCATTTTGTGTTTCGTGAGTTTGGATTTTTGTTTTGTGGACTTTTTCTGACAAATTGACATGGCTGTATTGCAAGCGCTTTATGTTTCAAATCTGGTTTTCCTGGCTCTGTTGTGCTTGCGCATTTTGTTCAGAATTTGTCGGTCCTACGTTTTCTTTTTCCGTGATAGTCTTTTGTGTTTGTGAGTGTCTGCCTTTTGTGGGATCCACCTTGATTCCCCAAGCTTTCTGGATAAGTAGTGCTGGTCAACTATATTAACAATGGAATTCTTTCATTAACCAATGAGATTTCAAATTCAAACAGAACTTTTTACCAGCCAAGTTGGACTGACAAAAAATCGCAATTGTTGCAATCCGTAAGCTCAAACTCAAAATCCCTTTATATTTTGTTCAGTAAAATTAAACTTGCTTGCATTCAACATTCTATGAATATGTTTTAGACAAATCCCTAAATTACTAACTAATCTCAAAATGCCTTGTTTTCCTCTGCAATATTATTCGGAATTTTCTTAGGTCAGTTGTGTGCTGTCACATCCTACTATGATCGAATTAATGTTTTTATCATTGTGACGATGGGTTGACATAAGCAAGGTGCAGGTAAATCATCTACTAATCATACTCTCGAGAAGTATTTCCCTATCCTTGAATCAATTAGAAGGGTTAGTATCGCAATATTCTTTGGCTGGTGTGGCCACTGTTCACATCCAGGAAATTCTACATATGGCTTATGATGACCCTTGAAAGGAAAGCACAAAATTAAACAAGTTGCGGTCTTGAGAAAATATCATCGAATTGTATTGCTATTACAGAACTGTTTTTTTTTTTTCATTGTTTTATGGCCATAATATTTAATTTGTGCAGGTAATGTTTTGTTGAGAACAATACTCCTCACTTCCAGTGCAAAGTGCATGACACTGAAAGCTAGAGGCACACGGTTACTTTATTGTTCAACATTAACCCCAATATAACAAGAACACAAGCCTCGATGCATGACAAAGAAAATGGCAGAAATTGTGACAAGCTTCTTATCAAGTGACTGTATGGTCACCGTGTGGGCATCATTTCACAATCAATACTTACATTCATGTGACCATGCTGAGTCACCATCCTTTGACGGTGCTGTTATTAGGGCACTATGTTTTCAACATCATACTCACCATAGGCAATATTCCATTGAACAGAGTGGTTTTATTATTTCTATCATTTTTTTTTTAGTATGAGCAACAGGCTGTTGACTGCTGCTTGTTTATTGTTTAACTCTAGATCGCAGAACATTCTGTTACAAGATGAGGGCATGACATTAGGAAAAAAGGAAAGGGTCATACTCTCGATTCTCTCCTAAGTGGTGATAGTTGAGATGGTATAAATGAATTTGTCGTGCATCTCCACCACAAATGTCATGTTTTCATTCCGCCATCTCTTGTTTCGCGCGGTTAGGATCAATTTTGTGATATGGTTAGCTTAAACAACATTAAGATTTGATCTATTTTACGGTTTTCTCATGAACCACGCAATATATCCATTTAATAACTGATCATGCAAGGTGGATATGAGGTAGGACTCTCTCCTCTGTCTTTCCTGACTGTAGTTTGCATGTTCTCCCGGGTGCTCTGGCCTCCTTTCGCATCCCCAAGATATGCATGTTAGTTTAATCAAAGACTAAATTATCCATAAGTATAAATGTGATTGTAATTGTTTGTCTCTATGTGCCACACGATCGAATGGCAAACACTCAGAGAGGATCGGCTCCAACTCACATTATTCAAATATTCTGTGCAAAGTGATTCAGAGGCCAATGCATGGTCATATGAAAATCTTCTTTATGAATATGGTCCACTTCAGCCAGTTTAAGATTCAAGAGGGTTTATTGTTTTTAATATAGTAAATTGTATTTCTGTAAGGTGTTTCATTGCTTGTTCCATACACTCCATTCTAACGTTGAGGTCCTGCCCCTCCAAAGATCTCTGCACCCCACCATATAAAATATGTAGTTTATTTAGACAGTATGAGGCAGTTATCTATAATCTAATAGCTGCGGACACACTGTAGTTGGGGGAGAAATTGATCTGCCATACAGTATTATTAACCCGACATGACTCCCTTCAAATTACATGGTTACATAATGTCCGGGTGCCAACTCACAAGGTCTGACTGACAAAAAGAAAAATCATAGATTCCTCAGATTAGATATTGGAAACAGAGAGCATCTCCATACACGTCTTGGAAGCCCGTAATATTCAATGACACCTCAATGCAAATGAAATAAGACATCTATAAAATTCTATATTGGATTGAGTTCACCAAGTAAATTAATTATTTTGGGCACTAACTATTCATACTTACTTTAGGTATTAACTAGGGATGTCAAAATTAAAGCATTAACTCAGGTGATTAATACCCCAAAACATTAACTCAGTCAAATATTTTAACTCAGTTTGATTTACTTAAAAAAAATACTTGGCAAATATTGTGCCATATTAGCTCTCTTTAGCATGTCTCAGAACAAAACATTGTGTTTAAGTTACCACTGGGCCTTGCAAACCAACACTGCTGGAGTGTGGCGCTTGTGGACAGTTTTGAGAAATGTTTCGAAAATAAATGTCTGCAAAGATGTCTCCATTTAGATCGTATTGAAGAATCCAAGAAAGCTATTAGAACAGTCTTTGAATTAAATATACTTCATATTTGGTGATTTTGCATCAATTCCAAGATATTATTCAAGTAAATATCTGTTATAAGCTTCGCAAAACGGGAAGATTTTACCGCTTAAGTCATATTCCACAATTGCAATATTAATCCGAATGTTGTGTTTCGACTAGGAGGGCTGCATAAAAGATGTTCTTGTTAAGAAGTTTTTGGAGTTGGCGTCCCCTTTAATGGAACAAATGCTGACATTTAGGTTGCCTGCGTAGGTCAGTGCTTCTGATCGTATATCAAGGCCAGAACTACAGCTGATTTTCTGAATCCTTTTAAATAATATGCATCCATCCATTATCTAAGCCGCTTCTCCTCACATGGGTTGCAGATTCTATCCCAACTGTCTTCGGGAGTTGGCGGGGTGCACCCTGGACTGGTTGACAGCAAATCGCAGTTAAATAAAATCTTCCCATCAAATCCATACTGTTTGTTTTTTTTAAACATGTGTGCTTGCATATAAAGACAACATTTTATAAATGTGACCCAAATTACTCTGGCTCCACCCCTATACGTACAAATAGCTAGTAAATGAACATGTAAAATGTGGGAAGAGGCAATATTGCAACATATCAGTCAGTACATATATATTTAGGCTCCCTGCTTGACTTTGCCTTTCCATGCTCCAGACTAAGTGTTTGTGTAGCTGTGTGTGTTTATTTATCCTGCTTGGAGGCTGAAGACTACCAGGCTGTGCTGCAGCGCGTTACAAACCGAAATGCCGGCCACTTTCACCACACCACCGCAGAAACAAGACAAACGTGCTGTCTGTATTTTGGGGCCTAAGGGTCCAGGCCAGTGGTCACTTTCAGCAGCCCCAACTTGGGAGACCTACGGCTTTTAGCAAAGCAGCATTGATGCACTATCAATAAACAAATTGACCAAACATCACTCAACACTTGCTAAAAAGGGCTTGCCCGAAGGCAAGTGTACATAGATTCAGATGGTTTGACCAGCAGAACTCAAAAGTAATGGCAAAAATATGCATGTGAACATTGTATGTGGTGTTTTGGGCATATTTTCCAGTGACATGTTTGTATTGACCTGGATGATTCATTTCCCACTGTCTGACCACTAATCAAGTTGGTAGAACTGAATTCACCATTGCGTATTCGCGTCAAGGTGCGTCTCTGTTCTCATAAGCTCTGAATCTACCTGATTCCAAAAACAGGCTTAGTTAAAGTCTAGCGTATTTTGAGAGATCGTCGGGTGTGTTTTTTTTTGTTCAACACTGATGTGTTCCTTCGCATAGTTTTTGACAACCTCACAAATTCTTTCACTTTTCACAACAATGTGCATTACATAAAACTGTGTGTGATGGCAACCACGGTATCGTGAAGCATGAACTTATTTTCAAGGCTTTACCTCTTGATTATCAAAAGAGACAAAGCACATTGATATTGCTCTAGAATCAACACACTGTTGCCGAGCAGTAGTCATTCCTGTCAAACATCAATGTGGTCAACAGGTGCGAAGTGTTTTTAGCAATCATAGCCTGCAAGAGAGACGGCTTGTCTCACCTGGGCCTGCACTGCCTGATAATTCTTATTCTTTATTCTTTATTCTTATTCTTATTCTTATTCTTATTCTTATTCTTATTCTTATTCTTATTCTTATTCTTATTCTTATTCTTATTCTTATTCTTATTCTTATTCTTATTCTTATTCTTATTCTTATTCTTATTCAATAAAATTAACCACAATGACATGGACAGCTATTTTAGGACACACACACACACGCACCCCCACCCCCGCACACTCACACACACGCACACACACCATGTAAATTTAGCAGAATATTGGCAATTTTACACACATATAAGTCACCCATCCATCCATTATCTGTAACGCTTATCCTCAGTAGGGTCGCGAGGGGTGCTGGAGCCTATCCCAGCAGTCGTCAGGCAGTTGGCGGGGTACGCCGTGAACTGGTTGGCAGCCAATTGCAGGGCACACGTAGACGAAAAACCATCCGCACTCACACTCATACCTAGGGGCAATTTAGAATGTCCAATCAACCTGCCATGCATGTTTTTGGAATGTGTGAGGAAACCGGAGTACCCGGGAAGGCCGGATCCCAAATCGAACCCACGACCTCTGCACTGAAAGGCCATCCTGCTTACCTAAAAAAAGCATATTTTTATTGGACACAATATGTAATTTCATTTGTTTAAGTCATTTTATTTATGTACTGTTGATTCCATTTAATGGTGTATATATGTGTGTGCGTCCTGTAGACGTGTGTCTGATAGAATGTGTGATTTGTGTATTTAGGCATAGAAACAATAGGAGTAGTGAATGACAACACACCCACAATGTAATATTTTCACAGGAATGTTCAAAGTCATGGTGCAACAATACGAGACTAAATCTAGAAAAAACGGTTTGAGCTGTTTCCTCTTTCAATTGCTTTGATTTTAAGCTTCTCTATGATGTAATTCCGTCGATCAGGGAGTCTAAACAAGTTTTAGTGGGAATAAGAAGTGGAAGAATGTGCAGTTGCAAGATATTAGGTGAACAGAATCCTTTTGTTCAATTTGTTTTAACAGCAATAATGTAGTGAAGTATTCATTGTTCCCTTGCCTCAGACTGTGTTGACTGCTGTGTAGACATGACTTAATGAGGATTGTCTCCTGATCAATTAGCCTTTTTACACCATGAAGTTGGATTAGCTAACACATTGTGGCATTTGGACCACATTGTCCTCTGAAGACATCTCAATGACAGCAAGATAAATAAGTCATTCACGACCTTGTTTAATGTTGTCTGTCTTTTGTGTAAGTTTAGTTAACATTATATTATCATGAGTTTTCAAGTGTTTTTTTAGGGTTGATAGAAATATCCCTGCCCAAACGTTTTTTTTTTCTTTAGTTCGCAGTGTATATTGGACAAAATAAACACAAGCCATGCCAATGAAATGTCGGTAGGAGTTTTCTGTCAGTGCATGTTTTCAGCTAATGCTTCATGTTGTTTCCTGTCCTATTCAGAATTTAGCTTTAAGTTGTTCGCCTGAACTCACCATGCCGATTCTAAAGGTGAAAACTTTAATCAAAAACAGAATCATCCATCATTTTGAAAGCTTTTTTACAATTGTATGTCTAATGATATGAATCTAAGAATGATATATATGAGTTAATATATATATATATGTATATATATATATATATATATATATATATATATATAAATGTGTGTGTGTGTGTGTGTGTGTGTGTGTGTGTGTGTGTGTGTGTGTGTGTGTGTGTGTGTACAGTGGTTTCGGGGTTTTTGTGTTTGTTTGATTTAACCTTTTCTTTTTAATCATTCATAATGATAAAAAAGGATGCCAGAAAAAGATAAATAAAAAAAGATTTTAAAAAAGAAAGAAAAAAAGTTAACACTTTTAATACATTTATGTGAGGTACACCAATATGCGTACATTGTACATTTTTAAAAGTAGGTATATTATATGTACTTTGTCATTTTATAAGTCGCTCGCATGATTAAAAATAAAAGTGGGGGCACGCCAGCTGTAATCAACAAGTACGTCCACAAGATGTCACCAGACGTTCAGTGATCAGGGCTGTAGCCAGAGTAAACAGTCACGATTGAGATTTTGGGCAAATCAATTTTAGCGTGCATACGCCATCTAGTGTGCATACACAATCTAAAATTATCATCTAAAATTATAAGTATTTGTGCCTTTACAATGATGATAATAATGTCCACTTTTGACTGACACTGTCAGAGATGTGTGACTTGATATTTTTATTTTTGAGAATGTAGTTTTGCGCTGATGTTGAATCAGCGCCCAAGTCAGATTAAAGAGCATGCAGGGAAACCTTTCAAACCATCAGAAAGAGTCCTCACCGTATAGAAACAGAGCCATACATGTCCACCTGGCCATGAAACAGATGACAGCCAATTATCCCATTACTTTTGCAGTCACATACTTGTAGACGAAATGTTGTCATTGCTACACAATTGATCCGATTTGGTAGTTAAAAATAAAATTAAGTTAAAGTCTGTATGTAAAGCACATTTGGTTTGTTTAGTTTGAAATACATGTTGACGGTGTTTAGAGACAAAAATAATCTTTGTATCGATGTCCCATCATTTATGGATGTGACTGTATGTCTTGTGTGATTCCGTAAGTCTGGGTGTGGTCCTCCAAAGAACAACCACGTGCTGAATGCTTTTGACTTTTGGACTGCGGGTGATCTCCCAACCAGAAGACAAAAACAAATGAATGACTCATGAGTTGCCATGCTGGCAACGTGAATCATCAGAATTTATTAGAAATGAATCATATAAGTTTGGAATATAAATACCCATATTCTGTCCTGATTTTTTTCTATGTTTGTTCTGTTTTTTAGCGAAAACAAACATCGGCGTCAGACACAGGAATTAGAAAAAGAGTGAAGCGCGCCATCTACTGGCAGGAAGAACAGGTTGCAGCAGACGTTTGTTGACTGTCTGCAAGTAGCGCACAGTGCACATCTTTCTTGCACGCATACACACGCAAGACGCAGTCAGTACTTTACTACGTGCATGTTAGACGACAGTGCACGCATTCATTTAAAGCACAGGTTCGACATTTAAGGGGCGATGAGAACTATTCCAGCTAGATTACTGGGAATCATTGTTGCTCAAATCTCCACGTAAATTTACCTTCTTTAACGCCCATCAAAATTGGGATGGGAAGAAAAATATATTGTATTGATTTATTTTCATGAATTCCTTGCAGTTGTGGTAATCTTCCCCGGTTTCAATATTTTTTAACAAAAATGATTACAGCACGTTTGAATTATGAGAAACATTTCTACCCTTTTAATTTACCCCGACACACATATTAGTATATAATAGTCCAAGACTATTGCAATGTTTAAATAAGCACAAAATATAAATATATATAAAAAATATAACATGCTCCAAAAAATTCACTTTAAAAACAAATTTGTTTCTCAGACATCACCTTCGTTCGGACACAAATATTCTCAAACAGGATCCCCATTTGAGTTTAGTATACAGAAGTGACAATTTGTGAACGTTCAGATTTTTACACGTCACAGAATATTGTTCTTCTTTTTTGCTGCCAAATACGCATAAACACATGCCAGATTGGTAACATTGCCCCTCGGATTGGTAAATTCAGACAAATCTCAAATTTTTCTGTAACACTGGACCCCAGATGCAAAACCCAAACCTCAGAAGCAGTTATGCTATCCATTTGTACCAATGTGCTGCTCAACTTTGCAAATAAATATCACTGTCCTGTGCTTGCGTCTACAACAATAATAGTAAAACAGGTACCTTGAGTCCATACATTCAAGTCAGAATAAGCTGACTGGATAGAAAAAAATGGTTGCACAGGAAATGTTATTTTTTTTTACCACATTTGTTAAAGGAAACAAAGCAGGCAGCTGTCAGCCCAATTTAAAAAAAAAAATATATATATATATATATATATATATATTAACCACCCATTTCAATGAAGTCGTGAAAGAGAGCATGATGAGAGAAGCGCCATAAGAATGTCCATCTAGAGATGAACTCACTTCATCCTACTCTGTGAATCATGACTATTCATCGGCCAGGAACACTGCAGCCTTTCTCTGCAGCCTCAACATTATCATACAATACTGTCAGTGTGAGGCCAACTCGATGTGAAGTAGGACAACAACAACGAGCTTCGCTGCCAAATGTAGATGCGGCTCAGAAAAATGTCATGTGGGAACGCGATACCGTTGTATTTCCTGTTTCTCACAATCAGGAAGGCTCTCAGCTCGTGGAGGAACAGGAAGCAGAAAGATGACTGTTAACACTTCTTGTGTCACCGTCGCCAGTTCTCAAATTTGTAACAAGTACTTGTTTATGCAAGAAGACTAACTCACCTTGTTTATGTGTTGACTTACAGTCAATAAAGAATAACGTGTTATTTATGGATCCTTTTAGTGCAGCCAATGCGTGACATCTATTTGTAATCAATGGAAGTGTTGATCAATTCCACAGATAGCTTATGTAGGCCCAAAGCTGGTTTCTGAAAAGACCAAATTGTGCATGTGGATGAGCGTGCGTGTGGAACACACGTACACTGACATGCAGATGGGCCATTTTTTATCTCTACAATACCTCACTCCAGTTGACTGATGGATATTTTACTTAACATATTTCCATACATCAACATTTTATATTTTTTTTAATCACTTACTTCATTAAAAATAGCCCTGAAAGGGGAAGTTAACAGTTTAGAGGACACAAAATGCGTAAAATTCTTTGCTCCGTTATAGATTTTCTTTGTGTGTGTCTAAGCCAAAGCCTTGTGAGTCAAGAGGAGACATTTGCTAAGAACAAAGAGGAACAACATGCTTCCGCTTCTCCTTTTGTTACTCAGTTTTTAACGCACCCTCAGTGCTGTGAGCATAGAGTCCAGTTGGAATGTAACGTCGGCCAGTTCTGACACCTGGAATGTTGCGCCCAACCATGGTCCCACGTGGTATCTATTGCATTGCGTATGTCAAACTTTTAACAAGAGTCAATGGCCAAAGATCAGAAATGCATCATGAAATCACACAAAAAAACACAATGAAACTACTTTATTCATCACACATATAAAGAATAAAGCCACTGAAAAGACTTTTTTAGTTAGACTTTTTTTAAGTATTAGTATTTTGTTTAAATTATGTCTCCAAGGAAAGTAATATGGTGACTGCCGTGTGTGGTGGGCCACACACCCTAAGGCCCTCTTTTATCAACCATTTTAATAATCGAGTAATAGAGCTTGTTTAAGTTAAACATCCCCAAATCCTCTGATTGCAGCCTCTCAACAGGAATCGTTCTCTGATTTTTGATAGTCCTTCATGAAAACAGAGTGATGACTAAAGTTGTATTGTATTATCTTTTTTAAAACATCTGCTTTTATTTTGGGAAATAATGAGCGAACCATTACCCAGTTTCAAAAAGGTTGGTGAGTTCCACATGGATTGTATCATCTCTTGTATGATAATGTTGCATAGTCGCTTTATATCAAGTGTTTGTTTTTTTTAAATCATTAAACAATACCAAATAAACAGCAATAATTGGTTCATAATAAAGAGTGATGGATACATTTCATTACAAAAATATTCACAATGCTAAAGGTTCCGTTCAGATAATAAAATTATATATATATATATAAATGTGAGTTTAAATGATTAGCTTAGCATTTCACCATTAGTACAAGAAGTTAGAATATGTTGTCCTTCAAGAATGTCTTTTTATTCCCTGAACGAGCCTGAACACGGGGTAAGAATGTGTCAGCTGAACTATCCACCGCCCATTTAGGGATGTGAAGTATGTGTGGCCTTGTTTTCTTGCTGTCACAGGCTATTCAGGCTTGCAATGCTGATTTTCCGCATCTTTCTGCAATTGCATTGAAATACGTAGTCCCTGAATTAAACATTAACACCATAAAATGACATGTTCCCACCGCTTTGTCCAGAACACAAGACAGACCTGCTGTAAAAATATCAAACAAGGAAGAGGAAGGAGCAACTTATAAAATTGAACAGAAAATAAAGTTTCACATGTACGGTAAGCTAAAGGTCCATGATGTGATCATGATGAGCTACAAACATGAGCTTAAGTTTAGCTTTCAAACCTGTTTTGTACGCCATGAAATGATACCGAGAGCGCGCCGCCGAATGCTACATTCCATTTAGATTGGAACATGCTCATACAAGGTGCTTAGGCGTGCCCCTGTCCTTAAGAAAGCTTTAAGTTTCTCTCATAATCACGGAAGAAATACTGTTTGATCCAAGACACCTTTTTATTGTTTTCTTGCTGCACAAAGATGAACATAATCTGGTTCCTTCAGTACATACAAAATATGGTACTTCATTTTTCTTGGATATTGCGTAAGATGCATTCCCAAATTGCAAAACTACATTCACAGACATTTCACATGATCAGTCAACATCATGGAAATATTTTGCATCACACTAGTTCTTCTTCTCATGAGACACACTTTAATTACAAAAATCAACAGTGGTATTTTTCGAGTACCGAGGCCTGTATGCTCACGTCTTTAAATATGCTCAGTCTCCACCTGATAAGACGGCATGTGTTTTTTTTTTTGTTTTTTTTTAAGAGATCAAGTGCAAGTACAGGATGTATATATATATATATATATATAAGTTGTCTCCCCCCAAAAAAATCTATCATGTCCTCAACTTAAAGATACCTGAAAAATCCACTCAAGTACAGTACTTGTATTTTGTTACTTCCACGATGTAAAATTGTGATGTCTTGTTGTGAAAGCTAAAAGTGTAAAGCACACTATCATCACATAGCTTATTGTTTCATTTCAAATACACAGTGGCAATAAAAAGCAAGAAAACTTAGTGTTAATATCCTCATACATCATAAATGTACTTGTGGACCGAACTGTAGAGCTCTCCAGATTGACTAACAAACGGATGTCAAACTCAAGCCCCCCCGGGGGCCAGATCTGGCCTGCAACATCATTTTATGTGACCCATTAAGGCAACTTTATTGACTTCATCCATCCATTATCTGTTCCGCTTCTCCTCACGAGGGTCGCGGGGGTGCTGGAGCCTATCCCAGCTGTCTTCAGGTAGTTTGCGGGGTACACCCTGAATTGGGCACACAATCACAAACAACCATCTGCTCTCACACTCACACCTAGGGACAATATAGAGTGTTCGATCAATCTACCATGCATGTTTTTGGAATGTGGGAGGAAACCGGAGCACCCAGAGAGAAAACCCACACAGGCATGGGGAGAACATGCAAACGCAGACGGAATTGAACCCTGCACCTCTGCACTCCGAGGCAGACGTGATAAATAAACACTTTTGTGAAATTTGTAGTACTTTTTTGGTGTCATTTGCATAGAAATACTGATGGATATGATAACGTAATTCTAATGATTCGAACCTTGCACCTTTGTACTGTGAGGCCATTGTGCCAACCACTCATCAACTGCGCCGCCCCATTTATAAAAATTTTATTTCGTTTTTATAGATTAGTTGGGTTGGCAAACTGGCTTTCGGTGACAGCTGCCTGAGATGTTGCAAAACTTTTGTTACCAATCCCCTTGATAAAACAAATTGAAAAAGTTGTTGAACGATATACTTCGAAATGTTTGTGTGATATGTCGATCATACATTTATATGGTTTCCCAGTACACTGTGCACGTGACAAAAATGAGTTGGACACCTCTGGATACATGTCAACTGCAAAGGAACACAGAACAGACGTACCAGTTCACATCGTAGAAATGAAACAGTACCTTGAAAGCACGCACGTTGATAGTTGAACTCGTGTTTACACACATCAGTGGCAACGTAACCACTCGCTGGCCGTATCCCTCCGTCAACCACGCAGCTCTGTACACTTTAAGAGTTTTGCTTTGCCACGTTTAGCCGTCCTCGACGCGACGTGCATTGATATAATTTCTGCTCTATTTCGTTCACATGTAAAGAGAACAGTGTTCTGTTCAATGTGCGTTCTCTTCAAGTGCATAGTTGGTAAGAGAATGTGTTTCGGACTTCAAAACGTGACTTGCGAGTAGTACACGCTTGTTGAAATTTGACACGAGCACGGACTTGAAATCAGTCACATATAGTAGTTTGTTAATTCAAAGTGTCGCGAATACAAATGCAGAATTGATTTGGGTTTGAGAAAAATCACTGCCGAATAGTGTGGACTGTATGAGAAGAATCACACGGTAAAGTTAGTCGGTCACGAATGTATTCATCCGCCGCGTGTTGTATTACGCAATGAAACAGCGAGCCAATCACCACCCTCGCGGAGTGATTTAATCAGGACTACACCCAAACCCTTGTCTAGCCGCCGAGGCTTCTCTTGGGTGCTGAGAGCAGTAGAAAGCCGCAGGACTGGAACTGACAAGTACTGCTGCACTCTCCCTTTCTTCGTCGCTCGCGAGAACTTTTTGACCCAGCCCCCCTTTTATCTTCAACCATGTCGGACCAATGTACTTGGCAGCCCTATGTGGTGAACTTGATGAGCTCTGAAAACTGCAGTGACGCTGCCATTGTTGGTTACCTTGCGGGAAAAAAGGGCGTCTGGGCGTCCTTTGTTGGCGGCAAGTTTTCTAATATCTCGGTTAGTATGCTCCCTACCTGCTCGAACTTTTTTCTGGACTCATGTATTAAGATGCCGTCCACATCTGCGCGTGTGTTTCTCTTCTGAGCAGGCCTTGTCGGATAGTGCTGTACACATGGTCTCCAGTGCTTGGACTTCCTGTTTCAAAACTTGGTTTTATTGTCATGGCCTTTGTGGACGGACTTTATAAAACCGGTTAAGTGGCAAGTTGTGAAGCCTAAACATTACTAACGCGAGTTGTGGTGTGAACGCGGTGAGGCTTGCTCGCTAGCAGAGGCGTCAGCCATTTAGCGTTGTAAACCGCGCACTTAAGACGGAAGCCGAAAGGCGTGCCCGGATTCCGATACGTATCGAATTCTGAAGAGTTATAATTGTGTAATTTTATTGACAGACTATATACATTAGTAGTGTGTCGATGTTACTTGTGACCTGAACACGTTGGCGTAATTGTCGAACGTCAGTCTCCTGTCCCATACGGTGCTCCTTTTATTCATTCGACGTGAGGGCATACTCAGACCATTTTCCTCGTTGAAATATTTTGTGTGTGGAAACATTAAGGCCGAACCATTCTACTCACAAGCGCTCACTTTTTGACGTTCGGTTGACTTATTATAAAGTTAATTGGCTTCCCCCGGATGTCCGTTTTTGTCAGTTGTGCGTGGTAACTTGCGCTATGAAAAAACAAACATTTAAAATAGTGCATTAGTTTTCCCATTCGACCCAATTGTTAACATCAAATTGTGTATGTGTGTATTTATTTTTTTAAAACTTAGTTTTATTTCTTATTTATTTAGATTTTTTTTTCTTCCCCATCTCAAGTCCAAAGGCAGATTTGGATGGGAAGCGATGCGCCCTGCTGTTTGCGGAGTGTATAGGGCCCTGTCTCGAGGCAAGCGCACGATTGCATTTCCGCTTTCTGAATGCACAAAGCATGTGCTGTGCATGCTACTCTGATTCTGCACTTCCGCTGGTCGGCTCGACCCATGCAATGCTTTATAGTTGCAGCGGCGACTCCCTATCCATCCAATCTCTTTACAGTTTATCCTTGCAAATGTTGGCGGGTATGCTGGAGCCTATTCCAGCTGACTTTGGGAGCGAGGCGGGGTACACATTAACTGGTTGCCAACTGATTGCAGGGCACTTTTGACGCTCAGCCAGTCACACGCATGTTCACACCTACGGAAGATTTAGAGTGCTCAAGTAATTTACCTGGCATGTTTTTGGAATGTGTGTGAACAACGAAATACCTCAAGCAGGTGCAGGATGAACTTGCAAACTCCACACAGGAAGGCTGACCACAGTATTTGAACTCATGTTTTTGAAACTGTGATATGCTATTTATATCTATTTAATTAATGTCTGGCCTCCGATCCAGCTTCATCATTTAGCGCTTGACTAGTTAGCGTCATTGCTGGCCACACTTAGGTGCAACTTTTTTTTTTTGTTTTATTTTTTCATGTGCAAAATACATTTATATTACAACTCCAAAATGGATGTCAAGTGAACTTGAGGTATAAATTAAAATTTACAATTTACATTACATTTACCTGAGTCAAAATGAAAACATCTGACCTTTTACATATCGTCGTAAGGCAGTAGTAGTAGGTGCTCGGTCGGGCGAGCAAGCCATCGGCCCCATGCCTTTACGTTCATGTAAACGGGAGTTGCGGTAATTACAAAAAACTCCAGGTATTTTATACTGCAAAAAAACAACATATAAAAACTCTACTACACGAGTAATTTCTTAGAGGCTTAAATAATATAGTGTATAGAGATAAAATATTAAATCATTGAAAGTTGCCATATTATATCAGCAACATACAGGGCCAGTGACGATTCTGGCAGGGCCACTACATGCCTCATTGTTTCCCTATAGAGCCACCACCCAAAAAAGGCTTAATTCAGTATCCTGCATCCCTTCATTTAATAATTGGACATCATTTTCAATTGATCTTTGTTGGTTGAAATGATTTTTGTTCATGTTTAGAGGTCGCTGCGCGCTACCTACAACACGCACAACCGCGGTCATGGTCTGCTTCATGATTTTATTTTTCCTTTCACTCTCGAACATTTTAACGAAGGCCTTTTCTATTGAAATCGACCACGTGACGCGTGAAACATATTTACATAGAATTATTGCCCAGCGAGCATTGAAGTTGATTTCTTGCCAGTGCTGTCTAGGCAGTACCGGCTGCGTGTATGCATGCCCCTTGCATGTTCTGCATGTGTCCCCCCTGTCTCGACCTCTGTAAATGATTGTCATCTGTTGCTTTTAACTGTCGACCAACGCCAGACTTGGAAGGAGGAATGTGGTTGGTTAAATTGCGATTTTCAGTCCACAAGCATGGCAATGGTGATATTGTCCTCATTTTGATATCTTGAATGTTCAGATTTTGATACGATAAAGATATTGCCTAGCCCTCGTACCAAGGTGTATCATTATGGCCCAAATAACACGTGGATTTGCCTGGTCAGTGATGCTCGGGGGCAGTAATAGTGTGCACCTTCTCATTTCACATAGTGAAATTCGTACTCTGCGAATTAGTTGGGTCTTTGCAACCTCTACATTTCGGTACTTTTGTAAACTGAGGAGCATCTGTAGTATACTAATTAATATTCAACCACCAATCTGCAACCCACATTTATATCCTAACCCAGCAGTTGAACACTTTTGCCACTTGTATTTCTTTTGCAGACTTTGGAAATCGATACAATCCTATCAGATAAGTCTGTACTCCTCACCAAAGGCCTTACTCTCGGAGGTGAGAAATGCTCTGTGCTCAGATACGAGTTGCGAACGGAAGATTTGTGGACAATGGACCTCCGGACAAAATGTTCAGAAGGAGGTGTCAACATTTCTATAGGTGCAACTAACCAAGGTACGTAAAGTGAAACACATGACACCCATCACTGTGTCTTTTGGTCTCATGTCAGTTTCCAGATTGCATTCATTGAGATGCACTTAGCAAACCTACAAAGTCGAGAAACAATCTGTCACGATGAGCTTCTTTTCCAGCTTTTCTCTGCACCTGTGTGTTAATCAAAATGGTTTATTTCTCGTAAAAATAAATACAAAAACATAACTATGGTTGGAATTTTTTTTTAATTTGGACTATTCCAGTTTCTAATGTTTCTCAATTCAAATTCTTCACAATGAGATTGGACTTGCCATCCAGACATTCATTCGGCATTCCTTTCTGACTCCAATGACTTCTCAAATTCGAAGGGGGCAAAATGGCATTGGGGGCTGCGTGACGTCTGCAAGACTACTGTATTTTCCCGGACTACAATCCGTTGTACAATTAAAATATCCAAAATGCAACGTAAAAAGATGACCCACACCTTTTCGCAACTCGAGATTTCGTTGCCTGTTGACTAGGGCTGCCAAGATTAGTCGACTAATAAAGACGACGACAACAATTAATCGAAGTAGTCGACGAGTTATTTGGTGCATTGCTTTTCTCTTGTAACGGCCTTGTCTCATGCTTTTCCACGCTGGCTCCATGCGCCCTACGGAGTAGTGGTGATCCGGGCCATCCGTGATCAAAACAGAAGCATTGTGGGTAATGAAGTGGGGCATCATGGCAACCTGTGGTTAGCAACAGTTAAAGTTACGGCACATTACACCCACGAATACTTAAGATACAAACCTCCCTTTCATGGCAGGACGTTGGGGATGCGCGATCGTTGAATGGAAGCACGTGGCTGATGCCTTCATTCCTCACACGTTCAGGTGTCTGCAAGCTAGCTGTAGTTGGCGCACAATGTGCTTATTGCGACGCTTGCATAATTTACCATCTAATTAAGGAAACATTAGGCAGCGACCTCAGTTTTTAACAACCAAAATAGATTGTGTATGCTGTTTTGACATTGGCACAAAAAGATCTCTTGCGAATGGAGCGATGCGTTCACGAACTGGGAAATTCCAGTACTCACAGTATTTGTTGCAATATATTTACTATAAGTACTTACAAAATATGTCCCTAATATTGAAAGATTATTTTTCCCCTGTTGCATTGATAGCGTTGACCAAATTCCGACTATTAAATAACACTTATCAGTAAAGAAAAACAAAACGTTTAGGATGACGTTAAAATGAAAACAAACTTAAAAACCAATACAAGTGTTTATTTTATTTTTCTTAAGCGCCGTGCATTTTCCTAATTTACTCGTCTGATTTCACGACCTACATTAAAAAAATGCTTGGTGCCCAAGAAGAGTGAAATTTGTTTTCAAGTATTTTTTTGTATATGTAGATGGTTTCATAGTATTAGTGCAACTCTACATTGTGTATCGTTTTGCTTTAATTTTACAATGCACTAATCAATTGCAGCTGAAAATTTTAAGGCCATACTGTTGCCTTCCATTTAAGATGCACCATTATTTATAAATGTCTCAGAATTGCTGGTACAAGCTGCAAAGTTTAATCAGTTCAATGTTGCATCTCATTAATTTGTACATACATTGAGAATGAAGCTGTAAACTAATTCTGGTTAAGAGCAGCTGCTGGCTGGTGCGACATGCCGCCATTTACATATGATCCGATTAGTTGATTAATCGCAACTACAGGTGTGATTAGTCGACCACCAAAATAATAGTTTGTGGCAGCCCTACCGTTGACCTTTTGTGGCAATGTTTGCTCCATAGATAATATGAAAGACTCTAGCGAGTCAGAAATGAATCCAACAAAGGACATAAGTCATGTCATTTTGAAATGATTTTGTTTCAGGTGAAATGATATAGAACCAAAATCGTGTATGAAAGATGCGATTGAGTCTAGATATTTTTTTGTCTATCATTGATTTCTTGCCATGTCTTTTTGTCCTTTTTGCGCTCTAGCATTAATTATGCTCAAGGGCAAACAAGGTGTCCATGGAGGGACGGTCAACCAGATTGTATTCAAAATGGTCGACTACCTCAGGAAAGCTGGATACTGAAGCATCGCCTGCCAGGCCACCTGCCCCACCAGCTACCTGTCTACCTACTACCCTGTTGCATTTCACACTTCCTGTCCTTGTTTTGCCTTCCTTTTTTTATCCCCCCCCCACCCCACCCAAAAAAAAAAAAAGTCTCAGCCCTTGCAGTTGATCCATAGCCATGATAAGTGCATGACAAAGCACGTCACTGGACTAAGTCAGGCAGAATTAAAGCCAGCCCTTTTGTTTCCTTGGTACCTATTGACACAAGTCTCATACGCTCTCTGAGAGTGGCCACTGCCTTTTATTTGGATTGGAGCGCTGAAGCAGTTGCTCATCATGTCTTCCTCCCTTCTCAACAACAATTACTTCCTCCTTGTGGACGGACTGTGTGTTCATGCACTGTCTTCCCTTTTCTGCCCTTCCTGATAATGGAACCCTTGAAACGCGCGCACACACGCCCTTTTCAATGTCTAGTTGTTTGACTCGGTTCATCGTCATCAAGCAGAGTGTTACTGTTCCTGTACACACACCAAAAAATCGATGGACATTCCACACTTACCAGCTCAGGCACTTGTTACTGTTCTTTTATCAGTTCCTGGAATTTATTTCATGAAAGGCTACTATTTTGTTGGAGAGTGGATAAATCTTGCTTTCTAACCATCTGGAGTTTTCTTGTTCCCCAGATAGGACCAAGTGTAGTAAAAGCTCAGGTGTTGCAACTAAGCACCAAACAGGTTATGTGGCAGGGAAGGTGACCATAGTTTTTTTTTTTTTTAGTTTTTTTTTTGTCTTCACCCCTATTCAAAAAACTTATGTCGTGTTGACAACATAGTGTGGAATTAATTGCCTTCTTTTATCGTCCACTCAGTGCAAACCCGAAAACTGTACGTCTGGTTGGATGAAACCAACATGTACTGTTGATCAAAACCTGTGTATCCTGTGCCATAATGTAGAGAAGTCTTGCTCTTCAAAGATTAATTTTGCCCACCCATAAATTGTCCTTTTTTTTTCTCGTTTTATTTCCTTAGCTTCAGTGCTAATGTTCAGGCCTTGTGTAAACATCAAATCTGTTTCCAAGTCTTCTTTGCTGATTTCCGTTCTCCCTTTAATTTTCTTGTCGGGGATAGTCTGTCAATGCATTGAATTTCATGTGCATACAACCAAGAATGCCATATATTGATTTATCTTGTTTACAGACAGATCATAATAAATTTATTCCAACCAGAGAAGTGTTTCCTGTCTTGTTCTTGCATTTTGTTCAAACTCATCAATGCTCCACAACTCGAAAGTGGATTCATTTTCACAGCGGTGTGCTTGTTTGTGATTGAGAACCGTTACCATTTTTTGAGTCGTGGAGGAGTATGGATCAGCCAAACGTCGCTGATGATTCCTAATGTGTTTTATTTTATCTGAATTTGCAGGGAAAACAATTTACAAAGCTAACATGGTTCTAGTTTGTGAATGTGAAGATGCATTCAATAACCACATATTTCTCAAACCATATAAAGAAATAACATAGCACTCTTTCCTTCCTCTTTAGCACTTATTTGCTGTTATTGCCAAAGTTCCAATGATTAGGGCTGATCTGTCATAATGCTGCAAGAATAATGACGCAGCCTTGAATTTGAAGTCTTTCTCCAAATCTGATCAAAGGACCATTTTGACGTTCTTTAACTTGGACCAAAGTGAACCGTTAATGCATTTTAACTCTCAACTGGTTATTCAGAGATTTTTAGACTATGGAGACAAGATAAGGAACATTTACAATCTATACATTCGTGCATTATCTAAGCTGCAAGTCCTCACAAGGGTCACAGGCGTGGGGGAGCCTATCCCAGCTGTCTTCGGGCAGTAGGCAGGGTACATCCTGACCTGGTTGCTCACCAATTGCAGGGCACACAGACAAACAACCATCAGTGCTCACAATCACACCTAGGGGCAATCTAGAGTTCTATCAACTGACCAAGCATGTCTTTGGCATGTGGGAGGAAACCGGAGTACCCCAAGAAGCCCACACAGGCACGAGGAAAACATGCCAACTCCACACAGGAGGGCCAGAACCGGAATTGAACCCTGCACCTCTGCTGTGAGGCCGTTGTGCCGCCCCAATTATAATGCATTCTATTTCGTGTTTATAGATTAATTGGGGTGGCAGCTGCGGATGAGATTGCGTTGTGACAATCACTATAGGGAAGAGGAACATTAGTCAGAGAGTCTTCGTTTGAAAAGACCACGTCGATGAACTTGCACCTGTGCTCCTTTTCATTTTATGGACAAAGAGCACTTGGTGAAATTTTCTTTTCTCTCATAACGTTACAATGATGAAATGCCATTTTTTACTTGTAGGGTTAAAACTTTATTGTAATTTGTAACACTATAACTTAAATCTCAACATGACTTTCTTTCCAGTGAGGCCCTTAAACTACTTTTTTTTTTTTTTTTTTTAAACATGCAACTTCAAAAAAGAGGCTGCATAGCAGTTGCATGTATGCATGTGTGTGTATGTACAATAAAAAACGCTGATGACGGAGAACCAGTTTATACATATAGTGAGGTGTGTATTTATGCAATGCTCATGTAGACATCGTCTTGGCCCTTAGGAGTGCGTCTTGTATTTGTGACTCTTATATGGTCCGTGCGTGTGTAGTCCTGTCACAGGTGCACAGCAGACTTTCTTCAATGCTTCATTGGCCAGGTTGCAATCAAAAGCACAGTACATATAGTACATATGAATATGTGAGAAGAATATATCAAATTAAGCAGTGAATTTTCAGAGGTCACCAACAAAGGGTCAAGCTTAAAGCAGGTCATGATCGTGGCCTTCCGGGCTTGACCGCTGCATCTGGACCACCACGGTCTCCACGGTGACCTCTTCCTCCTCCTCGTTGCCGCTGCTTTCATCCAGCTCATCGTCCTCGTACTCGGAGGATTCCTCTTGGTCGCGGTCGGAGCGAGACGCCGCCGACATGGTGCCGAAGGAGTGGGCGCTGGTAGAGGCTAGCGAGCGCAGCAGCGGGGTACTTTCGGATGCATCGTCGTTCTCTTCTCCGCCGCTCTCCTCTGAGTCGGAGTCGTCCTGCGACGGGACTACCTTCTGCTTGCACACCGGACACGTCTTCTTGGTTCTGGTCAGCCAGGGGTCCACGCACTTGCAGTGGTAGGCTATGGGGACAACCATTACAAATCATTACGTGTGGTTTGTAACTAGAGCTGCGCCAAAAACCAAGAGAACGACGTCAGCTTGTTCCCACTGGAAACACAAATGACTGCGCACTAAACCTAACTGCAATCACAAAAAGTATGGTACAGTAGAATCTCGGTTTCCTTATGCACAGTTTTCAAGCCAAAAAACGCAACTCAAACAACGCACATTTATTGCCCTTTCAGGGTGACTGTGTAACATCCTGTCACTTTCAAAATAAGAGCACACAGTGTATAATAAGTTTCAACTCACTTTCTTAGACCACAAACTGCTACATATAGCCACCATGGGGTCAAAGCTTTTATTCTGAAGGCCTGGCTTTTGACAAGATGTTACACCAACGTTGTCCCACTGCTGCTGAGCAGACTGGGAAGCTCGTTATTGTCTTGAGTTATTCATACAGGCTTTTATTGTGGCTTTGCGCAGTGGCTCAAAAAGGCCTGACTTGAAAATTACCTTGCAATGTATGTGCAATGAAATCCACACTTTTCCCTCGAGCCATTGTGGTTAAAAAAAAAAAGCAATATATTTTATATTTTCGAATAGTCACCAGTTCCGACTTTCTGGTGTGTAATTCCGCGTAGTGATGCCCCTTCACAAGTGAGTATCCAATCACAAGACACGTTCATCACCTTCATCGTAAGGCCAGCGAAAAGGCCTTACTGTCATCAACTCGTGATCTGATTGGCTATCGCAACTGTCTATCAATTGGAAAAAGCCCCCTAGAGACTCAGAACAGACAAATAGTATGTATTACGAAATGTGCCTGACAAAAAAAGCCAGCTGAATTTTGATTGGATAAAAAAACTAACCTAAAAATTCAACACTCGGCTATATGACATCCATGTGAAGAATATGATCATGATTTCTTGGTTATGTTAGGGCAGCAGAGAAGGCCTTTGAAGGCCTTGACTGCCCACCAGTGGATTTGCATCTTTTGAAAACTTTTTAAAAGCGGCTTGCAGCTCTCCAATGAAAAGATGATTCGATACGTATCTCAACACATGGGGTGCAATACAATTCAACGAGGGCTTTTTAAAGTGGTATGATTCAATTTGGTTAAAATTCAGTGGGATTATCATTTGATTCAATATGGTCAGGCTCAGAGAGGGTATGATGCAATTTTCTTGTCATTTTATATACATAGGAAGGAACATTTTCCAGTAAATGTGGCATGGGATCCTCCCTTCCCAATATTTGTAGAAAACAATTAGTGAATTATGAGTTTATTACTGTTTTTGGAATATTTTGGGGTGTTTTAAAAAAATCCTCCTCCAATGCATTTCAGTGGGCTCCAATTACACACAGATTTTAGCGATTCGTGGGCCGGCTCGGGGGTTCCAAAAGTGCAAAAAGTATTGAACTCTTCCATCTTGTGTGTCCATGCAGACTGGACTCACCATGAGAACATGGCAAGACCCGCAGTTTGTCTCCTTCTTCGTACTCATCCAGGCAGATGGCGCACACGTCGTAGATGTCTCCTGAGAAACAAAAGACACATTTTCACATTCCCTTCCTATCTCAATCACCAGGACATGGAATTGAATAAAATGTCAAAAGATTGAACGTGTTGTTAATCTAAGTGTTTATGGACACATTTGACAATACGGAAAAACAATTGATGAGTTTTGTATCAAAACAAATTCCGCCATTGATTCCACACCCTTCATTCACGCGGCGTTTATAGCTGTCCTCACAATCTTGGTCGGATTCTACCAAGCAAGTCCTTACATCCGAGCCTGGCAAAGGGGTGAGTTGAGGAATTTACCAATGCACTCCCTTTTCAAATTCCATAGTTTCCCCCCAGCCCATTCTCTCTTCCAGGCCCGTGGTTGAGGGAGGCGGGACTCTTGTGAGCTGCTGTGTTTACGTAAGCTCCAAGTGAGCTTGTTTTCCTCTGGTGTCTATGCCAGGACTGCATGTGACCTTATATGGACGCCCAGTTACAACCCCCCCCCCCCACGCTCCGTCCTCCTCCTTCCTTCTTTTCTCTCCCGCTGTCAGCAATTGAAACTTAACGGCAAAGTTTTTACTTCATCTTTTATAGAACATTCAAGACCAAGTTAGGATATCATAGGCGCCGTTTCAATTCAAATAAGAGCATCCCCTAGACTGGTTCTCGGCTGTTAAGTTAAACAATTAGTTTGTTTTTTGTGTTTCAGTTTCATTTCCTCATTTAAGAAAAAAATGAGCACAACTACAAAAACACATTCACTTCCTTTGTGGGCCAGCGAATCAGGAACACAACCTAAATTCATCATGTAGTGCTCAGTTATTTATTCAAGTTATCAAACATTTATATGGACACATATACTTGTATAATGTTGGATAATTCAACACATTTTGTATCATCTTCGGAAGGTGCTGCTGTTTTGGTTAGCAACGTTGTTCTCCTAGGCTCAACTCCTTAATGTTCAACTATGAACAATAGAATCCACGAATTAAGAATTTGAAAGATCAATTTCACCCATTGAAGAGTTGACTTGACTTGAGGCGCTCATTTGTGAGTGGAGGTAAAAATAAATACAGTCGCACATTCCCGAAAACTGTAGCCTCCGCTCAAACGGATGCCAGGTCTCTTATAATCCTTGGTTGCGCAATACACTCAAAATAGGCGCCTTTATCCCTAAAGGATAAAAACAGGGGGGTACAGTTATCTCAGTTCATAGGCGCTATTATTCACACATTTCTCATCAATTTGTATTGTTTTGGTCATGTTATTAGACACAGAAAGACAAATTAATTCTGAATTGTTCTATATGACGCACAGTTACGTGCTGACCACTGACTTGAATCAAGCATCATTATTAATTTGTGAAAAGTATAATAAATTCACTACTACTCTGTAATTGCGTAAAGAACAGTTTTTCTGTTTATATTAGCAAACGCATCGATTCAAGTTGTACTAAAAGAGAATTGTTAATAGTTAATAGTTTCGGTGTACATTTTTTTTTTTTTTTTTTTTTAATGGTGGATTTAATTTTCTTGTCTTTGTCTTGTGCAAGAATCGTAACCACCCAAAGACAAATACAGCAAGTTGATATTCATGAAAGGCTTCCGTAAAACTTGACAAACTGGTCTGGTGTGTTTTTTCTAGACAGGGGAGGAATTATAAGATGTGTATGCTTTAACATTTGTACATGCAAATACTGTTCAAACTACGAGTGTCACTGTTCTTGCATTGTACAGTTTTGTTCTCCAATAGCAAGGTTATGGGAATTATATAATAATTGCTCTCTTTTTTTTTCCCCCATTTATTAACGCGTTTCCCCAAAAAGTTGTACTTCCCTCTCAATACACTCGCAAAAGACATTTCGGCCACATCTAAAATTCACAGCATTCCTGAAAAACAGACTAACAAACACCACATACAAGTCATCGCAACTCTTGTCCCCTCCTTTAGATTTTTTGGGGTGTATTTTTCAGCTAGCCTTGCAGCAGCATTCTCGCCTCTCGGAGGAGTCACGCTGTCCCACTGAACTTCAGATGAGCAGTGTGGAGCGTGCGAGCAAGGAGACACAGTTGAAGAAGTGTGCAGTGAGTCGCTGAATCAGAGAGCTGCTCTGTGCCCAGTCCTAAAACACTGCAGCTGCTCTCTTCACAGCGACGGTGTGTTTGTGCGTGTCTAAGCATCAAGATAGAGGTCAATCGGTTTTGAGAAGGAGACACCTCCAAAATATGTTAGACAAGCTCTCCCTATAGCCACAAGTTGATGAATCTATCCATCAAGTGGGCTGGCACGGCACTAAAGGTGAGCCAGGGTGATGCAAGGCTCTGCAATCACATTGCAACCAAAGATATTAAAATGGCAGCGCGACGCTGACAGGCGCGGCAGCTGCTGTTACGTAATCCTGGGTTTTGACACAGATCCTATGTCTCACGCTGCTATTGTGTAACAATTACACAGACACTATAGACTTCACTGTACGTCACCTTTGGACTTTACACCATCTATGGAAATGTGACATGTTGTCCATTTTGTCAATTCAATGTAAACGTAGTGTGCAAATCAAATTCTCCCTTGCTCTTTTGTTGTAAGTGCAGAAGCGTGACACAATGGAACGTCCAAATTCTAAAAACCCGCAGTGCTTAGTCATGATAAAGAGTCACACAGAACGCATAGCCAGCTCCAATAGCAAAAAATAGCAGCGTAGCAATACCAAGCTAGCATTAATTAGCGCCATAAATGAACCAACGTCAGCCGGGCGTTCTATCTTTGTAGAATATCATATTCATTATAAATAAATGTTTTAGCCTTACAGGTTAGGCCTACGGTAAAATGAAGGCAAATGAAACATGATTTAATATGATATACTACTAAACACTCACAGTTGTTGAAGCATTCGGTACGACAATGCCACAAAATTCTACCAAACGAGTGTGGTGTGACTATTTTACAGAGTGTCACATAAACATCATTCAGCAAGTCATAAATCAGACTTCCTTTTATCATAATTTTAGTCCGTAATCGTATGCCCAGTTGTTGTCTAAGGATGGATGAGGATTTTTTATTTTCCAAAGGTGGATATTCCTCAGCAGTTTCAGCTCCTACAGGTGTGCCCGCAAGCGCAGTCACGGCTTTTGTTGCCGATTGGTTGTTTTTCCCGAGGCCGCAGTGATTTCGAAAAAAAAAATAGAAAATTGGAGATATAAAATGGGGCCAAAGAACAGCTTCTTCTTTTTTTGGGGGGGGGGATCTTATTTATCATCAACTACTGTCAAGTCATAATAACAGTTCGTACAAATATGACAAAAAGAGGCATGAAAAGATGAACTGTTTGCTTTTTCCTTGTCATTCAGTTGCATTTTTGCTACACTTGTGCCCTAGTGGTTAGCACGACAACTCCTTTTTTTCAGGATTTGCAAAGGAGCAAAGTTTTGAAACTTTCAGAGGTACAAGTGTATTAAGTTTATCAAAGCAAAGGCTCTCTCCAAAAATGTGTTTTTTTAGCACCATGTAAGAGCCGAAAGACAACATATTAGTGTTAAAAATGCATGCCAGTTTACATGACAAACTCATTTAAATTTAAAATCAATAATGATTTAATGACTTTACAATATTGCCTGTTTGCAAACACTCAGTACCTGGATTTAAGTAATCGCCATTGACTAATTACTGCTTCGCTTCACGTTTTCAACTAGTCGGCTCCTTTAACAGTCTTCAACCAAAAAGCACTCACTAATGAATCCCATCACAGAGCTCACTTGTGGGACCCCCGACATACTCTTAAGTCATCATTTGGTTTGCTTCCACGCAAGCCTGCTTTAAATGTGATTCGGCTCACATTTGGTGGCTCCTCCCTGTCACCCAATACTCTGACTCAGCTGGCAGGACCGCAGAAAAAAAGAAAATTCCCACCGCCCAGCAGTCTCGCCAGACCGATGCAGAAAAGTCAGTGAGCACTCGTGGTGTGCCAAAACAGCCATCTAAGCACCACATGCAGCATTTGGCACACATGAGAAGGAGCAACATGGCTCACAACCTCCTTGCACATTTACGAGGGAGGACCTATACAACTCGATTTTAAAAGATCCCCTGCAGGGACCATTGTAGTTGGGGATTCTATTCGAAGAGACACAGTCAAATATGCAAAAACAAAAGGCGGTTTTGCATTGCAAAGTGATATCCTGATTACAGGAGTTTCTCATCTGTTGCTTAATCTTCTTGTCTGGCGTTCAGATTGTCTTTCAATCGCTTTGTTTGCACCAAGTTGTCCAGTTTGGTACGCGTTTCCTGGATATCTGGTTTAAGAAACGCAAATGTAAGACATCCGTAAGCCAATTTAAGGCCACCCAATAATTTTTTTTCCAGAGATTGCAGCTTGTACTACTTTATCTTTCCTTAACAAAATTGGAAGACTTTTTAAGACTTTTTTTCCCTATGAATGTTTTTGGAATACAACAAAATTTTCAGCAAGCAGATTGGTGTATTATTATTTTTTTATATTGATATGGCAACAGTAAGGCAATTATTTTATTAGGCTAACAACATACGAAACATGACCCCCTACAGACTTTAACACACTGTAGAAATCATATTTACTTGGAACAGAGAGCGCAAAAATAACCTCGGACATGATGCCACATTCGACTTCACCAGGTCTAAACTCTAATTAGACAGACATCATATCGATCGCTTTTCAGCACGCCTTGACTGGAGTGTTAGGTTGAAAGAGACTTATCGCCTTTCTCTTAATTAATTAAATGGGAAGAAAAGTAACAAAGAGCATTGCGACAAAAGAATGTCGTCGTTCTTGTTTACAGGTATTGTGAACACACCACACTCTCCCACTTGCCATTTTGCTTCAGCGGCAAATTAACAGACAGTCTTGCTGGTATGTTTGCTATGATGTCTGTTTACACAGCTGACACATCAAGCCTCATCAGTGTTTACCTGAACTGAACTGTGATGAACTCAACTGTTTAATCAGTTAGCAAAAAGCTAAAGCGTGGCTTATGTGTCAACAGACAACACGCCTGTTCATCCACTCAGGAGCAAGAAACTACTTTCCACCTAGTTTGGCCTGACAACACATTCTTAACCATCAGTCATGTGTCCACTCTCCACTCAGAATACGTCTGATCACCCAGGGAGAGCTTGAAAGGGAAAAAAAAAAAACTTTTGAGACGATAATAATCCGATTAGCGCTAAAATGGCAGAATGATATGTCAGAGCGCATCGGTGATCACGCTCATCTGAGTGCAATCGTGAGAAAGCTCCTTGCAGTACAGAGATAAGTTTTGATAATACTCAAAGAATAGGAGACTTACCTTTTTTGTACTTGTGGATCGGAAGCTTCTTTAACTGATCTTTGCGGAGGCGGCTCCTCCGAGCCCTGTGTCGATCCTGGATAAACTTTGTGCTCTAGGAACAAGGAAAGCATAAAAGTCTCCATTACTTCATCATTATATCATAGCGGTTGAGCTTGAGCAGATTGACCTCTGAGGTCCAGGTCAATCCAAAGTGGACCGATAAAGTGCAGTTGCTTGATTTCCACGAGTCGGATTTACTAGAGGAGCTTTGTTCCAACTTGACATCTGGACTAGACACGTACCATGAAGACAACAATGAGGATGAGGCAGATTCCAACTATGGTGAGGAAAGGGATCAAGTAGTACTCTAACGGAAGGCTGAAGTCTGGCATGAGGATCACACGCCCCCTAAAACGGCAGTTACAAATTCAAAGAGTGAGAACGAGCCACACCAACAGCTAAATCGCGGTAAATTGCGATCAATATCAACGTACCCTTTGTCAAACAGGTAGTCTTCTTTCAGAGAGTTGGCCGTCTCTTCACTCACAAACACGGAGGGAATATCAATCTGTTTCATGATGTCCACTGCAAACAAGAGTCATTGAAATCAGAAAAAGAATAAATCGGGTCCATTTTACTTTGTCACACTGGTTGTATTGAGAACCGATTCTGATTCAAGCATTATTCAGTTGGTGAGTGTCGCCAGTCCTGAGAGTGATTTATGGCAAACTCAACTCAATTTCTTCCCCCGATGACTCGTTTGACTGTTCGGTATTATTGTGGAGTCAAAAGCAATGTTTTTTGTAATTCTATCTCGATCCATTTTCCAAGCTGCTTGCACTTGTTATAGACAAAGAAAGTGCTTAGCAAATGTATTACATTTGAAAATTGTATTAAATTTGGAAATTGAGAGAGTCTGCATTACAGCACTTCATCAAGCTGGATGTTCTGTTGAAAACATGGACAGGACTGAATATTGGCCAAAAATATACTCAATCAAAACTGTGAACATTCTTTTGAATGGCATACAATCTATCGGAAAAAAATGAAATTGAAGATGGAGTTCATTTTTAGCCCTGGTTAAATTCTCCAATGTTCCAAAGTTTGATCATGATTCAAATAAAGTTGACTTGTCTGTAGCGGTGGTAGCAAGCAAAGTGAACAGCGCGTCAGGGATGAGCTCTAATTAACGTTGTCATTTTTGGCCTGAGCACATCTGACCAGCTACTCTGCATGAATTCGCAGCAATTACAGGAGCTTCACAACTGGAAAATACCAGAAGCTGTCAGGCAGGCGTGAAGGGGGCGATGATTAAATGCGGCATGTCTCGACATAGATGCCAGAAAAAAAAAACATGCCCGGCAGTTCTGCAAGAGAGTGTGTGCTGCATTTCAGCAAAAAAAAACAAAAAAAAAAACCTTGACAATAATTCATGAATGTGCTGCGCCCCTTCAAGTTCGGACAGGGCACAGATACTATCACGGTGACTAAGTGGGCTGTGCTTAGCCTGCTGCGGGGCATTGCAACATTCCACGAAACATCTTTGGACTTAACAGAGAGGCAGGCAGCTGTGGAGAACACTTTTGTACGGAGTAAGAAGAAGCCGGCGCGTGTAAACTTACAATCATTGGAGCCCATGCTGATCAAGTTATCAGAATCCACATTGTGAACAATAGCTGCCTTGAACCCAGCTTTCTGTGCGTTGAGGACCTGGGAGATGAAAACATCCTAGTTAGCACAGATCTTCAAATCTATGTGGCATCATCAAAGCACAGTGCCAGACTTTTTTTTTTGTTTTGTTTTGTTTAATTTCACAGACGTATTCTAGATATTAGAGTCTACACATAACACTAATTACAAGATGAAAAAACTTTGTCAGGGTTTTGCATATGTACTAAAAATAAAATAAAGAAATTCCAAGTATTCACTGACTTTGCTAAAATTGAGTTAACTGCATATGAAATCACACAGTTGACTCGTGGTGGGAAGTCAAAGCTTTCAAGGCCTTCTCTGGTGGCCTAACATAATCAATAATTCATAATCATATTCTTCACGTTGATGTCAAATTATATCCAAGTGTTCAATTTTTAGGTTAGAGTTTTTATCCAATCAGAATTCAGTTAGCTCGTGTTGCCAGGCAGATTTTATAATACCAGTAGCACGCACTATTTGTCCGTGGCCTTCAGATACAATTGTGGGGTCTTCTGTTCTGTGTCTCAAGGGGGCTTTTACAGTTGATAGACAGTTGCGATAGCCAATTAGATCATAAGTTGGTGGCAGTAAGGCCTTCGCGCTTACTCAAGTCGGACTCAGTAGGACTTAAAATCTGTGGCCACCCTAATCAATATATGGAAGAAGTTCAGAATCAGCAAGACTCTTAGTGGGCCCATCGAAACCTCATGAGATGAAGATTTAACTGAACTTGAAAAGCAGACACCTTGCCAAAAATGATCCCTACAGTCAATCCACTGAAACGATTCTATTGCAACAGTGGCTTTGAACATGTTCTAGACAAGAATGGCGCAGGCAGCCCATTCCCCAAGAGCCTGTACAAGAAACAACATGCTCGGTTCACACACACCACACGCAAGGCCCGGAGCACTCCCCCCCCCCCCGAGACAATAAGCACTCATCTTGCCCATACATGTCCCTTGAAAACCCTCAGGAAACATTCATTAAAGAAAAAACACGGATGATGTTTTTTTAACGTGTGCAGTAAAACTTAAAATACATAGATTAGCTTTTATATCGCCGTATAAAAAAAAAAAAACATTAGGAAAGACACATGTTATATTCCAAGTATTTTAGACTACTGGGTTTCTTCTTATTAAGTGTTTTCTTTTATTCAGCTCCGTTTTGGAGCTCTGCCCCAATGCACAGAGTTCTCACTTGGACAGATTACATTCTCCGACTCCTCCAGTGCCTTCAACACCATCCATCCTCTGTGGTGCTCCAACTCAAGACAGAAGCTGTGGCATCCTGTTTAGCTATTGTTATAGCGGGTCCGCTGACAGCAGATGTTGAGGAGGAAATAGGATGTGACAAAATAATCTTGGAATAATTTGTGTTCCTGCATTGACAAAGAGAGAGAGGTTGTTTTCTTCAGGACTGCTATTTAACGATAATGTGCTGGGAAACCATATCACAAAACTTTTAATAATGACAGCTTGTCACGAAGCGATATTAGCGTATCAAAACAAAATGGTGGAAGCGGTGAAGCCAGCGCCAAACATCTGTTTTAAACAAAGCCATAGTCACATTTTGACACATTTGCATTCAGACATGGACAGAGAAAAAGTGGAGAGTATTGTATTGCTACAAAAAAAAGAAAAAAAAAAAAACCTACAAGAGAATGTTCATTTGCGTCCCTTATTGTCTTTAATCATCCATTGGATTTAAAAAAAGCTCAATTCAAGCGCTCCGTGTGATAGGAATTCAGCCTATGCAGAGGTAAGGACATTTGATACATTCCTGAAACTGAAGGGGGGAGAGCTCAAAAAGGAGAGCAGAAGTGAGAGAATAAGAAAAAGAGAAGTGGGCGTTCACAGAGAAAAAGAAATATACTGCATGTGGGGCTAGAAACTCTCTTTGGTATTTGTGCATTGCTGCTCTTCTACTTGCAAACTACCGGTATCGTATATTCATTCCATGTATATCATTAGTGCAAAATTAACACACAATGTGTTTACAGAAAGCTCCAACAAGGAGTATGACACATTTGTAAACACTTTCAGACGACACTCAAGGCCGGCCTTGAAAGGTTTGGCAGAATAACCAGTTTTCCGAGCAGTTACATTCAGGTCGATACCATTCCTCAGCCATCTACTTCACATGAGAGACAAACTAATTGCCATGACTTTGGTATAATGAATAAAATGGGGGCAAACCTTGGAAAAAGAAATGAATGTTTTAATGAGACAATGGAAAGTAAAAGTTACATTTTCACTGAACCCAGTCTGATTGAAGTATGGGGGATAAAATGAGTTGTCCAAAGTCCCCATTAAAGTATGAATTATATTGCTTTCAATGTCAAACGTTATTGTTTTAAAACCTCGCACCGCGCTTGACCAATCATAGCACAACACTATTAATGCAACTTTCCTGACTTTGTGGGATTGAAACGATTAGTTGACGAGTCAATTTTACAACTACACATCAACATTTAAAGATTGAGGTGGACAATCACCTTTTTGCCATCTTTTTCCAAAGGACTTTCAATTCGTGAGAGATCGCAAAATATCAGCCTGGATATTCGACTCAGCCGATAGCATCGGACTTTTTTTTTTAATCCAACGGCCGATATGCGATCGATTAACACAGCACCATGTGAGAGGTTGCTCATTCAATGGGTAACGGCCAATCAGCAGTGAAAGCTGCATGCACCAGGAGAGAAGAAAATATTGCGGGCAGTCCAGTGAGCAGATGCATAACAAAGGTCAGTTGAGGCTATAAACCTTCGGGAAATTGTAATAAATAAATAAAATAAGACAGGTAACATTACTACGAGCCCAATAACATTAGATGAACTCAGGCGGCAGCTCTGCTCGCTCGCAGATTCGCTGACCGGAAGTGCCGGTAATGCTAATAATTTCAATTTTCAGCAATTGCACTTTCAATCATGCTCACTACACCGAGTTATGTGCTCTATAAATAAAGCTAATTGATGATGGCAAGAAGACCCAAACACGGACCTGTGGAGCATTTCAACAACGCAGGTGAGAAGGTGTTTAAGGTGTGCACAAAATGCGTCACGTTCTTATTTTTTTCTTAGGCTACGCCCAAAGAGTTGTATTTTCATTTCATTGTTTTTGTTTGCTTGTATTTTGGTCAAGGGCTTTGGACTAAATTCTTGCACTGGTGTCGAGTAAAATCTTAAATTAAAAAATAATAAGGATGACAAACTCGGGATCTGTTCACAAAAATTGCATTCAGCAAATATCAAACATTTGCTACAAGAGTAAAAAGAGAGTCACTAACATCTTTCATTGCCAGCCGTCGAAAGGCTCGTCACACCGGTGCAACCTCTTATCTATTTTTAGCAAGGCAGTGAGAATGGTCTCAGTCTTAGAGTCAAAATTACCCATTTACATGAAACTATCTAGATATATAAAAAAAACAAAAAAACAAAAAAAAAAAAGGTTAGTAGCAACGTATCATGCTGAAAAAATACCAGTGATGTCATGAATAAACTGACTTGACTTTCATTAACATTATAGAGAACTCCCCAAAAAATCTTTAGTTACTCAACCACTACTTCTATGCGCATGCATGCGTAGAGATTCATGGAGTTTTTCAGGTTCTTCAGGTTTAGAATGAGCAAAGGGACAATTATCCTCATTAACTGCCAGCAGAAAATATCATTCATTCTCCACGCTTGTGAGTGAGAAATTGTCCCACCTCTCCCATTTGTGTTTGGGTCACCTTGTGTAAGACTTGAGATCTGATTGGCTGGATGGGATACATTTTTTTTTTTTTTGGAGCGGCTGTAATGTCTCTAATTGGCCACTGGATCAACGACGTCACTGATGGACTCCATGAAATGAAGAGTTGTTGTAATCCATTGTTTTACTGCCACTTTGTGGTCATGTTTTGTTTATTCGGCATTCTTGTTCTGTTTAGCTTGTAGCTAACGTGAAGCGACCTTATGTAAGATATTAGCAAGTATGTATATAAATGTATAGTGTATTATGTGTTTAAATCAACATACTTATGCTCATGGATGGATACAATGTTTGAACAGCAGCAACAGCTTTCAACACTAAGAGGGGAGAGACATGAGTATTGAGTATTAAACTTCATGGCCCAGTCCAAGCTTTGGCGATCCCATTTTGAACAACACATGTTGTTTACGTGCCAGATTCTACCTTGTAAAAATGTTAAAACCCACATATGGTATTCAAATCTTATCATTTCAGTTTTTGAAGAAGAAATCGTCCCGACCAAAATAAACGTGATTAATCGATTCTATCTATTTAGTCGATTAATCGTCCAGCCTTAATTTCACACCTTAGAATGTTTTTGTACCCGTGACCTGACTGATAATGTTGAACAAAGAGGTCCCTTTGATGCCGTGGAACCTTTCCACAAGCAAAAATGTGATGAAAAACCAAACAAGAGCGGACAATTAGTGAAACTTTAAATTGTATTTGGCATCAAAATAACTAAAAAGCAATTTTGCCTGAATACTGTTTCTAAAGCAATTCTTATTGTTTATATGATATCCACCAAATAAACTTTTTGATAGCATCGAACATATTGAGGAGTGACCAACTAAGTGAGACAGCATAACTGCCGTTGCACTCTTCTAAAGCAACACCTGTGTAGAAACAGACCACTGATGGCATCATCGATCGTTGCTGCATCAGCACAGTGTGTGTGTGTGTGTGTGCGTGTGCGTCAATGATAACGGCACATTCCTCCTCTGAACATGATCTCTTCCCTGATGCAGCACTGCAGCCCAAGCAAGTTGCCTCATGCCCTGTTCTGTTCTGTCAAAGTATCAAAATCTCACCCTTATTCTCATTCCACTCATATTCTCTCAATTTATCTTCTATGTGCCTGCTTTGGATAATATTTGCCCCATGATGATACACCATGATACTCTGGCTGTTCTATTTATTATATCTTCTCATAATCTCTTTATGTCTTGCCATCCATTATTCTGACGCAATCAAACTCACGCCTTTATTCCTTGCCTCCCTCCCTCTTTGCCTCCCCCTCATTTGTCTGCCTCCTTGGAACCCAACCCCCATTTCCCAACTTTTCCTTGGATTTCTGATGAATGTTGCTAAGGGTTGTAGCGCCAAGGTCCAGATGACTGATTTGATAAAGGGTTCAATAAACCTGCAAATTGCAGGGAGGAGTCCAGTTCAATTATAATCCTGCACAACTGCAGAGGGATTTTATTGTGTGAGAGATGATATTTTTGTTTGCCGTGTAACCACAGTGAGCTTTAACACATTTTAATGTGCCTGGCACCACCAAGTTCTTATTCTTATATATATAAAATATATATACACACACGCACATACATATGTATATATGTGTGTGTGTGTGTGTGTGTGTGTGGGCACGCATGCAAACCCATGGGAGCAGACTGTGCTGTGTTTATTGCCACAGCACATTGTAGGACAAATCCACAGCTCGGAGAATCAGCACCCACAAACATTCACGAGTCATACATCCAGTCAGGCATAGTCATACGCAGTCATGAGACCGAGTGAGCGCGTGCAGCAAGCTCGATCATCACATTAATAAAAGCTAGGTCTGTATGTGTGTGTTTGTTATTGTGTATAGCTTCAGGGCTGCGAGGTTAGTTTTCCTTCCTACCAGTACACGGAATAAGATGAGGTTTATTTATAAAAAATAATAATAAACAAAAAGGTAAGAAGAAGGTGAATGGGTAAGTTCGGTTGCTAAAAACCGATTCATATGCTTTCTACTGACAAACAGATTAAACGGGTGCTGAAAAATGGTCTTGTAACCAAGCCACACCTTAGTAAGCAAAAGCGTCGCAAATGTTTGATCTGCCGATATAGAACTGAAGAGGAAGTAACACTGCCACACCCAAAGCAAAGATATGCTGAGGTACTTTTTTTGTTGCCCTGCAGACACCATTTCACTGGAGAGACTGTCATGTTGAAACTTGCTGTCGGTCGAGATCACTACATAATTACATTTCATGAAAACATATATGTTCTCAGAATCAAAAACAATGTCGCAAACTATTACAATAGTTAATCACATTTTTACACTCATTAAACATTGTATAATTAAAAAAAGTTTTAAGACTGGAGATCACACTCCTTTGACGACTGAGTTATCAAACAGCTTGGATGTTTGACAGGACTTGCAATCGTTATTTTTACTTGGACTTCCTCTTTTAACCACAGTTACCTGTAAGCTGCACCAAAAGGGGTTTAGGATATTGTTACTAGTAATGTTACCCTTAAATCTGCAGTTTATTGCATCATCAAAAGCTTGAAGGAGAGAATCCCAAAAATAGAATTGCCCAACACTAAGAAGGGAGCAAGTTGAAAATATTTTGGGGCATCTGGAAAACAAGTTTGTCCAGAGAAGAAAAGGAACAGTATTTGCACACCAATTTGGAACCAAAGAGAAAATAGAATGTAAAAGTCATTTTCGGAGCACTCTTAGTCTGATTTGTGAATACAGTTAAGGTGTCCTTGATAAAGGCACTGAACCGCCAAACCTTAACTCAGAGTGCACAGTGCTATTTTTGCACTCATCTTATCTTGCACGTATTCTAGTGATGGACCGAATGTCGGCCGCCGATTATCAGGGCCAATATTCGTCATTTTGCTGGTAGTCAGCATTGGCCTTTTTAATAACTACTTTCAAGGCAAATAAATTAAAAGCTCTCTCTCTCTCTACCTCTCTCTCTCTCAACCTCAACTCACTCTCGTGCTGGTGGCCCTGCCTGCAGAAGCAGATTGGCCCGCCCACAACACCATCTGATTGTTTCCTTGTACAGTGGGTAGCAGGCAATCAGCATTAAGCTGCCTGTTTGCTTTTTCACCTCGAGTCACACGCACTACAACAGACTTTGCAGAAATTTTAATAAATGTCAGTCTACTACAACACACAACCAATAGAAAACTATTCGCCGTAGTCAACTTTAACGAGATATTTTTTCATTGAACTATAAGACCTTCCGTGCACTTTTTTGCTAGACTTTTAAAATTAAGTTTTCTGATTTTTAAGATCTAAAAAAGCTTTAACACGTTGTAAATCACGGAAGTTGTTGAATAAACATGTGCTTAAACATTTAAAAAAAGGTCAAGTTTGGGAGTTTTTATTTTTTTAAATTTTAACACCATTTCCCCTTTTGTTTAACCAATGAATATCGGCTTGAAATATTGGTTGTCGGCCTCCATGACTACTAATAATCGGTATCGGCCCTGAAAAAAGGTCTACGACTAATGTATTCATGCAAAAACAATCCTAACTTTATCCTTATAGCCCCACTGACATTGACAGTCCACGGTTATGCCAACCATAAAGCATCCTGTGACCATTCACGTGTGACGAGCCAAGGGAGTGAGCTAACTTAAAATAGACCAAAGGAATGAATGAAGTCATGATTACAGAAGAGCACCAAAACATCCTCTAAGCGCTTATTTGGTGACGATCAATGCTTTTTCCAGCGCAAGTTGCCATAAAGCAAAAGTGATAATGAAAGTGGAGTACACATAGTGATTTTTTAAAAGGAAAAAAAGAAAATGTGTGTTCTTACTACTGTGTGGTGTATCGAAGGCAACCAAGACAGCTCATCATACACAAACAGTTTGGTCAAAGTACCAACACTGACCTGTCACTGGCAGAGATCAGGACGACTGAAAAATAAAAACAAACAGAAATGGAAAAAAATAGAAGCAAGGATAACTGGTAGTTTATCTGCACACTCTTCTCATTTTTGTTTCAAATGGCTTATGAGACATGTTATACAAACACAAAACACAACCAGTTGCCCCTCTATTTGTGTCTGGCAACAGTGCAAGCGTCAGGTTGCTTGTAAATGTCTACAATTCTGTTGCACATCACAATCGCCAAGTCCACGGCTTGGCCAAACTCACTATTGACCTCATCCAGGATTTGCAATCGGAAATATTGAACAGGTTTAACATTTACGATTGCAGGCGCTGCCCATTTTCTGAGCAGTCACACTTAACACAGCTCATACCACAAGGTAGAAATTGCTCACGATGAGCTTTAAGAGACATCTGACAATCGGGCATTTGCTGACTTGGATTGCAAGTCAAGGAAAATGTTCAAATGGGGCTCGTTTGTTGGTCCGATGCCAGCAAACTTATGTGTCAAAACATTTGGCCTCGGCTGTTCACGTTGCATAACTAGAACTTCATGTCTCAGTGTGTATAGACTTGAAAATGCATGCAGGGGGAACAAACAGACAGTCACTCAGCAAAGACTCCAACATTGAAGGAAGGGAGAAAGGACGCGATGGGAAACAGAGGGGGGGTGTATCCAGTTTCCTGTTCAACCCCCCTTCTCCTGCATAGAGGTCACTGATGCTATGTGCTGCCCCATCAACCCGAAATACATAAAAAAAATCTCAGTATACAGGATATGCAACCCTTTTCTGGAGATTTTTTTTTCTAAAACGAAATCAGGAGGAATGCCATTTTGCTTTCTCTCGCACAAGCGGGCACACACACACACGCACACGCACACACTGGCCAAAGAGTGACACCCCTTCACTTGATTCAATTCTCCCCTCTCCATCTCAAATGCTTTCTCTTGACATTTGACCTCTTCTTATATCTCAGAATGCATGTACACGCATAGACACAACACATGAAAGTGCTCACACTTCACAGAAGGTTAAGTGGGCACATGTCTCTTTTTTTGTCCATTACAGCAACAGATCCATTAGGATGTTGACTCACCGGATGCTAATAGCTAGGGGGGAGGCTCTATGGAAATAACATTGGGGTGACAATTCTGAATGGTGACACATGCTTGCAAACATCTACAATAAAAGTGGGACAAAGTATAGATATTGTGATATACAATACATAGATCACACATCTGCTGAAGTGAATGTGCAATCCCACTTATTATCAAAGTATTAAAAAAATGTAGTAAAAAAATCTCTCTCCCTAAAATATATATATATAAATATATATATATATATATCAAAGTATTAAAAAAATGTAATAAAAAAATCTCTCTCCCTAATATATATATATATATAGAGAGAGAGAGAGAGAGAGAGCGAGAGAGCGAGAGAGCGAGAGAGAGATCTTTAAAATAATTTTTTCAAGCAAATACTGGACAAGGGCATTGAGTCACCCAACTCCCGATTATTTGGGGGAGGCCTTTACAAATACAAATACAGAATCTTACAAATCAAGTAAAATTGAATGATCCATGTAATGCATTGCTTCATCCAATAAAAGACAATGACGGCAAAAGCACTCATCTTAGTAAACGATCGAGGCTTGTGTCTGTGTGTGTTTGCACAAATAAGATATGTGAGGTGGAATCCGGTTAGACCTCCGCCAGTTTGTCTGTGTTTCAGGTGGATTTTGATCACAGAAAGATTTTAGGAATGTGACACCATTTTGACTAAAACCTGACTTTCAGACGTCTGTGTGTGTTGTGTGTGTGCGCGCATGACTAGTCTGGTGAGCGTGAGGGTGGCCCTGCCTTCAGTAAATGGTTTGGAACAATAAATGTCCTCACAGGCAAAAGACAACAAAAAAAAGCATGTGTGTGTGCGTGTGTGTGCACGTATGTACTGCACTAAGACCTTATAAGGTCGTAGGGCTGGTTCAGTCACAAAAGACACAAAAAAGTGAAACGGGCAAACAGGCTCTATTGTAACAGAAGTACCTAGTAACCAAGCATTAAAAAAACAAAACAAAAAAATCAAACAACTAAGAACAACCTGAATAAATGAATGGATGAGAGGAAGCTCATCCAAGAGAGGAGGTAGAATTGAAGACTAAACTCAGTTACGACAAGGGTGAGGAGAGACTGGCAAGATGCAGCATGCTTTGCTTGTCTCACAACAATTACTCACACGTCCTCTTCCAGTGCTTTCTCCCACTCCTTTTAAATCACATCTCGCCCTTACATCACTTTTAACAGAACGTGATAAGGACAAAAAAAGGAAAAGATGGCAATAAAGGGGGGCATACTGCAATATGGAAAACTGACTTTTAAATGACTTTTTTTTTTAAATTACTAACAATTCAAGTATTTGGGTCTCTGGAGTGCCTCCTCATCCATCAGGTCTGCAATTATAAAACCAAGTAAATCACAGAATTGTCTGTTCCCCGTCCTCCAGGTAATAGCCAGCTTGTTATACATCATACATAATGTATGATCATGATAACATTGCTAAAACAATAAAGCTTTTGTTGGCTCAAGACCTTTAATTTTTCCTTTATAATTTTCTGAATGAATACAATTAAAAATTATTTGCAGTTCTTCCGCTGTCAGCTATTGCAACACAGGCACGTATGGTATATGTAGGGTTGAGAGAAAAGCCCACATCCTGTTTTCGTTTCAGATAATCCAAACCTCAAATACTGAATACTGACAAGTGGAACATCACAGCGTTGAAAAAAACTTTGTTTTTTCCAAGCACATACATTACATGACTTGACTTACACGTTTAATTTGTCCACGAATCAAGCTCATAACTCATTTTACGCATACGTTTAATAGAATTTCCCATTGATATAAAAAATATAAAAGGTACCACTCCATTTCAAATAAGCACATCTTGTCCAAGCAGTGACAAAGGGCAAACCTTAATATCAAAGTTGCAGTCAAAGCGTTTGATAAGGACAACGAAGGCACCCGTCAAGTTGTCCCTGGGCGGGGGTTCGATGGGCTGGCATGCATTGGCTGGTCGTGCATCAATCAGGAAACCCTGTGGGACAAGACATCATTAATGTCTGTGACATCATCACATTAAAAAATGCTGGTTATAAATGATCCCAATATATTGCAGCAGACAGCGAGTGAGTAAGGACCCCGATAGATATGGTTAACCGTGGGTTACATGGTTATCGTTTCTGTCTCACCGGCTCCTTCCCACATTCCAAAAACATGTATGTTAGGTTCACCGAAGACTCTAAATTGTCCAGAGGTGGGCATGCCAGAGTGAATGATTGTTTGTCTATACGTAGGTGCCTGACGATTGACTGTCGACCTCTTGCTCTGAGTCAACTGAGAAAGATTACACATCAGAACCAAAATCAGAATCTCCTTTATTGTCATTGTAGTCAGTGTACAACGAGATTGGAGGTTCACCCGCAATGCTAATGAGGACAGGTGCTATATAACATGGATGTGTAGTCAGCGCTTGCAAGTTCTTCTATTCAAATCATTTTTGCTAAAAAAAAATAAAACAAATAATTATTATAATTATTGCAATAAAAAAAAAAAATATATATATATATATATATATATATATATACACATATATATATATATATATATATATATATATATATTGAGAGAGAGAGAAGAGAGGGACGGAGGGGGAGTATACATATATAAGTGTGTAATACTATAAGTGTCAAATGCTGTTTCAACAGGAAGTGTGTGGAAGTCAAGTACCCTTCAAGATAACGGCTCAAAAAACCACCGTGTATATCAGCACTTCCTCTCTCTTACACACGCACACACACACACGCACGCGCAGACAGGCTTCATGACAATCCGCCAAAATTTAGTTTTTCACAAGATGTGAGCAATTACGAAGAACCTTGGCTATCCCATCCCAGTTATTTTTTACCCTCATCCCCGTTATTAGTTTTTTTTTTTTTTTTTTTACCCTCATCCGTTTTTTCTCCATGACTGGAGTTCCATGACCTCACTGTGCTACTGCCTTATTGCCCTCGTGACTGTGAAAGCCGTGACAAGATCGCCCTCTGGAGGCCAAATAAGGCTCCACAGCAGGTGGAAACTTTTAGCAGAAGGGCCCTCTGTTGGCCAAATAAGGACATAAAGGATGTACAAAAGGAAATGACAGAGGGAGTGGAGTCTACCAAAGGGCATGACAGTTCTTTTCAGTGAACGGAATCATTTGTACCTGGGGGATGGAGTGAGTTATTTTTTGTGCCAACCTTTAGGTTGCAGTAATCATAATTGCATTTGTGTTAATATTGTTATTATTTCAATCAAAAAGGATGCTGCTGTAACGTATGAACAAGAATGGCAGTACAGTAAAAAGCCGATGTTTATTGGCTAATGGGAGTGCAGTGTAAACGCACAAGTAATCCAAGCTTCATGTCATTTTAATGAACATTATGTATGTATGTATGTATGTATGTATATATATATATATATATATATTACAAAAAGTCTCTCTCTCTCTCTCTCTCTCCCTATATATATATATATATATATATATATATATATATATATATGTATATATGTATATATATATGTATATATATATATATATATACATATATGTATATATATGTATATATGTATATATATATGTATATATATATATATATATACATATATGTATATATATATATATATATATATATATATATATAGGGAGAGAGAGAGAGAGAGAGAGAGAGAGAGAGACTTTTTGTAAGTAACGCAATAATAACCTATTTCTAACACTGTTTGCACAAAAGAGGCCTTTTTACACAGCCTATCGATGGCCACAATCTATATAATACAAATATATAATATAATGACCAATAAAATGTATATGAATTACAGCAGTTATACTGCAGTTTGAAAATTTGAAAACAATGTCGTGCTATGACAAACAAACACCTTGACACTCACTTCTTCCATTGTTGTACTAAAAGCAATGTCCCAACTTGATGTGTACTTGATAGTTCGCGCTAAACACTCAGGGTGACATAATAGCATCAGCAATGTCTACTTGTTGCGTAAAATGACACACAGTTGCAGAAATATTGCTCTTTCGCAGAGTTCTGCACAAATGTCGACTCGTAGTTCCTCTCAATGAGGGAATTTGTGCTGCAGCTCTGATGTGGCTCTGATGTGAGGTCTCTGTATCAAAGAGGCTGAGAGCATGAAACAAAGAGCTCATGTGGATGCACTGGACACTCATGTTAAGACGCTTTCACACTGCACTTTGTTTTCACAGTGCCCACTACGGGCTGGGGACAGAACAGGGAAGGCGGACCAGCGCCCATTTTTGGTACTGGTTGCTAAGTGACTGAACAGGAACTAGACTTGTGCTTTTTCCTGCTGGTTTTGAAAAGTAGGCCACAGTTTGGCAATATGTATTTGCCATTGTTACAATGGAAAGCTCTGGCATCAGATGAAAAATAGGGAAAGGGTCCATCGGATTCTTATGTCATAGCACAATCTCACAAACACATTTAAACTTTTTTTTTTTTTTACCCCGTCTGTAAAAATCAAATAAGACTCCTGAGCACAAGTTTGCCCGTCCCTGGTTCATTGTGTTCAAGGTCACAGATGAGCTGAAGGGTATCCCAGCTGAATTTAATAGGTTGTATGACCCCCGTCAATCACAGGGTACATTTAGACCAGGGGTGGGCAAACTTTTTGATTGGTGGGCCACAATGGGTTCTAAAATTTGACAGAGGGACCGGACCAGGAGCAGATGGAAGGAGTGTTTTGGTAACCTTACCTCATCAGAGAAAAAAAAATACATTTAATTTTAAATGATAATGAACAAAAGCATTACAACAAAATATCTGTCTTTGACACACCACAGTATTCAGAAAATAAAACATTAACAAGGTTTATTAATTTAATTTCTTTTCAAGTTTTCGGGCCGGATTAAAACGTATAACGGGCCGCATGTGGCCCCCGGGCCGTAATTTGCCCACGCCTGATTTAGACAAAGAACCATTCACAGTTACACCTATGGCCAGTTTAAAGTCTTCAAAAAATTAGAAACGGATTTCCAGAGACAAAAACACACAAGCACAGGGAGATCCAAACCAACAAACTCTGACTGATCGGCCAACATCCCAGTCATATGCCCAAGTGTGCCATCTCTGTTAAAATCATATTTAATGAACAACTACATGGAAAACAAGGTTTCACAAGATGCTGCTTAGAATTGCTGAGAAGCCTCCATCAACCAATTTTTGCAAGATAATTTAAGTGTTATGCTACATTTTATTATTATTTGATCCCCAGCACTAAGCTAGAAAAATAATCAGACGCAAACAAAGCGGAGCATTGCGTTCCGCGGGTTGAAACTCGTGTTGTTGTTTTGGAAACGTGTGGCAAGTGTACACAGCAGCAGTTGTGCAAGTGAAAACAGAGAAGGCTTTGTTTTGTCGCCTGTTGCCCTGAGGGGAATCCTCAGTCTTGTGTTGCCTTATGATGCAAGAGGCAGTGCTGCAGGCATGATTCCGTTTTAAAAAAAAGTAAAAATGCTGCAAAAATTAGAGGGGATACAATACCACTTGTTGCTTTGGCCTGTATTTCACAGCCTATTACAGTGGTTAACCTCATTTTACTTGTGACAAATGTCAAATTTCCTGCAAAGTTAAATAATGATCTTCCCATGGTGCCAGGTTGAGCATCAATCTTATTTTTTGTACTTCCATTATTTCGTTTGGGAATTTGTGATTGTGTTGGATGTGAAATAATATACATCAGATGCACTCAGACTCACCTTCAATCCATCGCTCGGTAGTCGGTATCCAAACCTCGACGGGAGGTCATCAAAAGTCTTAGTTTTGTTGTCAAATGAGTACTGAAAAGAAGATTAAGAATTTCTCATTTAAGACATATTATTATTACAAAAAAGGCCATCGACCAACCATCACTAACTGCAGTTTTACGAGAGATATTGGGATTAAGAGTTACTCACAGCTGCGATGTCGGCTTCCACAGGCAGCAGGTTGAGGAACGCAAAGAGCTGGACTGTGAAGATGGTGTAGATCTGCGTGGCCGACAGCATCAGCATTCCCAGGGATAGCAGCATCTTGGCATCCCGTTGCAACGCTCAGCTGCTGCTGCACCGCTCACTCAAAAACACACCGTGATACAGCGTGTTGCTGTCGCAACCAGAAAAAAGAAAAGGCTTTTTTTGAGTACAAGTAAGGACTTCAGGGGGTGGGTAATCGCCAATTAGTCACTTAATTACTACAGTTGTGAGGAATTGGACAATAACTAAAATTCAACTCGTTTGTGGTGATAAGATGCAGAAAATTATCTAATTTTACTTTGATTGGAAAGTTATTTATTTACAACAAATAATGCATTTTTCATTTTCCATGCCAGTGACATATAACGATAGATCAATTAAATGTTTTTCCACTAGGTGTCATAAGGCACAATTAAACAAGTCGTTAACTCTAAAACAGTATAAATCACAACTTTCAATCCCAGGTACCTTTTAGTATATATACACTTGTTTATTATTTAAAGTGTTTGGGCAAAGGAGCGCCTCAAAATGGCTGAAACTTAATGAGCTTAACCTGTGTATCCACCAAGGTTATAATAGTATATTATTAAAGGTTTTTTTTCTATTTTAACTTTGCTTTCATATTCAAGTAGTTTTAATTAGTTTTAACAACGAGTTTGCTCGTTTTTAAGTATCTTTTTTTAATGTTTAGGTTTTTGTATTTTTTGAGTTTCTATTAATTTGAGTATGTTTTCTTTTTTTTTTTATTCCCGTCAATGGCAGTGAATGAGTAAATAAGACATATGTTACATCCATCCATTCTCTGTACCACTTATGCTCACGAGGGATGCAGGTGTGCTGGAGTGAAGCCAATCCCGGCAGATTTTGGGCCTGAGGTGAGTTACGTACACTCCGAACTGGTTTGCAACCAATCACATGGCAAGTTTATCTTACATAGCCTTTTGTCCAATTAAAAATTAAAATGTAAGCAAAAATGTTCCATTGCGCAAATATGACATGACTAACTTCAATATATCGACGTGGTTTAATTGTCGTTTACTTTAACTGCAATTTATTAAGCCCAGTGGTATAGCATCTAAAAATGGAGGCGGAGACATTAGCTAGCATTACGGGCTTATTTTAGTGACAAAAACCTGTAGAAATGCCCTGCCTGATGATGTCAACGATTACAAAGCTAAAATGGGCGGAGCATAAATAAGTACGGCACATTAAGAATTAACATCAAAATCTTAAGTGTAAACTTACCTGACTTCTGTGATAATTATAATATATTTCAATGAGTTTTGTAACGAAAATAAAAAAACAATAAATAATATAAAAAATGCCTCCTGTCATTGCTACAACGGAATTACAATTTTGTGCTGAGGCCTACAACCAGACAGACCTCCGCTATGATGCAACTATTCATTCAAACACATGGCCTGTAAGCAGGAGTTCAGAACTTTCAGAGAAAAAGTGAGTTTATTCATTTCAGTATTCAATCAACAATTCAGCTTTGCCTCAAATGAACCAATGTACTGAATCAGTGCTGCATTGAATGCAATTATTTTTTACTGGTTTTCTACAAATGTTAAGGGTACTAGGAGAGGGTAGCAAGTGAATACCATACCATACCACTTTAGGTTTGCAAACAGCATGGCAGCCTTCTGCTTTGGATGTCAACACGCTAAAGGTTGGAGTTAGTTAGACACACGGCAGCTTATTGATTTGATTCAATGGGAACACTTGACACTACAGAACTAATCTTGTCTTTGTCTGATGAACAACCCAATCACAAGAAGAAACAACATCAAATGCTGGGCTTGGTCTCTTTTCCTTTGTTTTTTGTGTCATCGATATGCATTGGCATCATCATTGGAATGTGCCTTTCGGCAAGTATTTCTTAGAAAAAAAAAGCTTTTCAGATCTGATACATGTTAAAGTTTTTTTTTTTTAATCTTAAAGAATGGACATCTTTGTTTTCATATCCTACCTTCTCCATTTGACAAAACCTTTTCCTCCTCTACTGGGTGTGAACACTATGCATGCACAGCTTATTACTTCTGTTTGGCTGTTTGTCATGCCGGGACGCTGTGTGTAGCCAATCAGATGATACTGCGGCTGGGACAATGCTGGAGACAAGGTAACAGCAGACTGTGTGGTGTAGCAGAGCCAAAATCGTATTGAATATGAGTTTTTTTTTGTTTTTTTTTATGTAAGGCACATGCCAATGTGCATCAAAATCCAGAATATGGGTGCAGATCATCAGCCCGGCCAATAGTCTGTCTGTCCCTAGTGTAGAGATTCGGCCGCCAGAGTAGCATTCAAATATTATTAATTCATGAACTAGAAGTTTTTGCTGGAATATTTTAGCTCTGGTATGACTAACGGGTGGCACGGTGGCCCGACTGGTTAGCACGATGGCCTCACAAAGCGGAAGTCGTGGGTTCGATTCCGGTCCAGCCTTCCTGTGTAGAGTTTGCATGTTCTCCCTGTGCCTGCGTGGGTTTCCTCCGGGTACTCCGGTTTCCTCCCACATTCCAAAAACATGCATGGCAGCTTGATTGGGCACTCTAAATTGCCCCTATGTATGAGTGTAAGATTGGATGGTTGTTCATCTACGTGTGCCCTGCGATTGGCTGGCAACCAGTTCAGGGTGGCCCCCCGCCTTCTGCCCGAAGATAGCTGGGATAGGCTCCAGCACCCCCCGCGACCCTAGTGAGGAGAAGCGGTACAGATAATAGACGGATGGATGGTATGAGTAACAATAATCTCCAGGAGTAAAACTGTAAGAGATTATTTGTGTTACCTCCAGGAGTGAAACCGCCAATTCCACTCGTGCACAAAAAGCCGCTTGCCTCCTCTCAACACCCTGGACGCCACAATAATGCAAAGCCATAGTAAGAGGAGGCCGGGGTGAGCAGTGGCTTATTTACATGAGACAGAAGAGAATTCTTTTGTCAGCAGAAGTCATATGGTGATTCACAGTAAATGACAGTGGCATGAACATAAAGTACTAAAGACGTTATAAACTTCAGTAAAGTTCAAGGTTTTGCAAGAAGCCAACTGCCACTGTTGCCTGCCATGAGGACGTGCTTCCTTTACTTCCTATGGTGCTTTTTAAACTTTAGACATTTACAAAATGCTTGTAAATACACTGCACAAAGAGCAAGCAATGCCCTTGGCCGAGTATGTCACACTCCACAGGCAGAGCACGTTTAATTTTAGATCGTGTTAATAAAACCACAGCAACTCCACCCAGCGCACTGTGTGGCTACTTACCAAGTGCTGAAATTCAAATGTATACCGCATTCATGGAAAGTGAAGCTTAGTGACCTAATGTTAATATAAACATGCCATCCTTCGTTTTCCTATAAATGCCAGTGTTTCTGTCACAAAACAAGAACTTCATCTTGCTATTTCAATGAACAATAACTTTTATCAGATGATTTTGGGAAATAAAATCCTAACAGTATAAGCAGAATTAATCACATGATACAACTCATGTGAGGCATACCGTACATCACACATGGTTCAGAAAATTTTCAAAATATAGTTTCATCAAATATTCTACCGTTAATGCTCACTTGCCCTTACTTTACCTCAAAAATCAAAATATAGCAGTATTGACTTGTTTTTCTGATTTTGTGTGTGTTTCCGTAGTTTAAAAAATGTCTCAGATAGCATGTTTACACTAGCAACATAGATGCTAATAGGGAGGCTTTTTTTAAGCAAAAAATGGATTCCCGGTACAAAACGGACATGAGCGCATTAAATAAAAGATTTTACACTGTTCAGTGCTTAGATAGAGTCCATTTGTATGTTGCAAAAGCAGTGACTTGTTGACGTGTTAAAAAAGTTTACGTTTCTAAGCCACAAATATTTTGTCAAGGTCGCTTTGCCTCACCTGAACTCTATGTGAGTAAAAAAGCATGAGAGAGCTGCAGGGGGTGGGACATTACTCTTCCACAGGCATATAAACCTGGCGTTGAATAAATTACTTCAACTGTTACTGTATTAGAAATACAGACATATTTACATACATGTTGTGACAAAAAGGACAAAAAGATTACCTTTTTTTCACAACTGTAAAAAAAGAAAATAATTGAAATTGTTTAGTAAATTGACTTTCAAAGATTGCTTCTTATTAGCAGATCTTGTTTTAAAGAATGTCATTATAATTTTTTAAATTCTCTTAACAGAGTAAGGGTTATTGTGGGAGGGAAAAAAAAATTATCAGTCATTTTATTTTGAGGCCATATCGTGCAGCTGCTTGATAATCCATCATCAAAACGATGCCCAACTATTTCAAATCGATTATTGCAGGACACAAAATATTAAGATACCCGACAAATCATATTTATGCAAACAGGTCATGCAGAAAGCAATGTGCAGACGTCATCCTCAGTGGCATTCAAAAATAAATGCTCTTAGTTTGGTGCCACAACAACAAAACTGCATTCTTACTTAAAATAAAAGGGAATTAAAATAAAAGGGAAGCAAAAGCTAGACTGCACATGACAGCTGTGAGCAGATGACTAAAAATCAAGTGACTTGCAATTATCAAACACACTCCATGTAACTGTGATTTGTTGACGATGGGGCGGGGGGCGTGCAGACCTAATCAGAACCTTAAATATTATGAGGTGAAGCTGATGACAAACACATTTCAGACGCCCACTAACAAATATGCAAATATGGACTGACAAGCAGTGTAAATCAAATATAATGAGGCAAGACTGCATCTTCTAGGCTGGTACTCACAAATAAATGACAGGACGCGTTAAGGATGAGCAGTGGAAGAAGAAAAAAAAATCGGGCTAAGAACATGCTAACGGGCGTTAGCTGCAGCAGAGGGTCTTTACCTCGATTTCTCGGCGGCGCTTATTCTCTTCCAATTGAAGCTGCAGGCAGGGACATACAAGTCATGTGAATGACTGAGGGTAACGACATCGATCGTGGATGAACGTCATGCCGTTTGAACGCTGGGGCCAAACAGCTAATCCACTCTGGTCTTCTATCTTCGCGATTCATGCGAGAATACAAACTTCCGCCACACGCGCAACCCCACGTCCTGCCTCTGATTGGGCAAAGCGACTGTCAATCACGTTTCTTTCCGGAAATGATTCCAGACGTAAACACTTCACACGTGATGGTTCCTAAACAACATATTGAGCTGCGAGCAGCTCTCGTCTGACGAGATAGCTTAGAGTCCATTCATTCATTCATTTATTTCATATCTTATAGCCCTATAACGTGTGGATTTTTTTTCAAAAAAGTTTCATTTGCGGACATTTCTATCTTTTCATATGTTTGTCCAGATCGTTTTTCCCCTTCAAACACATCTGCAGCACCCACACTAGTGCAGGTGTCACCAACAAACTATTACTTTGGTAGAGATTGATGCTTTCAAACACACTCCTGAAATAACAAGCGTGATCAAATGAATTCCCTTTAAGAAAGTTATATGTTATTATTGATAATTATATTAATTCATGTGAAGGCACCAATCATCATTTTCAAACGATCACTACTACAACGTTCCTAGAAAATCACAATGTCTTCATTCAACTATGATAGCAATGGGACTGTTTCTTTCTCGATCTGATTTCAAATTAAGCCTGATCGGCCCAGCTAGCTGGCACGAAATAACCATCCTTTTTCTGTTCTCTGATTGGTTGGTCATAACAAAACATGTTACAACCAAGATCAACTAACTAAACACATCAGTAACAATCTGGACACATTAATACAAATATTAATCAGTATATCTGGTGAGTTTGATGCATTCAAATGTTATTCAGTTTGTAATCTTATTACATAAATTGTCATTCAGAACCGCTACAGATGATGTACAAATAAAGATTATGTGCTGTTATGTTGCATTTTATGTACAAATTAGTATTGATAGTTTGTATAGTTAAAATATGATAGTGGTGGATTTGGGTAAATCGCCACTGAAGAGCCGGGGAGCAAATGCATAGCCAGCCACTGTATTATAGATTTACATTAGTGCAACGAATTGGGTTGTTTCTGCATTGATAATTTTTCAACCTCTATTGAGCCAAGTGTATTTTACATGATAAAAATGTCTCAGAAATCACCATCAGTTTTTCACAGACACACATCACTCATCACTTGTAAACAACTTGACATTATCATCTCACTCATTTGTCATAATAATAAAAACCTTTGGACCTATTTGGTGTGACGCAATGGTCGTGAATCACTGCTTCATGTGATCATCACATACCTGCACATGCACATATTCTATATTTTTATGATAGCGTAGATTTAGTCTATTTTACTTTCCAGTGACCCAGGATATTCTGTTTGAACATAGGAAACATAGAGTAATTTAATGTCATATAAAGTCTACCTGTTAAAATGTATACTTCAAATTGGAGAGGCCCCGCATTCTAATCTCGTCTCAGGCGCTGCTTGGAGTTTATATGTTTGCTCCGTGCTTTTGTGGCCTTTCCGTGGTTACTATAGATTCCTCCCACATTTGAAAAAAAAAATACACAGTTAGAAAACTGAACACTCCATTGTCCATATTTGTTGCTCTCTCTCTCTCTCTCTCCCTCTCTCTCTCTCATATATATTATGCATATTTAAATTTACTGCGAATCACAATGTTTGTCTTTAACAATTAAAGTTGGATCTCTTCTTGCTCCCGTGTAGCAAGGACAGAACATATTGCTTCAAAGGTCACATGCAAATGACTTGTATCCCAGTAAAACTTTATTGAACAGCTGTTAAGATCCATCAAAGAACACTCAAAACAAATGTGGCTTTGCCTCGATACAGAGCAAAAGCAATATATAGTTCTTTTCTTTCCCACTAGTGCAATAGAGAGAGGAGTTGACGTCAGATGGTGCTTTAATTTTTTTGACAAAAAATATACGCACCAAAAAAGGTTGTGATTATAGACAAAAGGCTTAATTTAATTAGCAATTTAAAATTGCTGTAGTTTGTGTTTCTCAGACTCAAAGGTTGCCCGAAGATGAAAAATGTACAAATAAGTATTATAGTATGGTTACAGTTTCATTTTACCTACTGTGAACTAACTATGGAATTTCAGGGTCGGCGTTCCTCCTTATCAGGAGTTTAAAAAAATGGGCTGTCATATGGCACAGCCCATGAACTTTATTTTAACCAACCATTAAATAAGATACAAAATGAAACACACGCACAAATGTAAATTTGTAAACACACTTAGACCCTCATGATTTTTCCATCTGAAAAAGGTCAGATTTGGTATTTAAAGCGTGCATTTCATTTTGCAGACTATTCTCTCAGTCCACTTTAAATTACACTGACTAATGACGCCACCCTGCAAAACTTTGTGGACGCCCTAGTTACAGTATCTGATTTTTTTATCGCTGACAGTGTGTTTCTATTGTTCATTTGTCATTGCTGAGCATCCTCTAAAGCTATTGGGCACATTTTCTTTCTCTAATTTCTCTCTGATTCTCTGACAAATGGATACTTCTAGGCTGGCATCAATTATAGTCACACAATGTGATCAAATCCCCACTTTCATCCTGAAAAATGCCATTTTGACCTCTGTTGATGGTAAATTTATTATTCTTTTCAGCTAGTTGACATGCTGTAGAAAGAATCTTCTAAAAGTTGTGAAAACTTTTTTACCAGTAGAGGGTGTTAATAGACATGCAACCATTAACGTATCATAACATAGCATAGAATTTTAATCCTGATGCAATTTTTACATACAGACCTATTATCCATCCATAACATAGCCATCCATTTTCAACTATTTATATACATCAATAATTTATGAAATAAATAAATAAATAAATAAAAGGGCGGCACGGTGGCCGACTGGTTAGCACGATAACCTCACAGTGAGAGACAGCATCGGGCGTGGGTTCGATTCCGGCTCCGGCCATCCTGTGTGGAGTTTGCATGTTCTCCCCGTGCTTGCGTGGGTTTCCTCCGGGTACTCCGGTTTCCTCCCACATTCCAAAAGCATGCATTGTAGGCCGATTGAACACTCTAAATTGCCCCTAGGTATGAGTGTGAGCGTGGATGGTTGTTCGTCTTTGTGTGCCCTGCGATTGGCTGGCAACCAGTTCAGGGTGTACCCCGCCTACTGCCCGAAGATAGCTGGGATAGGCTCCAGCACCCCCCGCGACCCTAGTGAGGAGAAGCGGTATAGATGATGGATGGATGGATGGTCAAACAGGATGGTGTAATGGGTGACACCAGAAGGACCCGGTGGCCTATGCGCCGGCCAATGTTCTCTCCCGCCTCTTACCAGAAAACGCATTCCACGGCAAGCATTTGTTGGCCCATCACCAGCCTCCCACCGCTTCTTCAACACGCCTTTGCAGTCTTGAGGCCGAACCGCCAGAGAAAATGCAATTTACTGCTTGACAGTGGCCAAGTTTCTTCTTTCCTACTTTATATCATTGTTTCCCAACCTTTTTTTAATGCAACTTACATATTTTACACACAGTAAGAAAATCTCAGGGCATACCACCAAACAATTGTCACAAAAATATACTCAGGATTCTTAACTTTGTATAGTACCTTCAGCCGTCTAGTACAAAAAAAAATGTTTGTTCTGTCCTAAATCCAACCAATTCACCAAGTGTGACAATAAACAAATGAGACTGTGGCAGCCACGCTCCTGACTCATTGCCAGTTGGGAAATTATTTAGGATATGTCTCAGCGTTGTCCACCGTCTCGCCACTGTTCTGTTAGAATTTGTTCATTATAATATGAGATGTATTTAAAAAATAACAAACAAAATAAGGAAGAGGTGAGAAGGCAGCTCAAAATCATACTGCTACAATATAGACCACACAAAATAGTGCTCGAGTAAAGAAAAGTTGAAATGCAAATAAGGAACAGTAATAGACATTTTATTTCATTGAGTGTTTTTTGAGACATAGAGTGAGGCGTTAGTCATTGTGGAAATATTTAACGTTGTGAATATATTTTGAAGACTTAGTGACAACAGTCCAGTAGATGGCTGGCATGAATGAATTATCCTTGTTCTCTTTGCCCCTGCTCGGTGTTTTGCTTGTGATTAAGACGAAGCAAAGCGATTTTCTGTCCATCTGAATTTGTTATTTATAATCACGAGGCTATCGTCATATTTCGTGCCAACAATAAAGTTCTGTTTCTGAATCACACTGTTCACAAATAAGTCACTGGCAGTGTTGTGGTTTATTTTCCTGACTTCAGTGCCAGTATTGTGCATTCAGTTCCCACTCTATGTCAGTGTCAATGTGTGTGCGTGAATGATTGCCTGTCTCACTATATGCTCAGTTTATTCTATGACATGCGGATTTAACATTTAAAAGTTAAGTCTAACAATCTAGAATTAAAATTTTGGACATCAAAAAACATTCTTCTGACGAGTCATGATTACATTTCGATTACTAAAGCTTGATTTTTCTTCCTGATATCTGTAATGTAATTGTGCATGGTTGAAACAACAGATATTTGGAATGCAGTTATGCCTGGTCAAACTAAATACTTGTATTATAATATAGTACTTTTCTGCTGTCTGCTGTATTTATGTTGGTACTAATTGATTGGTGGGTTAATTAACAAATTGATTATTTGATTAAATAGTTAAATATTATTAATTTTTAGAACATGTATTAATTTGTGTTTTTTAAATGTACTTTTTAAAATTTCTTTGTCGTACAAGTTATTTTTACTCAATTACAGCACTTAGTATGCATCTATAATCACAACCTCGTTATTTTTTTACGATTGAATTGTGAAGGTGTATCAAGAAAAAGTGCTATCAGTACCGACAAAGTTAGTTTTTATTTGCTGTGTCTATTTTTTGGCAAAAAAAATAAATTAAGCGCAACCATCTGACGTCAACTCCTTTCTCTGTTGCACTAGAGTGAAAGAAAATAATTATTTACTGCTTTCGCTCTGTATTGAGTCAAAGCCACTTTTGTTTTGAGTGTCCTTTGATTGAACTTAACAGATGTTCAATAAAATTTTTCTGGGAAACAAGTCTTTTGCATGCGACCTTTGAAGCTTTATGTTCAGTCCTTGTTAAACTGGAGCTAAGAAAAACATATATATATATATATATATATATATATATATATATATATATATATATATATATATATATATATATATATATATATGTAGGTATTTATTTTGCATTTATTTTATTTTTTAATTTATTCACAAAATTCGGACTTGAAAACAAAATGTTTTTTTCGGTTTGTCATATTTGGGGAGTAAACATGTTGTATTTTTTTTAACAAGAGAGTATTGCTTTTTTCTAAAATGAAAAACGACAACATCGGTCTGTTTAAAAAGAGAATGTTTCTTTTTTCCCGGAGTGAAGGAAACGTTACACGGAACTCGCGTTTGTAAACTATCGCGATATGATGTCACAAGTACACTCGCTCCCAGCAGTCACCCCGCCAGTCGTGAACCAACGGAGCAGAAATGTGCTCTCTCTCTGTGGCACCTATCCAGGTTTTTCCTGAACGCACCGAAGACCGTTGAGTTATCCAAGCGAGTATGCTTGATCCCTTCTTTGAATATTGAGAGGAAGAAATCGACTTGGCAAAAGCAGTCGGGGATCAACACCTGCGCGAGCAGCCTGCTTTGACAGCCAGCGTGGGAGAAGGAATGGCAGCTCCGCGGCCGATAAAAGGCATCCTGAAAAATAAGAATAACGTCGCCAGCGTTCCACCTGCGCCTGGCGACTTCCTGGGAGACAAACTCGAACAAACTCCCGGACTTTCCGATGAAGAACAGCAGTGAGTGTTCCCTGTCGCCGTCTGTCGGGTGTGTGTATGAATGGGTTACGTTAACGACGGCTAGCATAACAGCCACGCTTGTTAGCGTAGACGAACGTAACTTTACGACCGCGAAAGTCTTAGCATTTGAGTTATTTCTTGTCCCCAAAGTTATGCTCTATAAATCTCATGTTAAATAAATGCCAAATGATTACAATCAACGGGCTAACAATCGAAGTTCATATTGAGACCAAAGGTATCAGAGGTCACTTTTATGGCCCACTATTTTATATTGTTTGATCCCCTATATTGTTTCATTGACTTTACTTACTGCCACCATGTAAATATCACGTTACAACCTTCTCACTTGTCTTGGTAACTGAGTTCCTCATCGACACAGAATCAATTATTTAACAGCCCTTATTTTTCTATCTAAAACACATTTGCTGATTAATTCAAAATACTAATTCAATACTGCACGTACCCCAACAACCTCCCCAAAATGTTCTGTATCTCCAGGTGCCCACCGGGCATAGCAATGGTATTATACACTAGTTTAAATTACAGCAACACTCATGAAAATATGATTAATTCGAACATCTCTCGATATCCATCACAGTAACCATCAAAAACTCAGTACAGTGAGTTGCTTTTTGTGGGTGAGAGGGAACAATCCCTGACATGAATAGCATAGTTCAGCGTATAAAGGTACCAAAATCTATACGAAATAAATTATGAAAAATAACATGATATAATGTAAAAATCTTTATAATTGTCAATATTAAAGACCCCGTGACCCTTGTGATGAGAAGCGGTACAGGTAATGGATGGATGGATGGATGGAATATTAAAGGCATCATCCAGCCGGGTGGTCCATTTTCAATGACAAACTAAATTTATTTTTTATTTTTACCTCAGGATTTTTTTAGTTTGTATTGGAGAAATCAGTGAATAAATAACAAATTAATTAAATTAAAATTATCTTAAATCACTACAGTGTCTTTTAGGACTGGATGAATTTTAATCCTGATGCAATTTTTACATACAGACCTATTATCCATCCATCCATTTTATAAGTGCCAATTTTCAGCCTGTCGCAAAGTATCATTGACTACGTACTTTACATTGCTGTGTTCGGCTGAAGTGTTGGTTTTTTTGTTGTCAGAGATGCTCTGCCTTTAATGTCTTAACGTAACGATGACGACAATATAATGGCAATTTTAACATCGCATGTTCGCCATTATCATTAGATCTTTAGTGTGTTCATTACATGACTTTGTTACACAGACTCACGCTGCTCGCACGATGCCTAACCAACCACCTGTTTGTAAGATTTTGAGAAATTAGGCTGCTACTTCGTCAAATGCATTTGGCCACAATAAGAAAATACAAATGTTTTGATGTTTCTACTTTTTTTTGTATTCAACATTATATACAAGCATCATACAATATCAACACTTAATGCATATTTATGAATCAGTCCAAAGTAGGGCCCGGCCGCACTTATAACATCTGTAAAAATTTGCCATTTGCCATTTGCCTTTCATCCCTAGACTTTATCGTTCCTGTGCCAAAAATACAAACTAGGAACAAATATGTCTACCCTGCTTTGAATTTTATATTATGTGACTATTGGTCCTGTTGTTTTTCATAAATGTATCTTTGTTGATGGATGTAAATGGCTGAAATGGAGATGCCTGTCATAAAAATTCAGTTTTGGGGGTAGACTAGCATTCTTGTAGCTCTCATAGTGTTGCAAGTAAATGGAAACGTCATCACAGAATTTTCAAATCCTATTTGTGTGCTTTGCGATGTAGTTATTTACCAAATTGTGTAGGAGGCTCCCACAATAGCCACACTGGTCTTATCACTCTATCAGTCATTTTGTGAGTGGGTGAGTTTCACATTTAGTGAGTATCACCCATTGTCCCTCTGCTAACCAAGCCAGCAGCTCTAGACGTGCGCTAGTAATGTCAGAGCAGCACTCAGTAAAATTAGGGCAGAGATGACAGCTATTAGTGAATTCCATTCCCGGCAGCGAATCAAGCTTTTTCTGTGTTGATCCCAAAAATAGCCTCTCTAAGTGAGTGGAGAGGTAAAGGGGAAAAAGGCATCTAGAAGGATCCTGGAGTGGAGCCCAGCACCCAACACTGAGAGGACCATGATCAAATCTGTAATGAGCAGGTTTCCCATATAAATGATGGAAATATACACTAAGTGTGCAGTCAGTTTCTTGAACCACAGTCTGTACTGAGATCTTGTGAAGGACATTGTGGCAAATCAAATGGTAAAATCAAAAGATAGCTACTTTGACGACTCCATTTTTGGAATAAGTGGGACAAAAAAGCCAAAGAAATAAGAAAAATGCGTGTCCACAACTAACCCAGGGATACTTGTTGAGCTAAATAAATAAAATGCATGTAGAAAAACAAAGTTATTTATTTATTTATTTATTTTTTGACAATGTCTAATATGAGCTTTCCCCAGCCGTCCTCAACAATGGCCGTCTTATACGCTCATTTACTTTTCAAACAGCTTAAACATTTCCCTGCTTATGTGTCGTTCATGAAGCAAATCCCGTTTCTCTTCTCATTCTCCAACCAAAGGATATCCTGGTTAAGCCACCCATCATCCCGTCAGCTGTCCCCATTTAAACAATACAACATTCCTGTGCACATTTTAAACAAAGACGCAAATCCTCAAGTTGTCCCACCCAATGAGTGCAATAAGTGGATGGCTTGCAGATATTACTTTGCATAAGAGGAACTGGATCGTTTTTCAGAAGCTGCCGATCATTTCTCGCATTCTCCTGGACACTGCAAGGCAAACGACCCAATTTGACTTGAATTCGCTTAAATGTGTCAGATGACTTTGAATCAAGCCCGAAACATGTCCAACATTGGTTTCTACATGAATACAACAGTTTTTTTTTTTCAATTAAATCTCCAATGTTTCACTTAATCAACAAATCAGTTTTATGCCTATCCCCAGTGAAAACAATTACCCCCCCACCTGAGTCTTGTATGCTTTCCCGTAACGTATGATTTGACCGGCTGCTACAGAGGGTTCACGAAAGTCAGTAGAGGAGCACTTTTCCTCACTGCCCTGCGACTCTGTCACCTGATATCGGTGCTCAGCTCTCTCTCTCATGACTCACTTTATTTAATGAGTTATCTCCAAGCGAAATGTTGCTAGCTGTAAACCATCTCCGGGTAAAGTCATCAGCATATGACTCTATATTTATTTGGAGCTGTGGTTGGTTGTACACCTGCCTTTGGTTAGGCAGGTTTTTCATGACAGAGCAGAAATGAAGCAACTTGTATTACTGCTGAAATATTGTAAAGTTGAGAGAGACCCATTATCGTCGCTTATATTTGGTATTTTGTTGCGAATCGGCATCTGTGTTTTATAGGAGTCTGATGGCCGATAAGAGATCAATTTAAAACTGGGTTATGTTGGTGCTGCATCAGAGCATTTCAGTTATATTGACATTTTAGAAAACTTAATTCACTTTGGAAAATTTTAGGCACCGCTTTATTTCTTAAGGTATTCATTTACAGTAAAACATACTGCTGACCCTGGGAGCTCCATGCTATTTTTTTGTTTGAATAAAAAAAAAATGAAGTCTGTCAAACAATTTTTTAAAAAATGCAGACGATAAAAAAGGATTCTCATCTTTAAAGCTGTTAAACTAGCGCAAACAAAATTATGGTTTGGAGTTTATACTTTTTTACATTTTGACCCCAATATTTTACCTTTTACTGCAAACAAATATTGGTTCCAAATTCTTATCGGCCACCTTGGCTTCTAATAAACTATCAGTATTTTTGCAAAAAAAAAAAAAACAAACATTGTTTTATTGCGAATGTTAAGTCACTTCTTGCACTGATTGAGAAATTGATGCTCATGATATTTTTCATGCATTTAATCTTGAGTGTTCCCAAAAGAATGCCGTCAAAAGTGAAAACTGGGGCATGTTCAGCCCCAGTTAAAATGTGGACGTTTTTGCTCTTGGAAATATCTTTTGGGATTGAGGATGGCGGTCGGTAGCGGTGTGTGGCGGTCACACTTTTCTCATCTTTAATTTACTTCTCACTGCTTTTGCTCTGATATTTTTTTGACAGAAAGAAAACCCAGAAATGGGATGAGATGAATATCCTGGCCACATATCATCCAGCAGACAAAGATTATGGACTGATGAAGATAGATGAGCCCAGCACACCTTATAACAGGTCTGCTTTTTTAGTACTGTCATATTTCAAATGGAAAAAAAGTTGACTGAATATTTGTCACATGCTCACAGCCCTAATCAATCGAGTAAATAACGTTTTACAAATTTGGTTTGTAATGAATTGCCTCACAGTTATTTGTTACATGACATCCTTTTGACCGGTCATATCTGGAATTTATGTGCCTTTTAGGATGGTTGGGGACGACGAGGATGAGGGGGCCTTGAGTGACTCGGAAGGTCGGAGTGCCCTCCCAGTGGATGACCTCACATCCAAGTAAGAATTTGATGAGCATGCAACAGATGAAAAGGGTGACAAGGTCAAAGTCTGTGAATAAAAAACAAAACAAAAATAGGCTAGTTACGCTCATGGACAAATTGCAATCTTTCCTTTTTGAGCCTTACTATCTAATGTGTTGAGGGAGCGATGTTTGTTTTCTGCCATCTGATGGAAATGCATTGATGCTGGAACAAGACAGGCTTCAGCGAGGACGGTGATTCGCTCCAGGCTAGCAACTCAATTAGCCTCTTTTGTTTCCTTTTGAGGCCTCGAGATATCAGCTGCTCATTTCTCCCTGCAATCTCCGATCACCATGTCCACCCGCTCATCCAACAAATGTTAAAATTTTTTATTTATACACCTTATCTCAAACTACATTTTTATTGTCTTGTCTTGTCTTTGTCCACATCTTGTGTGACGATCAGATTTAAGATGACAGGCTGAATCAGGCCAGTTTGGTTTGAGTGTAGTAGTACTGTAAATGGGCTTTTCCCCCACGGCCATTCACCACCATCCGCTGAGCCATAAACCTTTCTTCATTTTGTCCTCTGCTGCTGTGTGTGAGAGACGACAATGGTAAATCTGTTATTTTTGCTTCATGCTCGAGTACTCACACGCTCGCTTCTTCTCCTCTCGCTCTGTGCCTGCGCTCTCCTCCCCCTTAATCTCATCCTCTGCTTTCTCCCCATCTGCTCTCACTCCAAATAGGGCCTGTTTGAAAGTTTACCAGATATTCACAATTGACTAACCTACAGGGAAGTTGAGGTGTGATGGAATGTCTAAAGGTAATATACTGAAGAAGCTTCTACTCTTTTTGTCAAGGCTGAAAGCAGCGGAAGGCGCAGAACCTCGATTTATGAAAGAGGAGGAAGAGGAGGAGGAGGAAGTGGAAAGTAGTGAAGAAGAAGAGGAGCTATCCCCCGAGGAACAAGGTGAGCCAAGACATCTGCTCGGCCTCAACCTCATTATTCAATAGAACCGTCGTCAATGATATGGGCGGTCATACTTTAATTCTGCCACTCAGTCAGAATGCAACAATTGATTGCAGTCTGACATGATGTAGGGTAAAATTAGTTGTCGCTCCTTATATATTTAATTATGTCTTCTAATATCGTCTTGTCCTGATTAGTGTGCCTGACACCTGGCGAGAGACGGGTTTCACCCTGGACTAGTTGCCTACCAATCTCAGGCCCAACAAATCATAATTTCATGCTTATGTGTATTAATTGTTTACCCCACCGCAATGGACGTAACAATCAACAAAGTGCGACTCTAGTCAAGACTTACAGCTTTAATTTGAAATCTTTTTTCCAAAATATTACGTTTACAATTTACTATTTCTTTTTTGGGGAGCGCATGGGAACATATGGTATTCATTAGCTGCTAAAGATTTTCATCCAGATACTAAAAGTCTTGGTTAATTGACCACATGAAAATGTATGTGTAATTCCAAAATGGTGAAGTCCACATGTTCCAATATATGGACAGATACTGAAAAAACTTGACCTAATTAAAAAAAAAGAAAAAGCCTTGAACAACACAAACAACCAAACTTTGGCTGGTGATGCCTCAGGAGATGAATTGTACGCTCAATGGAATCTTCAAAGTTGCTTTTTGGATGAGGCTGAATCACCATTTTTGGCCCATTTCAATTCCTCATCTTTAAAGGATTAAAATCTCTGACGATGTCCTTTCCTGAATTAGAACACAAATTATATGAATATCTCTAATTTGAATCGTCTGACTATTTAGCCAGATCTGGTCACATATTTTTGTCAACTATTATGCTCAAAGAAAAGGTCTTCGCAATTAAGCCTTGACTTTTTGAATGAAATGTAATTTTCGCTGGTGAAGATGGTGTATGAAGAATAAATTGTCAAAACGTCATTGCCCATCGTCGTCTTTTTTGACACACCCCAGGGATGAGTTCCTTGGGGGAGGTGGGGGGTGGTTTCCTCTTTATAAAGATGTAACCATATTGTTCCGTTTCATCAGGGCTCATCATGGCTAGATGAATGTGTCAATTATTTTTTGTTTTACATTGCTATTCCCCTCTCCCCTTTCCTTTTCAGCCAAGAAGAAACATTTTCAAATGATGAGGAAGAAGCACTACAATGAGGGCCTCAACATCAAGCTGGCTCGACAGCTCATCGCTAGCGAGCTTGAGGAGGACGAAGATGAGGAGATGAGGGATGAGACGGAGGAGGCTGAGGAGATCAGTGTTGACCCGCCACAGGAAGGTAATTATTTGAGTTGGATTAAAGTTTTTATTGAGCTCCTCAAGTGAAGAAACCATTCACTAACGCCTCATGTTTCCAGTTGGAGTGGCTGTGCATGCTGATATACAGTAAAGTATGTGACACTAAGTGTAAATGTACACGTAAACAGAGGTGTACTGTATTCGGGCATTCAATTAGAATGGGCGCTTGGACTTGCAATGTACCATTTAATTCCAGCATTACTCCACAGTGTCCCCTCTATGAATATCCTCTTCTGCTCAAACTGAATAGAGCTGAGCAAGGTTGCTACTGTAGAGCCACATTAGTAATGTAAATGTTTATGTTTTGTTCTCTCCAGCTGAATCTCTGGACTCGTAGATGAGGCGTCTTTCCCCGCTCCAGTACGTGTGGCGGCTCACCATTGCTGACAGACGACGTCACTGCGCCGCATATTTTCAATGTCAGGCCCAACACCAGACCCCGCTTCACCCATTAAACTCCCCTGAACAGCCACTAATTTTCAATTCATCGGTCTACACTGTTCCAAAAAAGTGCAATAGAACCTCAGACCTAGTGGAAATGTCCTTCCCTGACCCGATGAAGGTCCCCATCTCCCTCCTCACTGAACTGGCACGCACTGAATATACTGTACAAGTGAAAAAGGAGTTGAAGGCCTTTGAGGAAAATTGCTGGGACTTCCCTCGTTTCAGGCTCCGAGTGCGAGACGGTCAAGCAAGGGGAAACCCCCTCAGATGACTGTGCTTGTACCGACCGGCTGCATTTCAGATGGACTTTGAATCTGTGACTCACCGCTCTGGTTTGTTTTGATATCGTTGACAGTTTTAATTTGACGCCCATAATTGGTAGACATTGTGGATGCTGCAGTGTCACACAACAGGTCGAAAACGACCTTTTAAAGGAAATCAACCAACACCGATTTTTTTATTTTTTTTCCACTTGATTTTTGGCTCATTAAAAAGCACCAAGCCTCACTTATAATTTTAAGAGTATCCTATTGAGTGACCTAAACAGAAAGATTTTCAAGAGTGGTTTTCTTTAAAGAAAACTTTTGCATGTACTGTTTGTTTTTCCCCCTGCGCCGCAAAGTGATGAGTGTAAAAGACAGGACTGATTCAGTTCCCTGCTGCTTGGGTGGAGTAATAATGTTATCTAACATTCAAGGACAGAACAGTATTAAGTTACACAAACCGTGAACTAGTGTATGTCCACAGGAAGTCAGATGCTGGAGGAAATACTGTGTGTTTCTTTCATGAGGCTACTTTGTCAGCTTGAATACAACCACTGCGTATTGATAATTTTGACTTTCCATTATGTCTAAGCTTCATCATGCAGAATTTAATTGTAAATTCTAATGAGGATCATGCAATGAATGGCCTGGTTCATTTTGCGCTTTGCTAATGAATAATGTTCAAGCAGGAGGGGAAAATGATGCTACTGATTAATAAATTAATAAATGTTGGGTTCCTAATATAAGTTATAATCTCAAATGTTGAGGGAAATGTTGACAGTTGTATATGTCGGAGCCCTGACAGTGTCTTTTTTTTTTGTTGACCAATTAAATTCTTGTGACTGGTGATGTGCTGAGCATTGTGTTATGGAAATACAGTACAGAACATCGTGACCTCTGCAAACTCACCTATGCAGTTTGTTCTTGTCATTTTGAATTTAGCATTTTCCATTCCATTCCATTGGATTTACTCATTGACCATTTGCACAAACCTTTCAATTTTTTTTTTTTTTTTTTTTTTGCATCTGGACATGTAATCTAGCTGCTCGACAGTAGATGGCACTGTTCAACAGCATTTTGGATTTGTCTCCTTGGATTTCTCGCTGCTAATAGGATAAAAACAACCACCGAGTTCATGCTCGGATTATTCCTCCACGTTAGCTGTAGAAACTGGAATTCATAAACTCCTTCCCATGCAATGCATAAACAAGTGTGTTAAATCATCAGATTGCATTCAGTACTTGATTGAAAGCGATCGATATATATCCATTTAATACAGACAATCCCTTAAATGGATTCAATCGAAAAGTAAGGCAAGGGAAGCTTGCTTGTCCCAGGACTCATCAACAGTAATTCCAAAGGATCAGGAAGCCTGTCCCTGAGTGCAAAGATGTTAAATACTGGGAGTAACAACTCACTCATAATGCAGTCTGCGTGTGGAATCATAAATATGGGGTTTTCGTTAGTTAAGCAAATTTTGATTTTTATTACCGGGCTGTGTTAACTTGGTTTTCGACTCCCAACACACACACACACACGCACCCCCCGCACACACACACGCGCACCCCCCCCCCCCCCCCACACACACACCCCCGCACACACACGCACCCCCCTCCACACCCCCCCCCACGCACACGCGTTTTTTTAACCAATTAAATAAAAATATAAAATTGAATATTGACGAGTAACAAATTAACCTAATGCTATCCGTTCCTGTTGTTCATTTGTTACTTTTTAAAATAAATTTTGTGAATGGCATCCCGATCATTTGACTTGAAGATTGAAACGTGAGCGTCGTCACATCGTGCCTTGCGTGTATAGACGATCTCCGTACGAGTCCATAGTAAGTGCGTGGAAGAAAAGCCTCTCTCCCTTCACTGGCTGCAATGAGCGAGCTTCAGCGCTACACTTTCCGATCCCGTGACCGATTGCCGTGTCCGAAATAGTCACATTCGGTTTCGGCGTTATCGCTGTCCACGTACACTCGTTTATGGTTACATTTGTAGCACTTTTGAAACGTAGCTGCTGGCCTTTTGAGGCGAGCTTGCTAACAGAGCCTTGACGGACGGAGGCAGGAGCCAGCTGGTCGGACAGCGCAGCGCTACGCAGCGCGACTCTAACGTTAGCAAACAAGCTAATTAGCCACAAAGACTCACCCTGGATTACTGCCCTCACAATCAAACGGCGATCGGGCGTTTAAGGTTCACGCGTACAACGGCAAAATGAAGATAACCGTGGATTTCGAGGAATGTTTGAAGGACTCCCCACGTTTCAGGTGAGCGATGACAACTGACTGCGTGTGTGCGTAAACGTACCCATTTTGTGTATTGGATATAAACGTATACTGTTAGCTTTTGTGCTCAGCACTAGTACACTGCAAGCTGTTTGACGATTGCCTCATTGCTATTTTGGTCTCTCAAGAAAACTGAAGCCAACCTAGCAGGCAGTAAAACAAAATTTACGGAGCAATATAATATAGTCGCCATAGTTGCAAGTGGGTCTCTTTAATGTCAATGAGTTATGTAAAGAGTAGTCAGACGGATTATTTAGTAATAACTGATCAAGTAGCGTTGTGTTAACAAACCTGTTAACCATGGAGTGTGACTGCAGTGTTCTCGTATTACAGGAAAACTGACACTAGCACTTTTTAATGGGGCTGCTTTTACACCTCTTTACGATTTGATTGAATTATATTAATATGCTCAATTGATATACTGCACTCGGTGGAAAAGGTTTTCACAAAATTATGCAGTCAACTACTCCAAGGAATGAAAGTCACACTGTGCGTATTAATGCCACTTATTTGCCTTTCAAATTCCCACAATTCATCCAATCTTGTCAGTATGTCACCCATCGTGTATGATGTCACCCGATTTCATCAGGGTGTGATCCTTGCTTGATGCCTGGACACACTTCACAGCCACAGGCAGTTTTTTTTTTAATTTTGTTTTAAGTTAATGTGAGGTTATGTTCACTGGATGCAGCTAAAGTTTCTTTCGGTGTGTCAGCTTGATTTGTTTCAAATCAGCATTTTTAGCTCTAAACTTCCTTGTTTGTGCTCAATTTACATTTCCCAGACATCCAAGAAACCACCTTTAATGTTCCCTCCTCATTTTGTGATGCTGCAACATCCTCTCCTCATACAAATGAGGAACAGATGTAAAAGAGTCATTTGTTGAGCATTTTAGCATTGCACAGTTTTTTTTAAATACATATATACAAGGAGAGTGTCTTGATCTGTTGTGCTTGTTTAAGTTGGCTGGTCAAAACAATGTGTGATCAGTTATGTCTTTTCTTTCCTTTTCTTTACAACATGGTTGCATTCTTTTTTTCAACACTAACATAAAATGCTGAATCATTGTAGTCAGTTCGATCTTGTCATAAGTGAGGTTTGATTTGCTCTCTCAAAGCTCCGAGACGAGCGGTCAGGTCAACTGGGTCATTTTTTATCAGTGACGTGGATGACCAGTGATGAACTAAATGTATACCACGGAAACCGTGTGATATATCTCCATTGTGTGAAAGTGCACTTGTAAATACAGTTGAATCAAGTCACGTACAAATCATTCCAGGATGCGGGGCAATCTACTTCTGTTTTGTGCAGATTTAAAATTAGGAATAAAAAATACAGGCGGTCGTTGGTTTACAGCAGAGTTCAGTAACTTCCTATTGATGCGATTAAAGCTGAATTTCTGCAGCAGTAAGGTCATTATAGCAATAAAAATTGCGGATACATTTAACAACTTGGTAGAATGCGCTGTTTTATGAGCCTTGTGTTCTAGACTTTAATGTTGTGTGTTTTTTTTCCGGAGTGAAAGTTGGATCGAAACAAGTGTCTGCCGGTGTAAATGTCTCTGAGGGTGGTCAGTGAACACCCAGTCACCCACTCTGCTGCTTTCACCACCTGCTGCACGTCACTTTCGTCGTTATCAGTAAAGCTGTTGAAGCAACTTGTGCAACAGTAGGTCACGAGGCTCTCAATGGTCAAAGTTTATTTTCAGGTGTGGGGGAGCTGAGCGTGCCATAGTTTCCTGATGAAGGACAGTGTTGTAGTGCGATTTGACCACCTGATGGGAGATGTTGGTTGACCAGTCTGCTCAGATGTCGAATCTCTTTCATGTGGAAAAAAATATCTTGGATAACTGTGGCTGGACGAACATGAGGAAGTGGAAAGCGTTAGGTGACTAATGTTCAGATGCAGATTATTGCTAGAGTGTTGTGGTGTTTTGATATTGAACTGACAAACGTAGCAGATTATAAAAGTAATATAGCGACAAAATATTAAGTGTCTTTTGGTTCAATAAAATGCATTAACTTAGGAAGTAATTTTTATTCTGCGCTCATTACTTTATGTAACTCATTTGTATCTCATCAATGTTAATGTTGACGTTAATGTGAAGTTGTCAACACTATCCGGTCTGTAGCTACAATGTCATGGTAATGCATTTCCCAGAATACTGTGCAGTCATGACCACATTCATCCATGACTTGGGTGACCTTTAGCCATGTAGTAAAGTCATCACTTGGCTTTCCTCACGCTACTGTAGGCTTATCACGTGTTGGGGTGAATCACAGATTATTCACGGACAGTTTTCCACTTATACCATGTTTCATTCGTTTTCTTTTTCCCACCCGAACTCAATGGCTTGCTTCTGGCCAGCAAGGAGGATAAAGCAGGAAAGAATGGATGAAAACGTGATCCATACACCAGTAAAGTGGAGCAGCTTTCATTTACTCAACATCTGTTTCCATTTTAGTGTTTGCTTTCAACTTTGCGCCAGAGAATATGGAGCCCCCAAAGAGAGAGGCTTGTTTTCAAGTGGTAATTTGGCACTATCTTTTATTTTTTTCGCTCTAATCCTCATTTTGCCCCGGAGCTGTCTATGTTCATAAACAATGTTGTATTTTTACTTTTGTCAACTTAAGTGGAACATCTGCATGCTTTGTTATGATGAACATCAAAAACTCTGTGATCGTCAATATTACGAAAGGAGATGAGCTACCCAATTTTTACTATGCCGTCATATTTGTAATTACATTTAATTGTTTAAAAAGTATTTTGTATGTTTTAATTATAGGGCTGTTGACTCAGTTTGATTTACTCCAAAAATAATTTGCAAACACCCTGCTCAAGTTAGCACTGGGCCTTGCAAACCAACACTGCTGGCGTGAGGAGCTTGTGGGCAGTTTTGAGAAATGTTTCTAGGGAAAATACCTGTAAAGATGTCTTAGTTTAGATCGTATTCAAGAATCAAAGAAAGCTCTCAGAACAGTCTTTGAATTAAATATACTTCATATTTGGTGATTTTTGCATTAATTCCAAGATATTATTCAAGTAAATATCTGTTACAAGCGCCACAAAAATAGTAGTTGAAAAATATGATTAATTGCAATTGATCATGGATTTTTTGTGATTAATTAGTTAAAAATGTAATCACATGACAGCACCAGTTTTAATATTAACTAACTTAATTCTTAGGACTACTGTGGCCCCGGCATGCACCACTCATACTCCAGTAATAGTTCTTAACACTGTTAAAAGTTACCATTACTACATAAAGAGCAAAAAGCTTTTTGACTATCTATTATTAGTTTTGTGACTGTGCCAGTTGTGCAGCGTTTCGGCGTCCAAGTGGGACAAAATAAACACGACAACTAGGATTGGAAAGTAAGGTTGAAGGAAAAAGTCATGAGCAGTGACCTCCTTCCTTTTCTTCATTTCTTTCTAGATTACAATAACATGATTGGTCTTTGAACGTCTGTGGTGCCTTTTTGGAGCTTGGATTGGTTCTGTTGTATGACGGAATTGCCCAACCGTTCCTGCTTTCTCCGGAGTCACTGACAGCTGTCCAGTCAGGAAATCACAGGCGCTGAACGTGCACCTGGTGAGCAGTGCTCATATTGCCATAGATGAGAGTCTCGTGGGAGGCAAGCTGTGTGCTTGTTAACATGCTGGCCATGTTGTCGTGATTCAATTACGCTGCGGTCCATTTCCTTTTAATTGGCATTTGTAATTGGCGATTAACAGCGCGGACTGACAGGATTCGCGCTACAGTGTCATCGTACACCTCAAAGGGAAAACGTGCCTACAATATCATCAGGGTGCTCTAAATGTTCACCCCCTTTTTACAACTGCAGGATGCCTCTCTAAAGAACCACTGCTGTAATTTCAAACAATTACAGGATCTCCGTCATAGCAATGCGCTCAGCTTACCCCATTCTCCACAATTCTGTCCACAATATCCAAGTTATCGTGTTGAGTGTTTGTTTTTTTTTGTCACTGAAACACTGTGGAGTTCCTTTCACCAATCAGCATTTACGGCATACAGCAAACTCCTGCTAATCTCGGGGCTACGCTGCAAGTAGTGAAAATACAAAATAACATTTCCATTACCCCGGATTCGGGTCACCGGGGTCTCCGGCTGACCGGAGCTGTGGCCGTTAGCTAATGAGTGCCTGTTGTGGCAGCACCCCTCAAACCTGTTGGCGGAGTCCAGATGTTAGAGATGCCGTCAAGCAGAAGGAGTCCTGTCGGGCCTGATGCGTACTGGGTGACCAAGTTGAGCTTCAGTGGTCAATGAGGCAAAAACTGGAGCATGAGAGGAGTTTGTTGTGCACGGCGGTCCGCGGCCGACTTCATTATCTGCAAGGGAAGATCTTACAGTTTACATTTATGAATGCATTTTGCATGGCAGTCTCATGCTTGCATTGTGATATTGTTACATTCCTACTGTCTGGTAGTGACCAATTTTTTTTGTACTTTTTTTTTTGTTTCGCCTAAAGATCTAATTTGACAGACGGTCGAATCACAGCGCAGTGAGACAGAGATAACCGTCTTGCCGGCTCTCATTCAGGATTCCAGCTGACGGGCCTACAAATTTTGTAAAAATAATGCTCAAAAAGTAACATGTCAACGGTGTGACATGAACTAAGTTCTCAGTCTGACCGCCATTTGCCTTCTGCATGTCACTCAATTAAAAAGATGATGCATGATGTCTCGCAAGGAAGCCAAAGCATCAATTACCTGAAACCTGAACTAAGACTGAGTTACCCGTAACCCTAAGTAAGGCATGACTCAATTTTACTGGCTGCCCTACAAACCTTTGCACTCAGAACAAAAGTGAAATACAGGTTTAAAAAACTTATATCATGTTTTTATAGCAGCATGTAACGTGCCAATGAATTAAACAAAGGTGATATATTTGACATTTAAACAAGACAAAATTTTGACTCATCTGAATCGCTTCAAATTTTTAAGAATGTAGTAGATTTTTCCTTTTTGATTGCATCAAGAGCGCAGTTTTAAGAAGGACCATGCTTGCTGTGAAATAAATACCTTTTCAGTGAGAACAAGGACCTAAACATTCCTTGAATGCTGAATTGGCCTTTTCCTTGCTGATGTGGTTTGCAATGCTGGCTTTCTTCCTTTCGATGGACTGTAGACTCCAGCGAACCACACCTCAGTCTTACCCTCACGACCAAGCTTTTTAACCACACTGTCTCAGTTCCCACTTTTGTTTTGTCTCGGACAAAAAAGTTAGAATGTCGTAGACGAAGACTGTATTTTGTGTAGTTTGCATACACTAAACGGATGCAGGCTTATTGTGGACGGTTCACCTGTATGGGAGAGTAGCTTTACATATCATCCATCACAATTTAGTTAATTGTGATGAAATTAGAACAAAATTGGTTGCAATTGTGAGCTTTGTGGCAGCTTCCCTTACTCTTCTTTTTTGTTGTTGCCTTGCTCTAGCCAGATGTCAGATGATTTTCCAAAAGTGCTCTGCACTTGAAGCAAAATACCTGCATCACTCGCCCTTCTTCAAAGCACCACGTGGGCTCTCCACAGATGCAAGCTTATTGATGTCACTTTGAAAATTGTGATTTATTTGAGCAACTATTTTGAGAATATATGTTTAAAAAAATATATATTCCTGTTGGTCCCTCTTAAATGCGGTTAACCATATTTGATGACATGATCCACTTATGTTCTATTGTCAAAGGCTAATTAAAGTATTAATTACATCTGTTCTGACTGGTAATATATTTTGTCTTGGGTCTAGTCTTGGCAACACAATTTGAGTGCTCCTTCCCAGTGTAGTTTAGAGTTTACGTTGATGCAATATCATTATCCTTGAGTTCATTAATAGGCCCTTTTACACTGCCTGTAAAAAAACAATACTTATTGAACTTCTTTTCCCAGTTGACTTGAACGCAATTGATGCTGTCCATCAAGTATTTTATTCATCACGTCAGGCGTTGGCTAATTATTGATTTTGTGTTGCTGTATTAAAGCACACGCAGTTGCTGCAATTTCTCGTCTTCGCTGGGATCGATTTGGTAAACGTGTGTGAATTTCTACCTTCTTTTAGACTTCTGATCTTCAATTTCACCCGATCTCCGTGTAAAAGAGGCTGCAGCGTCCTTAGAGGACCCACGCAGCACTGTGGAAATGAAATTGGATTTGCAAAGAAACATCAACCCAAAAGGGAGATTACGATGTTGGATGACACCGTTAACGCATCCATTGCATAACACATATTCAAACTTAATTATCATTGTAATTGTGTGTGTGTTACTCTCTATAGAACATTCTTTTTGCCTTGTATGAGCAGATTTATTAAAATAATCAACCAACTGCAATAGTGTTGTGCAAGGCTGTATACAACTGTGGCCCTCATAATACGTTTGATGTATTTCGGTGAGAACAAGTTTAATTTATTATTGAAACGAATAGTGTCTTTCCTCCTTAGCTCATTAGGTTGCCTGAATGTGCTTCAAGGTCACAGCTGTGAAGTCGTGTCCTACACTTTCACTTCTGAAAGTACTCTTCATCTGCATGCAGTTTAGGGCTGCAACAAATCATTAATCTAATATTGCATAAACCTTAATTGATATTTAATTTACTGTTTTGATATATAATGTGTCATAAAATAGGCAAATATTTTGATGGTAGCTGACCAATTTTGGAAAATTCATATAATTGCCATTTTTTCCCTCAATATCGCGATTGTTATTCAATATGCAATAATTTCTTCCAAGGTTCTTTCAGTAAACATGATTCTGTGGCAGCAGTCAGAATTGAAACTAAATAAATAAATAATATGATATACATGGAGTTGTAGCACATATGTCATCGTGGAATTCAGGTATGTACAAAATAATTTGGGGACGGTCTTTAACAGACGGTTAAAAAAAAAAATACAGCTTTTAGTGCCGTTATGGCATATACATTTGAAGTGATAACAAATGCAGCCGTGATCTTTTGACATACAGTTTCAGAGTGATATAGTCGCAAATGTAGCCATGATGCGGATTGTGCGCGTTTATAGGCAATTGAAACTATTTACAGCTGCGGTGGAAAGTTTACGCGTTGTGAAATCCTTTCGGAAAGGAAAAGACTTTTCCTAACCTTTTTGAATGGGGAGTTAAGATAAATCCACCCAAGGCTCTAGCCTGAGACGTAAGAAAATGGAGTGAAACGCTCATGCCTGGTCAAGAATGTTAAAAAGTCTTTATCTTTGGTGTTTACTTTAATGTATTGTGATGGAAAAAAAAGGTTTTATGTATTATAATAATTTGCTACACAGTTTATCTTAATATTTGGTAATAGTGACTAAACTTAGTTGGCCGAATTAATTTATTTGCAAGTCTGTAGAGGTGCACGAGGTATGGTTTGGAATGTTTATAGTCTATAGCTTCACTTGTTGCCAGTGCATGTTTTTCCACATTAAATACACGTGATAGCTGTTTTGTCTACATTCCTGGGTAGCAGTACATTCACAAGCTTTGAGGTAATTGTCATGTTGTCCTTTTTCGAACAATGGCCACAGCATGTTTTGGCCGCACTTTTAATGTGTGTCAACTGCACCAGGATTCTTGTAGATGGTCGTAGCATCGTTGAGTAAGGTTGAGGAAATTAAGTGTTTTCAATGCAGTAGGTCACAATTCCTTGTTACTCATTGTATTTTTTTCTGAAACCCTACATGTAGAAGGTTTTGTCAAATCAGAGCGCTGGACGAGATTGCCTCTTGTGCTCTGACATGATGCCAGATGATGTTGGCGGTTGTTGCTGTGGCTCAAGGGACAAAAAACAAACAGCTGCCGGGAGTTTGGCAAAGGGCCCGCTGCTGTTACAGTAAAGTGTTGCTCTTAATCCATCTGCTTTAATCTGCTCAATTTCACCGAATCACTCTCAAACATTGCTTTTCTGTCATTGAGGGGACCATCGCTGACCTCGTGTGTTTCTTAAAAACAACGCCGTATCTTGTGTACTACATATAATGCATCTTAACCTAACATAACAATCCGATGAGAGAAAAGTAAACAAAAAAAAAATGGGGATTCCAGTCTCTCTCATGATAATTTTCACATTTTAGTGTTTAACATTTCTATTACGCATTAATGTATAACAGTTGAATAGTAAGTATTGAGCAAAGCCAACATTTCTTTTCAAATGTTGTATTTTTCCTCTGCAGAGCCACCATAGAGGACGTGGAGGGGGATGTGTGCGAATTGGAATCAAAACTTGACAAAGTGAGTACTACCTGTCACTATTGAATAGTTTTAGAATGCATTATTATCTATTAATAGAATAATCGGATGACACTATTTTGCATTAAAACACACTCCAGAATATTTTTCCCTGATTATTATTTTTAACCGATGATAGTTGTTTATCTAGTATTGTTTAAATCTTAAACGAAACAATTAAACAATAATTATGCAACATCACACAAGAGGGAGCTATGTTGTATTCACCAATGTTTTTGAAACTGAGAGGTACTCTTGGGTATTGATTAATGCAAAGGACTACTAGTTTAATAGACATTTCTGAGGTTACATCAGGTTTAACTACTTGTCAGTTACAAGTTATTCATACTATGGCGGCAAAAAAGGAAAAGGAAAGGAAAATTAAGTTTTTACGTACCCTATTTAAGTCTGTGTTATTTTCCCGAAATGTTAGTAAACAATATTACCCAATTCATATGTCAGGACTTTCGAGATATGGCAGCTGCTTCTCTTTGTATCTTTTTATTCACGAAAAATTACATTTTCTCTTTCTTTTAATAAACACTATTGTGCTGACAACACATTTCCCCCTCATCATTTTACTCAAGGCCCCCCCCTTTTCTTTAATGTGGCTCTAATACTTCATATAGACTAGTTTTGTGTCATCATCATATAAACTTTAGCAATCCAATCTGTTGGCCAAGCAGAGTACCGCCCATGTTTACTCAGTGAAGGGAAGACCTTGGGCCCAAACTATTCATCTTCATTGTTTCTGGATTTAATAGTGTGTCCACCCCCCACCCGCACTTAAAACTCCACCTCTGTGACTCAGTCCAGCCTTCACTTCCCTTCTTGCTATAAAGAGGAAGGATCTACTGGAGAGTGGGAGTGTCTGTCAGCTGTTGTGTGTGTGTGTGTATGTGCGTGTGTCGGGGTGCGTGCGTGTGTGTGTATTGATGGGTGGAGACTTCAAACAGCCACACGTACGGTAGCAACCCACTAAAAGACAATGCAAAAGGATTACTTTCCCATAATTGTTAGTAAATTATCGCAAGACACTTAAATGTTCTCCCTGCTGAATATTCTGTTCCGTCTTAACCCCTTCCCATATTTACGCAACCTGTCAATCCGTGAATGTCTTGATGCAGTTGTTTTCATTGTGTATGTGTCAAATTATTTTAAGTATATACTTGCCAATGTATTCAAAGCTTGCAGCTCTCTTCACATAATTTTAAGTTCCTATCCGCTTGCTTTAATCAGGGATTCCACAACCACGTTCCATTGACGTATAAATGAGCAGTTTTGACTCTAGCGTGTGCAAAATGTGAAATTCCTGACCTGAGTCTGTTCAAGTTACCTTGAAATACAGTAGCATTTTCAAAACTTTTCAGGACTGCATTCAAATATCGGGACTGTGGAGTTTGCATATGCTTCCCGTGCTTGTATGATTTTGTGCCATGTGATTGACCGTTGATCAAAGTGTACCCTGCCTCTCACCCATAGTCATCTTGCACAGGCGTCAGCTCTTTCTTAACCCTAAATAGGATTGGCCGGAGAAAATGGATTGATGCACCCAATAAAGGCAAATAACTTGATATAACAGTAATTTAATACATCCTTCGTTTATATAAGTGCAGAGCAAGTTGTTAATATTTACAGAAAATGGATGAATGCATGTTTCTGTCAGATCTTGACAATTGAAGTTGTTTTTCATTTTGGCTCAGACATCTCTGTGGGAGGAAATGGTGTACTGTATAGTCAAGCTCTGTTTATGTTTACATAACCTGAAATTATCTCCGCATGCCCCCCCCCAAGTGACTCAGAAGGCAAACAAGTTTCTTAGCAAGCAATGTTTTACTTGACACCGCAATATAAAATTCCTGAATTTCCTCCCCCCTTTTTCATGATGTTTTCTTGATATTTTCTTTCTTTAGCTGGTGAAGTTGTGCATCGGGATGATAGATGCTGGGAAAGCTTACAATGCTGCCAACAAACAGTTTGTAAGCGGGATCCGGGAGCTCGCCCTGCAGTCTACCAAAGATGAAGTCATCGAGGTAAATACCAATCTGGCTCGCTTTGTTGTTGTTGTCTTGTTTTTTTGTGTTTTGTGCTTTTGTGACCGGGAAATATTTTCATAACTTGTGAAACCACATTATTTCAATAGTTTATTTGACTTCACCTCTTGATTTTTTTGTTCAATTCAGTTTTACAGGTTATGTCACATTAATGCTGGAAAACATTTTAATGCTTTATTTTTTTAAATCACAAGGCATTTAGAAAGGGGTGTGTAGATATATATTTTTTATATCTGCTGTAGATATTCTGAGAATCTGGTTTTGTTTTTCTCCCAAAAGAACGAGTGCTTCTTGCTATTCTTTTTGACCACAGACTCTGTTCCTCATGTCACATTATGAAGTTTTCATTCGATGGCGCCATATCAGTGTTTTCGACTTGACAATGTATTACTGCTTTTTAAGTCCTCTGTAACTGATTTTGACTGACTTTTTTTAAACTGAATTTCGTCCCTCTTTTTCTCTCTGCAGTCCAGTCTTTCGAAGTTTGCAGAAAGCCTTCAGGAGATGATCAACTATCACACGGTATGTTCATCCATGTGAAACGGGATGTGTTTGAATTCCCCCATTGACAGCTGGCTGATGACAAAACCCATCTGGTATGACAGTCTGGAACTGTACCCGAAACTCAAAAATCGGTTTGCTGCCCTAGTAGACATGAGCATGGCAGACTTCAATACATTCTAGAAACGGCTAATCAATACAGTACAGTTTCAAAATGTATATTTCAAATTGATCAACTACCAATAGTTGAGCATGAGAGGAAGTCTGTTGAGGAAACACTGGTCACGTCAGCTGATTGTCAAGAGTGGTTGTTGCCACTCAGCGGTCTTTTCAGCACATGATCTCAAACAGTACTCTGTTTGACAGTGGTAGCCTCTCCTAGCCACACTGCTCGTATTGTCCTCTCTGTTTTCCAAATCGCATAGAATCCATAATAAGAGTGAAGAACCTGCTGTCATCACTGAGTCACCCATGAGGGAGGCTGGTCATTTAATTTGATGACTTTAATAATTTTTTGGGCTTGTTTGTTTCTTCTTCTCACTGTTAGGCTCACACGGTCGCCTGGTGTTGGCTGCTTAAGCCGCTGTTCAATGGTTCCCGCTCCATCTGCCTTCTTTTTAAGTCTCTGCCGTCGTATTACATGAGTTGTTATAAAGCTTTTTAAAGTGCTCTCCCCCGCTATCTTTTTGTGACATGTGTTGACGGATACAAACTTAATATCACGCTTTGATCCACACGGCAGACATGTTTGTTAGTGTTGCCGTTGTTGCGCGCCTGCACAGTGTGAAGGAAGAGGGGTGGGGACATGACATTGCACACAGGCTGCTCTGCAGGCAGGAAAGTGTGAGCTGCGGGTCATATGCCGATCACATACTTTCCCACAGAAATCATATTCCTATCCGATCGAATGGAGCACCACGACTTGCCTGGCAGCTTGTCGCCTGTTGTCACCTGTTCTAATACTTGCTATTTGTGACTGTCTTGGAGAACTGCTTCTCTTGCTTCATACAGTTGCTCATCTAAATGAAATGATCTTTCACTGTGCAGATACTGTTCGATCAGGCACAGCGATCAATCAAGACCCAGCTTCAAACATTTGTTAAAGAGTGAGTATTAAAAAAAAAAAATCATTAATATAAGAAATGGGTGGTACATTACATTGCAGTCTGCAGAGGGAAGAGAGAAAGTATCATTTTAGAGAGGATGGAGGATGCGGAATTATTTACTATAAGTGTTCCTATGGAGACTTATTTCCAAATATAGAGCTCCAGGTGGGCTTGTACTTTGAAGAAGAAGTGGGACCTTAACCCTAGTTAATTAGATTTTTTTTTTTGAGGAATTAGCCTTTTTTTGCCCCTGGCTCACCAGGGCTTAACACCCACATCAGTAGTCACGATGCTTCTCTGACAGAGCAAGGAAGTGCATTTCTCCATAATTGCCCACTCAAATATGACTTAATCTCTCTTAAGCCCAAAGACACGAGAGAACAAAGGTGCAGCACAAGAATATTTAATGTGTGTGAGCCGCAGACACTCTGACACACAACTTCATTAGCATAATGAAAGACTGGTGTCTTTGTGGATTTTTAATTTAATTTAATTTATCATGAACCCTGTTGTGTAACTTTTGGGTCAGAATGATAAGTTGGCTTCTTTTTAAGTTTCACTTTCACTTACCATAGTCTTTATGGCCAAACCACCTAAAACTCCACCTGTCTGTCCACCCTATCCAATTGGCAGCGACCTACGTAAGTTTAAAGAAGCCAAGAAGCAATTTGACAAGGTGAGTGAAGAAAAGGATGCAGCACTGATCAAAAATGCCCAGGCCCCCCGCAACAAGCAGCACGAAGTGGAAGAAGCTACCAACATCCTTACCGCCACGCGCAAGTGCTTCCGACACATCGTCCTCGACTATGTTTTGCAGGTAGGGCGGCATATTCATTTATCTACAATGTAATATTCACTGGCTGTAAATCAAGCGATTTATTTATTTTTTTTAAGATTTTCTCTGTCAGGCAAAAGTGTCGGATATCATCTAACATATCTCATTGGTTGTTGTGTTGAAAGCATAATGTTTAACACCATTAAAATGTGATGGGTACTTAAATTGTTCTTAATTAAATAATCATATTATTACACCTATTCATCAATCTACATTTTTTCAGGTCAAAAATGTATCTTGATGAGATTTTTTTCCCCTTATCTCGGAGTTCTAAAATGCTGACTCTTGCAGTCATAGATTTGGACTGAAAGCCTAATTTGCTGAGTCAGGGTTTAGCATGCTGATGTGGTACAAGGAAGAATGCGCCTCAGATCTGTTTGAGCCCACTAAATCCAAAGTACTCCACTCTTGCACTTAAGAAGGTTTTATTTAGCTAAAGTTGTAGTTAGTACTATTAAAAGTGAGGAATCGTGCTTATGATCCAGCGTGGAGATGGACACATTGCGACAATTTTTCCTAATCGTTCAATAGTGAATAATATATAAAAGGAAGTGAGCAATAGAATGAGTATAAATCTTGAAAGACTCACAGCCACATCTGAAGTAAAATTATCGCATGTGTCAGGCTAACCAAAAAAGCCTCAAAGGCGAGTATGTGAAGTAAAAAAATGCAGATGTGGAAAATAGGTTTGGTAGTACTCTCCTTTGATTCATTTCATGATTTCTTTTTTTTTTTTTTGCCTTCGTGTCTGCATACTGAAAATCTATGTGGCAAGCTGCTGGCACAGCAGAAAGAAATGTTCCCATTATGGGTCTTGTGGGAAAGAGTTACGACTTGGAATTTAGCTTTTCGTCAGTTTTTTATTTTAATTGCGTATTGCACAATGTAAAGTGACATGCAAGTTGGAGGCAGAAGTTCTAAGCCTGCCGCTTTTATGACATTTCTCTGTTGTGCAACAAAGACTTTTCCAACGTCACATCATGAAGCGATCCCTTATTGTTAAATTTATCGTGGTAGTTTGAGGAACAAATACATCGTAATAATAGATGTTTACTGGGCTGGTATATCGTCCACTACTAAAATGCAGGTATCTAAACTTCACAACCCCAGAATGAAGCATGCAATAATAATGAGGAATTTAAAAACTTAACAAACCACATTCATTAACTTCCAATTTCATGCTAAGTTTCATTTCTGGTTCTAAGATTATCGTCACAATTTCCCTCATAAAATCATTTAATTTCCGTGATGTTATAGAAATTCATTATGGAAGTTTGGTGCAACAATAAATTAATCACGGATGTTCAAATATTGTTAGGTTACAGTCCACCTGCTTCTGTTATATAGATATCAAGAGTTCAGAAAAGTCTTGCAGCATCAAACAATAATTGCACATCTCTTCCCTGCTCTGTAGCATTATCCTCAAATGGCTTTGCATGCCCATTTAACAAAGCGATAATAGTTAAATTTTGAAGGATGCAGACGCCAGTCCAGTGCACATGAAGAAAACAGATATAGAGTGAAGCCCAAGCAAGGCTTGAGGCAAGAATTAAAAGCTGCTGGTAACACCGGTAATCGTCTGCCGTCATACAGAGCTCCCCCTGGTGTCACTTTAAGGAAGTTTTATTCGCTTGCGTTCATGTTTTCATTGTGGCCTCCATCATAACCACAATCACTCAGTACAGGCTCAATATTTTAAATTTTCTTGCAGATTAATGTGCTACAGTCCAAGAGAAGATCGGAAATCCTCAAATCTGTAAGTACAGTACCCTCCACTGTTTCATGATCCAGATTAACCCAGTTGGTTTTGCTCACTGGATAATGACTGTCCTCGCCACAGATGCTGTCCTTCATGTATGCCCACCTGACTTTTTTCCACCAAGGCTATGACCTCTTCAGTGAGTTACAGCCACTAATGAAACAACTCGGAGGACAGGTACAGCATGGACGTGCACACACAAAATACAGTACATACAATATTGGTGTTCCTTAGGTTGAGGTATACTTTCCTGTAGAGGTGACAGAAGAACGCCCCCCGCCCCCACCCCTCTTTTTGTTCCTTTTATCACCTGTTTTCACATACCTTGTTGCAGAGGGTGGTGTCTATCTGAGCACAGATTCCTTATCAGCAGGGTAGTTACTGTACATGAAGCAACCCGTCAAAGTGTCTTTTTGAGCAGGGTTGCTCGCTTTGTTGGAAGCCCCTACCACGCTCCACAAATTTCTTTCCTGTATATTTTATACTGGTGATAGCAATGGATGAAAATTGCAACATAACTTGTAACTAGGGCTATCAAAGTTAAAGCATTAACTATGGAGATTAATTAAAATTTTCTAACGCACTAAAAAGAATTAACTCAGTTGTATTTACTTCCTGTAGCTAACCTCTGCTCACTGTGTAGTCAAACTTTGAGGAGAGTTACTGCCACAAATATTTTAGATCGTTTTACTTTAAAAAATTGCTCGACGGTTCATTGAAGAAATCCAAAATAATTTGCACACTTTTAGTTGTACGCCTTTTGTGTCGTTTAACTGTTTTTCCAGTATTATACAGGAAAAGAATCATATTCAAAGATCATAGAAAGCTATTAAAAAGGTCTGCGTCCAAATGTACTTTTATTTTTTCCTTATTAATTCCAAGATTTTACACAAGTAAATATTGGTTCCAAGCTTTGTAAAAAATTGTAATTGAAAAAACATGATTAATCGCGATCAATTATGTAAAGTCTTGCAATTAATTAGTTTTAAAAATTGTAATCACTTGATAGCACGACTTAGAACATATTCCTTTTCAATAGAAGTGTGCAACAATACCTGCCAGTTTAATGGAACACTTCGACAGGTACATCAATAGTGTGTACAACTGGTCACATGTGAGTGAAGCGGCAGACCAACTGTAACAAATGTTTACATACCATTACCGTGTGGTAGATAAACATTCATTATCATGTTTGGGGAGGATGAGTAGTGTGATTAGAAAAGCATTTCTGTTCATGGACCCATTTAGATGTTGTCTGAGGCAGAGTCTGTATTATAATTCTTTAAAATATGAGTTACATCGTTTCAAAGTTTTATTATTTGAAGTAATTGCTCTCTGTGAAGTGAATGTGCGTGCATCCTATGATAAACAACCCTCCCTCTTAGCCCGCGTGTGACTCTGAGATGGTGATCTCAATAGAATGAGGAAGAAGGCAGCTCGAAGGCTTGAGTCGTATTTTCCCACCGTCAGTCTCACTAGAGTTTCGAGTCAGCTGAGAGAATGTGGTGGAGAAACCCAAGAAATTTGTTGAGTGGAGCGTGTTTGTTAAAAGAAGTAGGGAGCAAATAGTGTTTCTGTGGGGCTAACAGTTCAAACCACATTCCTCTAAACTGGAGTGGTGAGACCAGTGCGGTTTTTTTTTAACTCTCATGTGCTGAAATTGGAACCATCCTTCACAAGAGAGAACAGTATCAGGAATATAGAAGCTTTTGTTGACACCAATTTAGGACAGGATGAGAGGCGGAGTGTAATCTTCCATAGTAATCGACGCAGAAGGAAGAGGCACCTATGGAAACGCGTGGCTTCAACAGTCAAAGAACAGAAGAGGAAAATTGGGAGAGGAAAAATGCAACCATGAAGCGCACGCCTGCTGAGTGAAACTGGAAATCTGCACTGAGCTTAGATGTGTGTAGAAGTGACAAAGGGGGGAGAATCGGCATCCAAACAGTGGGAAGCAAGTACAAGAGGATTAACTCCTTCTATCATGAAGCTGAAGAAGGTGGAGCGGCTGTGCAGGGAGGTGTGGAGGAGCTGTCAACAGGTCTGTTATCAATGTCTGACGAAATACGCCCCAAAAAATATTACTACTAATTCTACTTGTGTTATTGTGGCTGAGTGAAGACTTGAGACCAGTAAATATATCTGTTGTCTTAACATGGCCAAAGCAGTGATACGCGTAGGTACAGATGTCGGAATATAGGTTAAACTCAGTGTCGTTATTATAAGAATCCTTTATAGACATAAACCATTAAACTTTTTTCTAGGTGTGTCACTCTCTAAAAGTATGCGGGGAGCTGCACACAGATTTGAATAAAATGTATGTAAATAGATAATGTGGACTGGACTGGACTTGTTGTTATGGTTGTGACAGCAGGAAAATATTTCCCATCTGATGCTATCATACTGCTGCTCTGCCGTCCACCCATTTCCTGCCCAAACAAAACAAAAGGCTTAGCTGCTCCCAAAACAAAGCATCTTTTTTTTTTAAACACCAGATAGATCTCTGTTTTCAATATCATCTGCCAAATTAAATTATATGATAGAATTTCATAAGTTTGTCTTACTAAAGGGGAAGTTGAAATGCCCTATACAAATGAAATTGTATTATTATGTATAAGTCAAGTAAAAGAAAGCTTTACAATAATATGTTCTATGCACCCCCAGCATTCTGATTCATTTTATGTTTGTGGTATTTGAATTAAGCAACAAAATCCATCCATTTTTATTCATGTCAGGGGGCGGCCATTTTGTCACTTGCTGTTGACTGAAAATGAATGAAAATGAAAACCACCTGTTATCTGAGTTGGAGCTGAATGAAAATGGATGGATTTTGCTGCTAATTCATCCATCCATCCATTATCTCAGCCGCTTATCCTCACAAGGGTGTCTTCAAGCAGTAGACGGTGTACATTTTCCACAAACCTAGTCATGAGAGAATGCCGTGTTTAGGTTAATGGGGGCGCATGGAACATATTATTGTAAAGCACATTTTTGACTTGACTTCAAGTTGCGCCTCCTCTGGAAAAATATTTGTTCCTTTCTCCCATATTTGTAAAGTGACCTTTAAATGATGAACATAAAATTTACTCAAAATAATGATTAAAAAAAGATTTCTGTCTCAGCATTGGTATGAAAGAAACAAGGTCTTAGTGACACGATCAAACAATAATTCAGTCTCACATTTTGAGTTCTTCTCACCGCTTGTTAAATTTGCCCTCTTTACTCAGTGACCAGTGAGCAGAGAATGATCCTTGTGTCTTCCCTTCTGATTTAGGTCGCATTGTGGCAACAAATTATGAATAGACTTGAACCTCAATGCCTTGAGGCAAACTGGCACATTTGTGGCGAAACCCTTTGAAAGCAGGCATTTGTTGCTTTTTTTCTCCGATCGGAGGAACATTTCTTTCTTTCTACGAATGTGATCTTGACATGAGAATCATTCATTTCCCACCTGATTTCACACAAGATGACTCCTTTGCTGATGAGTCAGTTTGGTTAGTTGGAGAGGGATTCTCCTTCGCCTCTCTAATTTATGTTCTCATCTCAAGAATCTAAAGGGTATACGAAACATTTTTAAGCAGTTCTGTATTTAGCATGAGAGATTTTGCTGTTAAACATATCTTTGTCATTTTTTGTGCGATCTTTTAGTGGTTGTTTTTGGGGTTGAGTGTGACCAGGTGGTTTAGCATGTCTGACTACTAATCTGTTTGCCTTTGCAGTTGGACCAGCTGGTTGTGGATGCTGCCAAAGAAAAGCGGGACATGGAGCAAAAACACTCCACCATCCAGCAAAAGGTACAGATTTGTGTAAAAATATGGCCGTGATTTCACTCCATTTTATACTAAAAGTAACTGAAATAGCAGTCAAATAATTGGACCATCAATTCAATGTGTGCAGTTAGGAATGATGCCCTTCTCGTTAATGTTGCCCCTGCCCTGCAAATTTTTGAACATGTTCAAAATTTCTCGGCAACAAGAAAAACTTTTGCAACATTTAACGAACCCTGACAAAAGAAAACAAACAAAAAAACAACAACATTCGCTACAACTCGCAAGTATTTACCACTCAGTGTGATACCAACAAGTGATACAAGACGGGATGACAAGATATCAACCACTCACCATACACTGAGTTAATTGAGGTAGTACACCACACTCAGGTGTATGTAACGTGATAACGTGATACCCCTGCATGATCTCAACCTCTCTCTGATGCATTATTAAATGTTGACTGTAAACTGCGTAACATTTCAGTTGGTCATATACTAACACTGTACTGTGTTAACCGACATGCAAAGATTACATACAGATGTATTATACTCCTGTATTCGTCTGTCAGTGGATTTTTTTTCATGTATTCACAATTTCATCGCATTCTGTCATCTTGGCTCACAATTTGTGCTGTTTTGATGTCCACTCTTTCTTCTTATGGCCATGTTTTTACTTTAACACCTCTCCTCCTCATCTTCATCCTCCTTTTTTAAATGCTGTCTGTCTGCCAATGCTTCCCGTCTCTAGCCTCCTAACAAAATGTCTGATGCTCTTTTTCTCAATTTCTTCTTCTACTTGCTTCAGGCTGCTTTACAGGTAAGCAATGTTTGAGCACCCTTTTCCTCGCTACTCAAGACTACGCAAAAGACAAATTGCTCGAAAGATCTGGGCTTTAGTAGATCATCAGAACATTTCTGGATTCCATCATTTTATCAGATTATCACCAAAACTGATTTCTGAGTTACATTTTGTTCTCAATTGCTTTCTCAAAAGAACAACAATGTTTTTATGCGGCTCCACTAGTCTAAATTCTGATTAATATTGGAATATGAATCCATCTGTTTTTGTCCATTTTAGGGATTGGCCATTTTGTCACTTGCTGTCAACTGAAAATGACATCACAGTTGCTCAGGGCTCAGTTAACGACCGATCACAACTGCGATGTCATTTTCACTCGACAGCCAGTGACAAAATGGCCGCCCCCTAAGATGGAGAAAAACAGGCAGATTTTGCTGCGTACTTCATATTGTAAAGAACATTTTATGAGGTGAGTTAGCGTCTACCTGGTGCGATATGTTGTAGTTATGTCGCCACGTTATTTCATTTTATTTCTGCATATTTCCCGAAACAAAAGTCAAAAGAAGGGACATCCACTATTTTCTGAATCATTTTCCCACTATTGTGCATTACTCACCCATGACACGACGGCCACAGTGGAAAGAACATGGCTGCTTTCATGAGGACTTTCCACATCTTGTACTGAGGAAAGGCCGAGTGTGTGTCTGCTAACCTCAACAGCATATAAATGTTTGATGACTGAGCTGTTTAGCACGGTCCCCTTGGATATCGGATCGCCAACACACACACACACAGAAACACACAAACGGGCACGCAGGTGACCTTCAGAGAGTGAGGCCTCATGAGGAGGATCAGTAGCAGTGGCTGTGACAGTTTGGACACACACACACGCACCCCCACACACACACACACACACACACACACAGCCAAAGGAGGAGTTCTATTTGTTTCGGAAATGGGCATGCAGCTTCCAGATGCTACACTTAAAGCTTTTGATGCAGAAGACTCGACCCCTTAAGGGTATCACAAACTATTGTACGCACTTGACAGGATTGTTGAGGATGAAGATTTTCAGTCGTTTCCACTATGTTTGGTATCTGGTGAGTCAGCCTGTGGTGTACATTTGTGTTCATATTTGATTGGGAGCCAGTGCCCATGTCTGTTGAGAAATGTGTTTCTGCCTTACTTTCAGCCTGTTTTTTTTCTCTTTTGGGCCGAGAAGTACATGTTTCTTTTCTTTTTGCTGTGTGACATTTAGGAGATGACGGAGTTCGACTCAGACCACCGAAACTTTTGTGCTTGGAGGTCATCCTCCGTACGTAGTATCACGACATTGATTTCTGTTTGGTTTCCGTTTACTAACCCAACGTTTGGCCATCTTCTCTCCTTTTTCGTACTAACCCACCAAGACTGCAATGCAGTGTCTGTGTACCCGATTGCACCCACGACTGCGCCTTTCATTTAAAAGTGCTACACATGATCATGTAAACGTGTTCATTTTGTGGCATGTTTACTGTGATGCTTCATTGTTTTGACCATTCCGCTGTGGAGCCATGTCATTGGATTTGAAGTCACCGACATTGTTGCATTTCATGCTTTTCTTTCTTTGGTCTCAATAATTAGCGGTGCACACGGTTAAGTGTGTGTGTATGTTTACATGGCCCAAACTTAAGTTACTTTTTGAGGAGTCTCCTCATTCTGCCCAACGTTACCTTTCAGTCGTGTTTCTCCAACAGATGAATTACGTCCCATCTGAAGCAAGAAGTGACAGGTTCAATGTGTGTAGGACTTTTCCTATTGCTTTCTTTTTTCAGGGCCTTTGTTGTGCACCCAAAAATAAACCCCAGTTATCCGAGTGTGTGTCATCCAGATCATGGTAACCCAACAATTCAATGAATTATCGTCCAAGCTTTGCCAGTGCTTTGGGATGAACAGAGATTTGGGCCAAAGAAATTTTCACTGATCCCTGATGTCTTAAATGGTCTTATCCAATACAATACCGTACAGCTTTATTTATATTGCGTTTGTCACAACAGCTGGAGCTGTAACAAAACGTTTTCCATATGGTGTAATAAATTAGCGGGGAATTAGAACCCAAATTCAACCACTTAAACAATAGATACTAGAAGAACAGGAGAAATGGTAGAAAAAGTTTTAAAATGATGCATCTTGGTCTCGTTCTTTTTCATATCAACAAAATCGTGCAAATAAGGGATTACTTCTCTCCATGAAGTGTTCTTTACCCAAGCTGTAATTGCTTGACGGCTCGCTTGCCCTTGATGTAAACTGAGTGCTCAAGGATACACATACTCACGCAGAATGCGTGCATCCCAGTATTCAGCGTCATTTGAAGAAAATGAAGCTGGAGAGGTTTTATCGCAGTGTAACAAAAGAGCAGTGAGGTAGTCGAAGTCATACGAACGGAGTGGAGGTCCCATGACAGCACATCTGATCGTTTGACAGCAGCAGACTGCTTTCACTTCAACTTCAAAACAAGAGTTTTGTGTTGGGAGCAGTGTGACCATCCACATCACTGAACAGCGAGAGTTCACTTGGCACTCAATACACTAAAGAGGTTTAGTGGCTTTGGCAAAACTGCAGACTCACTCATCACCTGAAAGCAATCAGTTGCACCAGTGTTTGCAAGGATTATGTGTTTGTGTCTGTTTTGATTTATTTTCTTCATTCGGGTTGCTTTTTATTCATAATTTCCTTTCCAATCTTTTCCCCCATGTGTAGGACTTCTCAAATGACGACACCAAATTGGAATACAACGTGGATGCGGATAACGGCATCGCCATGGAGGGTTATCTTTTCAAGCGGGCCAGCAATGCCTTCAAGACATGGAATCGGTATGACAGGACCTCCTCTGATAAAAATGAATATGGACACATAAACAATTCAAGAGTAGGTGTGCGAGACCAGGCTTGGTTTGGACCTCTTTATGAATGAAGAGATATATAAAACATTTACTTTTGAATTTAGTTGATTTTGATAGAGCGAATATGATATCACCTTTAATTTGAGGCTCAAAGTAAACCGAACACCATTGAAATGAATTTGCCGTTGTCTTTAAAACTGCAAACCTAGCAGAGGTATGCATTTCAATCTTGTGATCACTTTTCAGGCGGTGGTTCTCCATCCAAAACAATCAGCTGGTTTACCAGAAGAAATTCAAGGTATGTCCGAGTGAGCCAACCTCAACTAGTAGACTGACCATTTACATGACCGCTCAAGGCTCAGATTTTTCAACTCTCTGTTTTATGTTGCCCCAGGACAACCCTACAGTGGTCGTGGAAGACCTGAGGCTGTGCACAGTCAAACACTGTGAAGATTTAGAGCGCCGCTTCTGTTTTGAGGTGGTGTCACCCACCAAGTAAGTGCACACAAAGCAAAATGCACATCAGCCACATTAACCTTTGAGGCACAACTAGTTAACTCTATGAGCACAGGAATCTGTAAACGTAGTAATGTACCGACATCCTACCACATACACACAGTGACACACCTGCTCATACGCATTAAGCAGCAGTTGTGTGACGCTTTTTTTCCCCCAACAGGAGTTGCATGATGCAAGCAGACTCTGAGAAGTTGCGACAAGCGTGGATCAAAGCAGTCCAGAACAGCATCGCCACTGCCTTCCGCGACAAGGGAGATGATGCTGAGGTAAAAAAAATAAATAAATAAATGTGACAAGGCTGACTGCTTGGATGGGAGATTTACATTTTTAAAACACACATGGCTGGCATTACGAGTAATCTTGGAATGGTCAATTAAAAAGGAAAATGTGTTGGAATATCCATTGCATTCCTCGATTTTTAGATGCTAATCATTACATTGTATAAAAATGGGTTAATCCTTTCAACAAATGATGAGTGTTTCTTTGCTGTGTTACCACCACAGAAGCTGGACAGGAAGTCTTCCACATCAACAGGGAGCTTAGACTCCGGCGGGGAACCCAAGGAGAGATCACTAAAAGGCGAGAGCGCCCTGCAGAAAGTCATCGCCATCCCGGGCAACGCTTGTTGCTGTGACTGCGGCCAGCCAGATCCACGCTGGGCCAGCATCAATCTCGGCATCACCCTTTGTATTCAATGCTCTGGAATTCACAGGTGATCACATTGTGATATGGTCAAATATAAAACTTAGTTTCAGATTAATGGAAGCAAAATGACAGTAATTGAAACCCAGCGCAGCCTTTTTAGGAGATAAAGTTAGCGAGGTTGTAATCAACTTTTTGTAAATTTTTCCTCACCTGCAGGAGTCTGGGAGTTCATTTCTCAAAGGTCCGGTCGCTGACTTTGGATTCATGGGAGCCGGAACTACTTAAGGTAAAGAGAGTTAATGTTCATAAACATATGAACAAGAACCATCTAAGACACATTCTCTGTTCCTTCACATAAACTAATTTGCATTCATTCACAATTAAACGTTCTTTTTTTATTTCATGATGTTTAACAAGCGCTCGCAGGATCTGTTCAAACCAAAGGTGCTCTCGTTTTCTCTCTCGCAGCTAATGTGTGAACTCGGAAATGGAGTTATTAACCAGATATATGAGGCTCGGCGAGAGGAGCTGGGAGCAAGAAAACCACAGCCAGGAGACCCAAGGTATCATTTTATTTGGGCCAGATTGTTGCATTCATTTATTTTTTTTTAAACAAGAAGCAAGCTATTGACATACTGTTTTAATTAACTGACTCGATACGAAAACTGCTTTTGACTTGAAATTGCCCGCTATCATTTCTTGGAATGTATTAATGCAGTGATGATGTACTTTTGGTATTTGGCAGCATGCATCAGCCAGTTTTGGAATACAAACTCCTGAATGTTCTGAATTGTCTTTTCTTGTGATTTTACCAGACATGAAGTCGAGGCCTACATCAAAGCCAAGTATGTGGATCGCAGGTTTGTGCGCAGGCCGTCTGATGAGGAGCTTCGGAGCAAGGTGGTGTCCCTCAGTAAACAGGAGAAGAGTCTCAGCAGCAGCTCTGAGCACCTGCCCCCAAGACCGCCGCCGCCCACCCCCAAACTTCGACCTGGTTCCAACACCTCTGGTCAGTCAGGTCAGTGGAACGATACGTTAAAAAGCACCCTCGATGGTAACGCGTGTGTCTTAAACCTACTGTTCAACTTGACTACATGAGTGTAGTGAGGTTTGCGGGTGACAAAGGTGATTACACCTGCACAACGTCTTAAGAGTCACTCTTCCTTCCCTCATCGCTGCCTGTCCCCCCCCCCCCCACCCTGTGCTCAGTGTGCTTTTTGCACCGCTGTGACCAAACATTTTGGCATAGTGTATGTTCTCCGCGAACAGCATATGTCTAAGCTCTGTTTGCCTCCCATTGCCTCTTGTAGTCTCGTCTCCTCCAACGTCAGCCGAGCAGCTACTGTAACTATTTCTGCCTTCGCTCTTTCTCTCATTCTCCTCTCTCCTTCTTTTGTCTCATTTTGTCTCCTCCCCCTGGCTGCTCTTTGCTACCGGACTAATACCTGCTCCACCCGCCTACCTTAAATCGCCGTTCCTACCCACCCACTCCCCCCTGCCTTTCAATACCCTGCGCGACCCAATATCCCATTCCCCAAATCCCATCATCCCTCGCATAGCTGTTGCCAGTGGCTCGGAGGCCCGGCGGGACTCTCTCTTCTGTCCTGACGAGCTTCATTCACTCTTCTCCTACTTTGACAACTCCTCCAAGCTCAGGAGCAGTAAGTATTCACAGTTAATGTTTGGCCTGCTTCTCCATCCCATTTGTCCATTTGGCTCTTGCTAATTGGAGGCTGTGATCCTAACAACCCTTCATCCTCTCGCCTTCTGCTCCCTCATCCTGACTCTTACTAATAGAGGATTTCTTTGTGTAAAGAGAATTATTCCATGTTGTCGGTTTCCTGGGGGAGGCAATGATGCTCACACGGTTGTGGTTCCCTGATTAATATATGTTGTGTCTTCATGTTGTTGTGATATCGAGACCTAATTGTTGAGATCTGTCATCACGCATCCCTTCTTGACACTATATGATCATCCAGAATAATATACACGGTTTTATTCATGGGCACCTATAATAACACGAGGTGTCAGTGAGAGTAAAATCGGTTTGAAATTTGCTCATAAAATTGCCAATGTCTTCTTAGTAATAATATTAAACTTATTAGAGACAATAATTCTAATTCTTAAAACAATATTTATCAAACATTCTAAAATGTTGAAGTTACACTGAATGAACAATTAAGCTCATTGAACATAATTTTTCAGGTTGTTTTACATCCGTGTTCCTCATTGGTGGTCTTTCTCTTTCTCCACAGTCAAAAGTGCAGACAGTGGAATCCAGCATAGTGCTGATGGCAGCAGGGAAATGCTGGCCACTACCCCCTCTAATAGTAGTTTGGCCGATGCAGGTAAAAAAAACAATCCTCACATAGACTTGGCCATCACCTCTAACCTAAACTGAAGGCACATGAACACGAGTGTTTAAGAAAACAAAAACATTGCTTTTTATTAACGCGCAAATGTTGTTTTTTGTCTGGGTGAAGACAAAAAAGCTTTTATTAAACATGTGTCCTTTGAAATGCACCATATGATGAAAGTGAAATATCATTTAAGCTTTTTCATTGGCCAAAATGTGTCTATTTTTTATATTTTTTTTTACATTTTTGCTAGGAAAACATATTTCATGTCAATGTGTGGACATGTCTCAAGATGCTATCATTCTTTCAGTTTGCAAAGTGTGAATCCAAATATTTTGTCTTTATTCTTAAGATGTTGCTGAGCCTCCGCCCATGGCAATGCCGGCCACCCTGCCCCCACCGTCACCTTGTAAGGAGACGGTGTTCTACGAGCCCAAGGAGTACAGTTCAGGTCTTCAGCTCTACTGGGCTTCATGTGCCCGCAGTCTACCTGACATGGCTGAGGCGCTGGCCCATGGAGCCCAAGTCAACTGGGTCAACACGGAAGACGACAAGAGGACGCCGCTCATCATGGCCGTGCGCGGGGTAAGCAGGCTTTAGCAACTCATTGTCTAAATTTGGAAAATAAAAATTATTGCTACTCAGCTATGTAATAATGTATATATCCCTTTTCAATTGTTTGTGTCCAATCTTTCATTCCAGGGCTCATTGGTGACCTGTGAATTTCTGCTCCAAAACGCGGCCAATGTGAATCAGCAGGACGCTCAAGGTCGAGGACCCCTGCACCACGCCACCATGCTGGGACGCACAGGGTTGGTTTTTGGCGCTCTTTGACTCATAGACTAAACTTCGGCACACCATACGTTTAACTTGTCTCACTTTCAGGCAAGTGTGTTTATTCTTGAAAAGAGGAGCCAATCAAAATGCTGCAGACATTGAGGAGAAAACACCGCTGGCCATCGCAGTGGAGGCAGCCAATGCAGACATTGTTACATTGTGAGTGTCATTTAGTTTTTGATCGGTCAATGCTGTCTTGAGCTTTTGTTTATGAACCGTCCCCCAAGCTTTGACTTCGTAAACATCTCATTGGTTTTGTTTAACACGGACTGTCAGCACACATTTCTGCTGGCTACTCCATCATTGTAATGAGATGTGACTCACTGTGAGGGGCTCATTGTCAGTAAATAAACCCTGACAGCGGGATATTATACTGTATCAGAAGGTTTATGGAACAGGTGCTCTGAAAGTGACGATTGACTACACCAACGTGGAGGCCTACCTCACACTTTTGAGGTTTGCTGTTTTCAATCTCAGCTCCTGTGTTGGATGAGTCTGAGCCATCATCCCTCAAGCCTATTTTACATTTTCTTCTGGTTATTTTTTGTCTGCATGAATGAAGGAGAATCCGCCACAAGGTGTCACTATATGCGCATATTGATCTCATCCGCTATTTGGTGCATACAAAGACACAATAGCGTAATGGCCAATCCGAATCATCTCTCATGTGTAAAGCTGCACTGTCCGAAAGGGGATTATTGATCACTGATAAGAATCTTTCTAATGTTATTTTGTTTTTCTCTCTCTCTCTCTCTCCCCGCCCTGCAGGCTGCGACTGGCCAAGATGAACGAGGAGATGCGCGAGGCGGAGGGGCCCTACAGCCAGACAGGTCAATATAACGCCAACGGCCCCACTGAGTTGCAGTACAGGAAGTGTATGCAGGAGTTTATCAGTCTGCAGCTGGATGACACCTAATGCACAGTATTTGCGTGTCACAGGAACAGGCTCAGGGGGAGGGTGGAAAAAAAAACCACAAGGGCCTGCTTGTGAAGTATGTTTCTTGAGGAGGCACATAATTAACAGCGTTTTGTGGTCATCGTAAATGACTGAAATCTTCTTCAGTTGCTTCTTGCAAATTGGAAGCCATTTTTCTTAGGTCACTTCCAGTTAATGGAAAATGATCGCAGCCCGACTTTGTGAGTGACTAGCAGCACCCGGGGATGCTTCAGTGTCAGTTGCAAGCGTACCTTGCTGCAGTATTCTGTTTCAACATGATGCTGAAATATTTACTGACGGCAGCACAATGAAAAGCTGCTCGAGGGTATTAGAAAGAAGCTGCAGCCTCCCTTTCAATTCAGAGTGACCACACTTGCTGAGTTTCGATTAGTTACACAGTATGAAACACCTCAATCTTTGGGCAAATTATTTATCCCTCTTTGGGAATGCATATTTATTCAAATGACTGTCTAGTTCATAAAGTACCGGTAGTGTAATTATACTCTATACTAGGGTGTTGTTTTTTTGCAACGTGTGTCTTTTAATCTTCCACTGCCACTTTATTGTCGAATGTCCAAACATCCAAACATGACACATCCTATCTGTTACGATGTTGATATGCAACAATCTTGATGTCTTATTTTGTTTTCAGGCAATTCTGTAGTGTACGCACTTCAAATGTGCATACAACAATCTTTTATTGAACAGAAAGAAAAACAGATTTGACTGATGTTGTTGGACCAAAGTTTCTCTGGTTTTGATGCTTATGTTATGAGGCATTTGTCTGCGCTCATCCAATGTTATGGCCGCAAATCCCGAATTGTCAGAATAGATTGTGATGGTCGCGATTTGTTGTTTTTCATGCAAATCAGCACAGCTAATTAGCTTTTGATGGCGGCATATGAGGAGGGGGGCTGTCGGATTGAGCAGTTCTACAAATGGACCACATTTTCATCTGGTGTTGCTGCTCCGGCAGCCCCAAATATTTGGACAGCGCACAAGCACTTTGATTAAAGGAGCAGTGTGTAGGATGATGTAGTGTCCCTCATTCACTCACACGTGGGCCTGCTTTTCTGCAACTCCTTTTCCTCAAACGACACAAATGTGTCCACACTCAGTTAAGACGCTCTCAACATGTTTTTGAGCTTATGAACAGCGTCACTCTTGATTATTGTTCTCCATTTATGGACTACAGGTGTCCAATCATTTTTCTCTGGTGCCCGGTCCTCATTAGGTTTCCTAGTTGACAACATCTGGGACTGGTCGCCAGTCAATCAAAGCAAGTGTCTTTTCGTTCACATATTTTACTGTAATTAGGCATTTTTGACTGTGTTAGTGATTGCCTAGATTGCGTTCTATCATGAATCCGAGGATCCCCCCCCCCCCCCCCCCCCCTTACACACTGGCCCTTTAAATGATTATGATGCCGCAGCGCCCTCTGGTGCTCTTTAGGCATCTACGAGACTGTTGATTGCCTTTGCACACAGCTTTTTTTTTTTTCTTCTTCAAGAAGCAATAGTTTGTCACTTTTGGAATAATGAGTTTATGGACCTATGACAAGACGGAAAAGAATTTTCTTTTCTTGGTACGAGCTGTTAAAAAGTGGAATGAAAGCGATGATTAGTGACTGTGGATGCTCGCACGTCTCAAGAGCAGTCAGCAATCACGGAGAGAGGAACACAAACTGGTGATCTGATGCCAACGTCATCGTTTTCACAATCGCTCTTGGTAGATGAGGGCCTCCTCATCAGTCGCCCAATCAGATGACGAATGCGAGACATGTCGCCTCATCCCTGTTTTTTTTTTTTTTCCAACTAAGTGTGCAATCAACGCATTTAAACCTGTATGATTAAAACTTCACAAATTGTAGCTTTTGGAAAAAAATATTTCTGAGTGGCTAATTAAGAGCTTTTGGTTCTTTCGGTTGGTGTATATTCCCACTCCAGAGTTTGTGCCTTTTTTTGTGTTTGCATCTTTCTTGCCCCAACTGTATTTGTTGTCGATACAAGGCTGCACTTTAAACCCAATACAGTTTCTATCAATAAGCTGACTTCCTGTGTGTGCGTGAGTGTCTGCTTGCTTCTTGCTTCTTTCTGCTCCATCTTTTGGTCTCTCTGCGCCTCGTTTCTCTTTGGTATGTGCAGCCACGCCGGCGCTCTGACAGGTATGGCTGACATTTTCTTCTTTTCCCTTCTGCTGCTTCTAAATGTGACCCTTTTGTTTCCACCTTCCTCTGCTGACTGGCTGATCACTTCTCATGTAATGTAATGTCATGTCATTTCCACAATGATGGGATATGACCTAATACGAGGGTCATTCAATAAATAAGGTGTTTTATATAGACAAATATATATATATATATATATATATTTATATATATATATATATATATATATATATATATATGACTTCTAATGCAGATAGACGCTTGCTATTTTTTTTCAGCATAGTCTCCCAGCACTGTCACGCACTTTTCCCATCTGTGCACAAGCTTCCGAATTCCCTCAGCGTAAAAATATTTGGACTGATGTCTCAGCCAGTCGCTCACAACTTATGATGGTGATGATGTTTTATGTATTGTCCCAACAGATAAGGTCAAAGTCCTCGCAATGTCACCCTTCTGTCAGACCAAATGAGGTCATTGACTGATTCGATCACCTCAGGAGACCTCACTTCATCCTCACTACTGCTCCATATTTCTTGAAACTATTGAGCCTAATTTTAGACATTTCTTCAGCTGAAACATGTCGCATCATATTCGGTTGACACTCTGCTATGAATTTCAACTGGTTTGCACCCTCCAGCAACCAAAAACCTGATAACTGACCACTGTTCAATCCTGGGGCATGCTTCTTGGTCGGCCATCTTTGTTAATCACCAAAACTCTTTTCTTTTTTTTTTTTTGTTTGTTTTTTTAATCTGCAAAACAAATGAAATCCATGTGAAAAAGAAGTCAAACTTTAACTGTAAAAATATATATATATTAGAAATCCTTATCCCTGAAAATTCACCTTATTTACTGAATGACCCTCATAGTTTACTGAGTGACGAAAGCAGGTAGATAAGCTCACTATGTAAGGAACAATTCATAAATGATTGAAGTGAATGATGAAATTTCAAACTTTCCTGCGATGTTCCATCTGCTTTAGATGGAATGGGCAAAACTTTTCCTGGGTGGGTTTTTCACATGTTGTGTTCAGATGCTCATATTGGTTAATTTACTCGTAGGAGATTTTTATAAAAAAAGCAGCCTTGGAATTCGGTCAGACTTCCTGTTCAATTACCCTGCGACTTTTAAATGGGTCTTATCACGTAATACAATATCATCCCACCCATCCAATTTAGGGTTGAAACTGGTCTCGAGCGATTTTTTTTTTTCTCCTTACTTCCCAGGAATTGCTAGTGAGAGATGCTGCTATGCACATTAGATGGCAAAGAAAACAACTTTCCATGGACGTTGTTACTGTGTGGGTTTTAGGGCCACGATTTTGAGACCCATGAAATAAATACAAACGTATACCTCAGGATGCACGTGCTTGTAAAATGTTTCAGTTTTCATACAGGCGGTTTTCTCGTCACCAAAATTAATCAGAAACCAAGAAGAAGACGACTTAGCATTCTTGCTGTCATTCTGTCATTGTTTTAAAGCATTTGTTTTACAATTATTTTTCTTTAATTTTGTTCATTTGATCATTTGTCACATCTTTAGAGTTGTGTTTCAATACTCTTTTATGCATATTCAGATTTATCTGGTGATCGATCCACAACCATCTGGCAGTCCATACATATCTCCATCCATCCTTTCGTTCTTTTAATATACAGATCGAAAAATATGTCAACATAGGACGTGGTGTTATTTATTTATTTTGAAGGCAATTGTTTTTGTTTGTCTCGTTACAGGAGATGAAACCTACCAGGACATCTTCCAGGATTTCACCCACATGGCCTCCAATGACCCTGACAAGCTGAACCGCTACCAGCACTACGACCCTCAGAGACCCTGATGATGAACGCCCCTGCAGCCCTCGCTCTTTTGTTTCCAATGTGACACCAAATTGTATTCTTTTGACTTGCCGATGCTGGACACAGGCTGCGCAATCACGTGAAGGACCAATGTTGGACGACGGCCTGAAGTCGAGCAAGTTAAAGGTACGCCATTGAAGCCACTTCAGCTCCTTCGTGTCACCTGGAAACTTGTTCTTTTTTTATTCGAGGCCTTAGTTGGGACCTTTTTATCAAGCTTGTACTTTCATTTGCACAAATCTGTCTTACATGACCACCAGTGTTTACCTCGAGGTAAGTCGTGTGTGTCAACATGTTCGAGATGAATCTGGTGGCGATTGCCAGTGAGGTAATCAATCGACCATGCGATTTTGCTCATGACGGAGGATGAAAACCGCATCCGGCTTTGTGATTTGATATCGCCCGCACATTTGATTTATTTTATTTTTCTTGATTTGACCTTCTGATTTTCAAGTGGACTATGCCGTATACTTTTAACTGAACTTTTATTACAACATGAAGTCTGACTAGAAAAATAGAAGAAAAAAAAATTCTCCCTTTGTGTTATAGTATTGAAACAAGACATCGTCTTTATTTTTGTGCAAGTCCCTCGTGTATGTTTGCGTCCTTGTTGTGTTCAATGTAAAATGAAAAGACAAGTTGGGATTAAAAAAAAAAATCGATATACTGTACATAAACATTGCAATTGTTCACTGGTACTTGAATGAAATTTTTGTATATTCTTTCTCCCTTTTCTTCACATAGTGCTTTTTATATTGTTACATGTATGGCACTGTATATGATTAGCAAAATTATAGCTGGACTTTAATACACAAACTTATGAGTCATTTGTGTTGCTTTGTGTGTGAATAGTTCAAAACTCAATTGGGGTATTTTTGTAATTTCTTGGAGAGGGAAAGTAAAAACTGAGGTGCTCTTTTCCTTCGGCTGGAACTGGGGCCTTCAACAAGGGGAGGGAATTACGACCAGTAACAAATTGCAGTAAGTTTTCGCACAAAACTTTCAGATTTCAACCCCAGAGCAAAGGTCAGGAAAAACTGACTAGAACATCTGAACTTGGTGAATTTCTTTACAGCCACATCCTAGTTATAAGGGGGGAATTTTTAAAAGGAGTTTGATGGGAACATGATCGTTGGCCAAAGGTGTTGGGTTGTAATGTGTGGCGGCCCACACACGCACACACGCCCAAGCTTTGGCTTTGGTTCTGGTTGTTTTCCATGAAGTTTGCGGTGTGCCCGCCTGTGGAGAAATGAAGGGCCACCACATGAGATGTTCCCCTCCATAAAAACATGTTGCAGTCCAGATCTAACTGACCTAAAAGCTTCCACTTATCCCTGGACATACTTTGACTCATTGGACACATTAGGTGCACGTGTCCGTCTAATCAAGCACTTTTATCAAAAATTGTACAAAGGTAATAAAGCTCACTTTAAAATGATGTAACAATATGTTAGTGCTAGTTGTACTTTGTGTTCCTGCAGCGCAAAAGAGACTGTCAATAATGTTCACAGTCAATTGAAAAGTTCCAACTTTCCATGTTCTGGAACTGCTTTGTGCTGAGAATCCAAACAATCAAGTGTGTGCTCTGAATACATTTATTTTTCTTGTACTTCACCGCACATTATTATTATCATTATGTGATCCTTTTGGATCATTTCAACCTGCAGCCATTTGCAATCCGCCTTTTTTCCAGCAGCTTTCCCGACCAGGCGGCAACAGGCGTGTTGCCACTGTTCCAGATGTGCCGTGCATCTGTTTAACCTCACTGTGGAAACTTTTTTTGTTCTTCTCGCTGGAACATGATGACACTGAGGCAGCATTTAAATGTACGCAGATTCATTTTACATTATGTTTCCTAAGCATGGATGGACTCATTAAATGTGCATTGTGAAAAGATTGGGGCAAAATAAGATAATACTCGCTCTGGTTGAAATGTCTCAACTCGGAACTTGCTCTGGTGAGTGTGTCTGCAGATGATGAGTCAGCACTCTTCACGGGCAAGTGAGACATCACTCAGTGGATCTTCAGCCCAGACAAAACTCAATTGAGCTCGGACATGATCACATACACACTTGAGTGAAACTTTTTTTGAATCAGTGCTGTTGACTTGAAGGTCTGCCATTCTCTCGTGGATCAATAAGTGACTCCTTACACGTGGACACCATATGCGATTTTGTTTTTTTTTAATCAAAGTGTCAGTGAATTTCTGACTTGAAGGATGACGTAATTGCTACAATAAAATACAAATAGTGAGAAAATGGGTTTAAGAGCAAAAGACGCTTCAATACAATACCTCCCTAAAAAGTGGTTATCTTATGAGACAAAAAAATAATTTGATGTGGATAAAGTTAGGAGGGGAAGTCATATCTTTCTCTGATAACGTTGGAGAAAGAACAGGGATTACAAAGAAAATGACGTTTTATATGATCAAATTAATTGTAAAGAAAAGAAATTCTGATTTTGAGGTAAAAAAAAATAAAAATAAAATATTGCCAGTAATTTTCGAGAAGGGTTGACTTGTACTTTAGAAGTAAAGTTGCACTAGGAGAAACCTCAATAAAAGTTGAAATAGTGAAGGAAGTCAGAATTTATGAGGGGGCTCATTTGTCATTTTATGGGAATAAAATCAGATGATTTTTGTATTTACAATTAAGTCACAAATAAAGCTATGAATATTCCTTTTTCATTTTATGCAAATTAAGTTCTATTACAATATATGGGATGAACACCTAGATAGGAATAAATTGAATAGGAATTTTAATGCAAATTACATCATGATGAAATTATACGGTAAAAAGTTGTACTTTTCTTTTTATTTCAAATGAATTATGTATTATTACTTTAAAAACGCAAATTAAGATGTAACAGCCTTAGGAGAATCAAATTGTAATTTTACAAAAATAAAGTATTCATATTACAAAACTAAAGCATTACAAGGAGATACAAACTTTTATTTAGATTAGTAGACGTATTCTATGATATATATATATTTTTTTTATGCTTTAAAAAAAATAAAGTGGAGGGTGCCAAAGTTGCAAAAATTGAATTATGTGGGTGGGGCGGTGATTGATTTGATTTGACTAAAATGAAGTTGTGACATCAGCTTTTTTTTTAATGACAATTAAGTATTTCGAACTCAATGAAAAACTAAATTTGACAAGGATTAAACAGGAACAAAATGTACAATCCTTATGAATAAAGTCCCAATATTAAAATAATGACGTTATATTGGGAAAAATGCTGTAACATTACAAGTTAAAGTGTACACCAGTTTCGACATGAGGACAGTCGAGGGGGCTTGAAATGAAATTACGTACACTTAAAATTTGACCAACAATGAAATCATCAACTTCGTCCCATTGTGGATTTAATATCGAACGAGATTATCTGATGAACATACAGGATGGGCCCATCTGAAGGTGATAGAGACGCCATCTGTCACGTCCTTGAGTTGGCGAGTAGAAGGACATGACGAGCAGCAGAAGAATGAGGGAACAGAAAATTACTTGGCCCAAGGATTGGACCACCTACGGCACAACGTCTCCGGGAGCCTCGAGAAAAGTCGCAGTCCTCCAGCGGCTTCCCTCCTTCTGGGAAGGAAGACGTAACCGAGAAGCCGATGAGCGTAGCGTGTTTGATGGGAAGCTCGGCTCGTCCGCACTAAACTCAACCGAGCGTCCCTTCATTCTGCCGCGCCACTATTCTTCATCCCGGAGTTGCAAAAGTCAACACGACTTGGGGATTCCTTAGAAGACGCACACACGCACACGCAAACACGCACACAAAGGTTCTTGTCTTTAAAGAACACTAACAAAATAACGTTTAAAAATAAAATATTTTTTTCTTAAAATAAAAATGCTTTTAAAAAACCTAATCCTAGCAAAATGCCCTTTGTTTTCATAATTGTCAGTCATACAAATTTCATACATGAGCTTTCTTGTCGATATTAAGTGCAGTTATTTCAGAATAAGAAAATTGTAGTTTACTTTATTATCCAACACTTAGTAACCGTTTCTTTTCCATTTGCACCCGATAATGAATCCAGATACTAAAAAACTAACTGATTAAAAACTAACCAAAACAAAGCATTTGTCCAAAAATAAAAATAAATAAAAATGTGAAAAAAGGCTCTAAAAACTAATTAAAAATAATCGAATTAAAAACAAAACAAAAGTAAAACAGAAATTGAAAAAACTACAAAAGTAGTCCAAAACTATTACAACACACACAAAAATGCAGACACAGAAACTCACACGTGGTGACATAAGGGAGGGATGAAGCTACAAGTCACCTCTTGACGAATTTTGGCCCTTTTCCCGAATTGGTCCAAAGTGAACAATGTGCCATGTCACGCAGGAAACATCTTGGGCCTCTTGTGTTCCCCCACATTACAAATGGAGCCACATTTGTCCAAGTGAACTTGAGCTGGAAACTTGGCATGTTGAAAGCAAATAGAGATGAAAATAGAATCAATTCCTGCATAGTTTTTGGTCTGTTGACATGGTGGAGTCGACTGTGGAATTGACTAAAATGGAAGAGCTAGAGCACAGATGGGGAGCGGGGGAGGAGTTTTAAATGAGAGGGGGGGGGGTGCAACTTTACAGGAAGATAAATTTAATACATTTATAACAACGTTACAGTCTGAATTCACAATATTTTTCAGACAATTTGCACTGGAGGGACCATCTTCTTTCTCCATCCCAAAGATCTTTTGTGGGAAGTTTTGGAAAACCAAGTTAAAAACCCTTCGCAAGTTTCATCATTAATGAAGACGAACCATATCTACCCCATATAATTGTACCGTAAAACGTGCCATTGAAATATATCTATACCTCAGTATGACACCATCATTGAAATCTGATGTGATAATATTCTACACGCAACTTAGAGGGGGTTAAATATTGTTGTGTGGCTACCAACTCTCCAAGCCAATGTAATTTGTTTGCTGAAGAAACAAGACTTTCATTATACTGTAAAGTAGGAGGGACATGACTCCAATAAAAGCATCTTTAGGGGAGAGGAACCTCAAATATTCACTGGTGATAGATCCAGGGTGTACCCTGCTTCTTGCCCAAAGTCAGCTGGGAAAGCATTAGATGGATGGAAAGACGGACAAATGCCAAATAGAAACTAAAACACTCCTTTGTATATACGCCTTTTATTGTATGGACACAAAAAAAAAACATGCTCCTATTTGACCAACAGGAGCCACAGGAGGAACAAAGTGAGGGGGGAAAAAGTAGGAGTGGACAGGACTAAATCTCTTCTGAGGCCTGGAGACAAGAGAAACACACACACACACACGCGCACACGCGTACACGTCCTGGTCAGCAGAAATTCATTATATCATCTTTTTTTTTAATTATTATTATTATTGCCAATTTGTTTGGTACCTGATCTACTCATCAATGTACTCGAAGGGCTCGGGGGGCTCAGGCTCTTGCTCCTCCTCCTCGATTTTGGGGCCGTGAGCCGAGACGGGCTCCACCAGCTCCTCCTCTTCCTCGCTGGTGTCCTTCATGATGATGATGCCGCCTGTGTGCAGCTAAACAAAAACAAAGGCGTCATTAATAAAAAGCTTTGAACTGTCATCATTGGTCCTTCTTCTGCAATGTCACACCAGAAGCATCAAACGCCAAGCTTTTACGAATATTTCCCAGAAATATCTGATAGTGGATTGATCTTTTTTTTTTTTGGCCTCAGATGTGTGCTTTTCTTGGAGATGTTGATCAGCTTCACAATTTGCAGAGTTCCAGTAAATGTTGGTCAAGTGCTGAATTGCATGGCAAAGAGGTGTATATTTTCCAATACATGTTATGTGTATATTTCCTGGATATCTTGGTGACATCTTAAAATTCATGTCCTCACACTGTTGGACAATTTCAGAGTGCACGGCCTCCCAAGCATACGTTTCTGATTATGTCATTTTGCAGATATTTGTAGGAAATGTTGGTCAAATGTTGAAATGTTTAACCCAGAATTATATACTTTGTGGAACGGTTGGGGGTACGGTAATGTGAATGAGATCAGAGACGTTCCACTGAACTATGTGCAAAATGGCGTTCTCATGAATGAAAGCTGATGCGCATGTTTAATCTTGCAGTGCAGCGGACAAGGAGCAGATGTCCAGCCAGGTCTATAAAAGTGTTCACTTCCTGTGAATGACAAAACAAAGCCTTACAAGGCTAATCAATAATACTTCCTCTTTGCGGGATGGCGCTGCTTGTCGATTGGTTCTAGCGTTTACAGCAGGAACCATTGAGCGCTTTTATTGGCCTCACGTTCTGCTGCTGTGTCTATTCTCATCTTTGCATTCCGACACACGCACACAAAATTGATGGAACCCCTCAAAGAAAATCCCACAGTGGTCGCAGAAATAACTTGAAGTCATTATAAATTAAACTGAATTGCTAACATCAAATAGTAACTCATGAAACCAGGCTTGGACCAAATTATTGTACACCTTAAAAAAAAGAATGAAAATTTGACTATAAGGACATTTTGAAGTAAGGTATGCCTTCTAATTGGCATCACAGGTGTTTGCAAACTATTTCAAGGGTGACAAGTAGTCACTGTGTTGATTGGTGACGTGGCGTGTACCACACGAAGCACGGACCAGAGGAAGTGAAGGAGCAAATTGACCCACTAGATTAGAAAGAAAATTATGGACAAGCACGTTAAAGGCAAAGGCGACAAGACCATCTCCAAGCAGTTTGATGTTCCTGTGACAATATTATTACAGATTTTTATTTCATATTCCACGGGAATGTAGCCAAACCTGACTAGACATGACCGCGGGAGGAAAATTCAAATTCAAGACATCGTCAATGAGAATGGAAATTATCTATAGGCATCATTTGTGTCCAATCCTATTTGAGGTTTTAAAAATAATTCTGTTGAACCACAATTCAAAAGGTAATGTTTGAATTTGTTTAATTTTCAATAAATATTTATTTATTCTTTTGTCATATTCAAGGTATTTCTGACACCACTTGGTTTAATTTTTCATTCCCAACAATTTTGTCCACACATGTGTCGATGACAGTAGTGGTGTATTGTTGTTGGGATGGGTTGTGCGTGTATGCTGGTTACGTTATGTTGCGTTACCTGTTTGAAGGGCTGGTAGCGGCACGTGTCAGGCATGTTGAGGACTTTGAGCTGGGCTGGCATCACTCTGGCCGGGTTCTCCAGCAGCTGGAAGTTAGGCTCCGCCTCCTTCTTCTTCTCCTTCTCCTTCTCCTCATCCTTCTTCTCCTTCTCGCCCTCCTGCACTTCCTGTCGCCACACACGGACAAGCACAGTGGGTTAATTATTGTCTTTCAACAAAACGACAGAATAAAGGAGGATCTATTCACGAGTTGAGCCATTCTTTCCCTGCTCGTTTTCCTCCATTCTTCTCATTTAACATTTGGCCGTTGTTCGACTTGGTGAAGAATTCAGAAATCTTAAAAATAAAAATGAAAGACCAGACATATCTAAATAACAATAAAAATGACACTCACCACTTCCATCTTCTCCTCCTCCTTTTCTTTCTTTTCCTTCTCTTTCTTCTTTGCTTTGGCTGTGATGGACAGAACAGCGGTTGAGACCTGCCAGGCACGCGCACACATACAAGCCATATAGATGCACATTATTACAAGACAACATGTCAAAGGAAGAAGAGACTTGTGCGTCTTGCTCACCTTTTCCTTCTCCTTCTCTTTGGGAACCTCCAAAGCTGGCGGGTAGGCAAAGGTGGAAGGTTTACAGTTGGAACGATACTGCACCTTGGGCATCTGAACAGGATCAAGCGAAAGAATTATTATTATTTGACACATGCCAGGCATCTAAATGAACACGTACAAGCTACACTACATGGCAAAGGAGATGTTGTTTCAAAAGGTCATCAAGAGAGTTGAGAGAAATCTTAATTAGGGCCTAATCCAGAACTATATTTCATTTGTGTCAAGTTTATTGTATGAATTGATTTAAGTTTCATTGAGGCTGTGTTGACTGTAACGGTGAGTCACGCAGCTCATTAAAAGGCGCATACTATTGTTGTAAGAGTCAACAAATGGACAGGTAAGACATCACAGAAGAAGCCTTTAGTTTGGCATACGTTTCAATTAGTGGAAGATGAAGAACTAAAATTTAGATGTAAATAAAACATGAAACTGAAACTGATAGATGACACCCTTTTGTCCACTTTTTTTTTTAATCAGGATGTAATACTTTGCAGATAAATGAGTTAGCGTTCCTTTTCCAGGGAAAAATACATGCCAGTCAAAACATGATCGATGCTCATCTATGGCGGATTTTATTGATGACATTGTTGTTTAACTGTTAAGGTCAAGTCTGCGTTTAGACTTAAAGCAGACCTGCAGCTCTGATTCATGCGGTAGAGAAAAACATCTCAGCGTGATGAGCGATGACTGCAAGTGTTATTAAACTTCACTAAGCTTTCAGCTGCTGGATCACATTCACCCTGCTCGCTACAGCTAACATTTTGAGTTTAACATGGCGAGGGTTACTTATGAATCTTGAAACAAACACAATGTATAGTCTTCAACCTACAAACGGGAAAGAAAATATACGGCCTATATGAAAAACTAGTGCTGAGTCAGTAGGTTCTGGGATTTGTCCGTACCTTGAGGTCCTTGTTAAGGCCAATGATGGCTGTGGGTGTGAAGGCCAAGGACAGGAAGTGGGAGAGGGGGAACCAGAACCAGAACTGGGTGAAGACGAGCAGGCCCACTACCGACGGCATGTGTGTGTGGCCAGTCCTGGACTGAAGCGAGATGCTCACGTTTCGTCCCCCTACAACACAGACGGCACAACGTTCAGATTTATTATAACCACTACATGTGGACAATTCTAATTGTTTATTCGGACAGAGCAAGACACCTGGGGACTATTTTGATGACGCTTGCTGGCAAGGTTGGGCGGGAGGTTGTAAATTCATATGGTAACAGCGGTATAATATTCGAAAATTAAACTCAGAGTGCTGGTGATGAGCAGTTAACACAAGAATGGCACATTTACACACCTGGTGTGACAACACAACCAAATAAACAGTTGGATGATGTCCCATCTGATCATCAGAATACGAAGAGGCAATACAATAAGGACCGAGAAGAGGAACACTTGACATGCATCCTCGGTCGCATAATACATCGTGATTCAAGACTGACTGCGGACCACACCCTTTCAAACTTGGCCCAAGATACGGGAGGTGAGAGGTTAATGCCGCGACCTGTAATCTATTGATCGCTTTGTAGCTTGTAGACAACGCAGACATTGTGTAATGGAAAACCATCAAACCAAAGAATGCATTGTCTGTAACATCCTGCATTAAATCACACAAACCTCATGTGCATGTTTGTGCCTGCTTGCTGGTCCAAAAAGAATAGAATAGAATAGAAATAGAATAGAATAGAAATCCCTTTATTGTCATTGTACTCAAGTGTGCAACGAGATTAGAGGGCTCCCCTCTCCAGTGCCCTTATTGGCAAAGAAAAATGTTCAAACTTGTATTTAAAATAACAAAAAGGGTGCTCATCTCTCAGAGCGCTCACTTGCTCATCCCTGAAGATGTTAATAACTGGCGAAGGAACATTTTAAAAATGTTGAAACTTCTCCAAGAGTTAAGACAGGCATCTGACCTTTAATAGTGACTTCCGATATGGACAGTATCTTAACAATGTAAAACAAGTTGGGCGCAAACGCCCTCCTTCGATCATAGGCATACAATAGGGTGGATTTGAAAAAGTTCAAAGGCAAGACAGCGACAGGAAGGACGGATAGGAGGGAACCAGGATGAATCTGTCATGTCCTGCCGTGATGAACAGAAATGATGGTTCAAGGGCATGGGTCTTACCATTTCAAATTAAATCAGCCAGGACAATTAAAAGGTAAATCACTCAGATTTGAGGTCAATCAACTAAATTAGTCATGGCAGAGTGACATGACCTAGTGTTGAAACTCTTCCAATCCGCTGATTGAATGCTGAGAAAAAGCCGTCACAGAGCCAAGAATGCTGCTTAAGAGTCTCCTTCAAAATGTGGCAACAGGTTAAGAACACTTGACCATTGAGTTCCCAAGACATTAGATTATTCCAAGTACAGTGCAACATCTAAAATACTAATAACACAGATCAAATTATTTTTACCCTTTCCTGTGGGAAAATATGATCTAAGTTCAAAGAAGTTGGAGGTGGAGCAGCATCCCGGAACAGATTTTGGTGGGTCTTAGAGATTTCGGTTTAATCAACAATCAGCATCCCCTCTGTCTTTAAGACACCATCAAAATACATTTTGTTTAAGAGTGGAAGTGCAACAAAATGTTTTCTTTCTACTGGCGAAGGACATTAGGGAAAGGAAAGATGTATAAGCGAGATGTACGGGGAATGAGGGAACATGAAACAGGGACTGACATTTCCTTGCTAATGAGGCGTAGTGATAATTAAACCGAGCTAATCACCTCCGCCTGTCAAATTAAATACAATTACCATGACACCTCCAAACTTCCAAGAAAGAGTAAATGGCTTAATATGCACGCAAGTGTTTCGGGAAGACGAGCAGTTGCGTTTCCTGCTTGGATGTGTTTAAATTCCAGGTGCCACAATGCCAAGTGTAGTAAAAGCATGTGTAATCTCTGCAAGTTGGAAGGAGAGGGAAGCACGTCTACAGTGTGAAAAATGATCCCGGCAGTCTGGACGCTCCCACACAAGCTCATCATGGCGTACTGATGACTGCACCTACAGTGCCTCATTTGATCGATGACTTGGCCATCGTCCATTGTCAACAACTAAAAGCAACCAGAAAGGCTGAAAGACGTTGGCAGACAGTTGATAAATGTGGAAAAATGCTAAAGAGTGCACACTGGAACATCTAGTATGTTAAAACATGCGTCTTCCGAAGGCTTGGTGTATACATGAGAAAATTGGTGTGTTGTGTGTCGCGAGAGTGTGGCGCTAGGACCTCACACACGTTAAGCCATTTTGTGCGCTTGAGCCCACAAACGGCAGAGACGATCAGACAAACACAATTAGCAGCGGGACACCAGCAGGCCATATGGCTGAGAGTGGAGCAGAGCCGCGCTAAACGCCGGCTGCTGATGAACCTTAATGTGATCTGTTCCAGAGTCACAGTGTGCGGGTGGTCAGGCATGGAGGCTTACTTACTCTGGTTGCCTAAAGGAACTCAAATTAGGAGACACTCGTACCAATCCACCGAGCGCTTGTTTTACAGTGTGATTACAGTTTTCACATACACTGAGGGATGAAAACTGGGTATTGTCTGCCAGTTTGATCCCCCATACGGTACGACACAAGGCGAAATTGTGAAGAAAGTCAACTCCACTGAAAAGGCCACGCAGGCTACAGAAGAGGAGAGGAACAGATTGTGGCTAATATCTGGCATGCTGAACAATCAGTAATGACATCCCAAGTATTGGGCCGATATTCAGCATTTTGTCACATATTGGCATTGCCCTTTTTTTTTTTTTTTTAAATAAATTAACTAAATAAAATGTTCCATTTTACTTTAATAAATGTTGTTTAGCCTGCTAACTCCCTGCACTTTCCATTAGAATTTTTAAAACTGAGTCTTATATAATATATATATTATAAAATTGAACCGGTTGCAAATTTGAAAAGCTGGTTAGGAAGCATGTCCTCAAAGGCATTTAAAAAAAAAAAAAGTGTTGAGAGTTTGCGTTATGCAAAGTTTTGAGGGCAATATTGCCCCTTTTACTGCAAACATATATTGGCCTCCATGACTACTAATAATCTTTTTCTGGGTCAGTTTAAGCCCAGAGGAAAAATTAAGTCAAACACTGGGCATTCCGTGGTGCTTGTTGACTTTCAATTTGTGCAAAATATTGCAAAGAGAAAAAGACATTTATTCCAGGAACATACAAATTATATTGACTGCATAAGCAATTTTACGATTCTATTATAAAAAAAAGAGTAAAGTTTCACAGTATTTTCGCATGTATTATGTGAAACTGTTTTATAACATATAGGGCACATTTTTCGCAGAACACCTTGAACAGAACAATCCAAAATAGTCCAACATTTTGCGAGTTCAACATTACCAGGCCACTGTGTGTAAAAAAATGGTAAACATAATATATACAATACAATTTTATTTATATAGCGCATATGGTACACACCTGCATCGAGGATTCCCTGGGCCAGGATTGCACCGAATTTGGCCATAACATCGTCGTGCTTGTCGTTGATAACCTTTGCATAAAGCTGCCGGAATTGATTCACCTGTAGACAAAAGAAGAAAGTGTTTGAATATCCAAGTTACAGGCTCAGTGTTTCAATTATTGTAGAGATTTTGGGAGAAATTTGGCTATAATAAGGCTGTTCGACTACCATGCTGTGCAAAACATGTAAAAGCAACATCAGCATTTCCATGCTCCTAACAGTGAAGTTATTATTGGGGCTACATCTTAAAAGACGCAAGTGGTTGTGGTGGCTGCCAGCCACTCGAGACGATCTGTAGATTAAAAAGACTCTAGCTTAAAATAAACAGTCATGGATGTAATAATGCCAAACATTCGAATGCTTGGAAAAACAGCTCTTGCACAATTCGGCATAGGCATAAAAAAAATTGCTGTACTGTTTGTAAAGGTGTCTGGCATTTCTTAACTGTCTGTGACAATATATTAGGTGCTCTCAGGGCGCGTGTGTGAAGTTATGCTAGGACGAGTTATTTTCCAGTAGCGCCATGACACATTTCTTTCCCTCTATCGTTCTAAAGCTGATGCCTTCAGCTTCCATACAAAAACTCTGCAGTTGTTACAATTGATTGAATTGATGAACTGTTTTTCATTAAAATGAGTTGTAGTCTAGTACGTCTATTTGAGATAGAGAAACAGTAGAGACGAACCTTGGGGCAGGTGACTTCCGTTTGCTGGATCATAATGAGTGCAGAGGCAATGAGAGCACCTTGTCTCACGTAGTTGACTGGGTCATTGGTCATGGGCTCCAACAGATTGATGGCCTCCTGCAAAAATGACCATCACAAGAAAAAGATTTTACTGACTTCAACTCACCCTCTCACGGTTTGAAAAAAAAAAAAGTGGGGGCCTGTTTGCCATTTGTAACGGCATCATTGTCGCAACAGGGGGAACATGTGTTCAGGACAAACATTATTAACAGAGGAAACAAGACCATACTAATTAATGAGATTAGTGGCATCCATATCTGGTTGCCCAGGACAACTGTGTTACTGTTAAAACAAAGACCGCCTTCCACAATTTGCGCCTATTAAGACAGAGTGATCATTCTTCCAGTTCTTACTCTGCAACGTTTGCAGCCAAGCTTCGGGGGAGGCGACCAATGCGTCAGGTCAAAGTGAGAGAGGAGCTTCACAACATAACGTCTCCCGAGTCATGACGACGAGTTAGAAAGCAAAGTCAACATCAAATGACCACAAGGTGCGCCTCACGGGTTACTGAGGGGATGGGTTCACGGGGTCATAAACTAATATACAAATATATTAATTAAAAATGCATAATTAATAAAAGTCTCCCGAAAAATACAATCAAGAACACACCTTTGTTTTTAAAAAAAAAAAATAAAAAACAGCTACAGTGTTACAGCAACAATTTTCCCAAGAACATTGTATAAATGACAAAATAATTGATTCCTTTAAATAGGTGACCTACTTCTCTCACAAAAACACCATCATTCTCCCAGTAAAGGGCCTAATAAGCTGGGGCAGCAGTGTATACACACTCAGCTCGTCCTATTCTAGCTGGTGCTTTTAAAACTTGAAATGAAAACTACCAAAGGCCTCATTTACATTGGTTGATTATAATCAAGGTTATTGTAAACCAAAGATCCTCTGTAACTGGACAGGAGACACAGCCTTGAGGATTTGTGGTTTACTTTGATAACAGCAACTGTTGCCAACTCATTCAACATGGTCTGTTGTTTAAAAGAGTGTCGTGAGATTGTTATTTCTCATTTGTTCTCATATTTTTAGTTTCCGGTAAAACTTTAATTTAACCCAGATTGTTCATTTGGGAAATGTCAACAGGGCATCTCACCTTGTTGCCTGTTCCAGCACAGCAGATACCCAAAGCCATGGCAGCTCCGCAGCGAACGTGAGGATTGTAGCTCTCTGACAATAGGGACACAACACTGGGACATTGCTCAGGAGTTCTGAAAAGAGAAGTTAAAAAAAAGTCTGATGCAGAGAGAACACAGAACCAAAAATAAGCGTGGTATTGGAGTCACAAAAAGTCACAAGCTGGGGTGGATGCTGACATTTAACAAAATAGATGTTGAAGGCTTTGTCGTACAGAACGTCTGTCAACAGGATTTGTTCCAAAGAATGTGTTTTAGGAATTGAACAAATGAGTCAAACCTCCACAGCCAGACAGTAGATCTGTGTTAGGGAACGTCTGTTCGAGCCATCTTTCAAAAAGAAGGAATTTGTTTCTGTACACAACTATGACGGGAATAAAAATGAAAAAAATGTGTTTGGTGTTCAGCAACACACTATGTGATGTTATTTGCAAATGCTGTACCACTTTATTTTATTTAAGGACAAAAACAATGGTAGACATACAATGAATGTTTTCCACTGTTCCAAGATGTTTAACACCCGTTTAACAGGACTGCATGTTGTGGAAAGAAACAACAGAAACCAAAGACGGCTTAGGTCGCTATTTTAGAGATCCAAAGGCAATGATTGGGTTTTATTTAATTGTGAATGGGTTGATGTGTATGTGTGTGTATGTGTGTGTGTGTGTGTGTGTGTGTGTCAAGCTCTGCATTAAAGATTTTTTTTCTGCACATACTAGCAACTGGTTCTGGACTCAAGAGATGAGTTCAAACACACAAGAGGATCAAACTGGGTTCACGTGGCGCTGAGCGCCAGATCAAGATGGCCTTTTGATTTAATTTAGAGAGATAAACTATTCTATTCTGGTGGTCAAGTGACGTCCTCCAATGGCACCTGTGATGTCCTCTGAATGTATCATTGGACTGTTTAATTAAGTACTAAATCATGTTGTGCATGCCTCAGATATATCAAAAGAGGAGTGGCAGCAGCTGATACAGCTGTGGTTTGGTCACCCCTTCGGTCTACATATTCAAAGCCTTTGCAAGATACGTCAGGAAGTACACCAAAGGGGCAGGAAAACAGATTATCGATGTATTTGTGGCAATACTTCAAAGATAAGATCTTTTAACATGCTTCCTGGCTGTGACACATGATCACTCAAATATAGACTGAACGCACCTGGACAGTGTTGTAATAAACACAACATGATATAGTATGACTTTTATAGGCAAGCTCAGCACGTATAAGAGAAATATTTTGGATAAAGAGGAGACTACCCTTTAAGGACATACGCGACCACACAGATTTACTGGTGGTAACATTTTCAGGTGCGGAAAATAGTCATTCAACATCTGTAAAGTCTTTTACATATTTAAGAACCTCGCATCTGCTTTTAAGATTGATGAAGACTTATGGCTTCACTCAAAAGATCAAAAGAGTAAAAATGGAATTTTAAAAAATGTACAATCGATCTTAATATGGATTACTACTTAAGCCCATGCACTGCTAGTGTTTGTGTCACTTCTAATGGAGGAGAGAAGAGAAAATTAAAGATCTAAACAGTGGGGAGACTGGGTTGAAAAAAAAAAAAAAGAAGACCCCCAGGAACCACTGGCACGCGGCCACCATGAAGACATTCATGTTATGCACACGGTGTGACTCACCAGGAGGGAGGGGATGAGAAAGGGGTGAAGAAGTAGCGATTACAAGCTCTTTAGAGGCTGGAGAGTGAGAAGGAAAAGGGAAGGCAGAAGCCACATCATCTGAAAGTTCTAAAGCTGTGATCATGGGAGGTGATGCATAGCCAGACATTTTGGACGGAAAACCACTTGCACATGGAGAGAATTGTGTCATGTTCTCACACAGGAGGGCTACAAATATAATGTTGCTGTGCTCCTTTTTGGAAGGGAAGCTGAAACATCTTTGAGCAACTCATTCGGGAGAGGTAAGAAGCCTTTGCAAAGTTATACAAAACATTTTTATGGCGTTAAAAGGATGGGACTTATTTCGGAATGGATGACTGTTTACGGGGTGTAGTGTAAAATTTAAGTTGCAACCTTTTCTGCACTTTCATTAACCCAAACTTGCGTTGAATTTGTTGAAAGAAATACACACGCACACACACTCAAATTCTAGACAATGTTGAAACAGTTTGCCTCCTTCTTGGTTCGGAAATTCTCAAAGACATGTTTGAGGCACACTCCATTAGCATTTGGTTTTAAGGAAAAGCCATTTTTCACAACTTCAATAAAATAGATAAAATTCTCACTTTTTTTTCCAACCACCTTCTGTTGTCACATTGCTATTGAGAAAATGATATCAGATTTTGCTGTTGTACTGATGGATCTCTTTGCCATTACAGGTGGAAAGAATGGATAGTGGATAACTTTTCAGGGAAAAGGAAGGAACATGAGAACTCCAGCTGGTGTCTCCCTGTGGAAATACTTCATGTCTATGGATTAAAAATACGGGAGATTTTTTCCACAATTACCCAGAGGTTGTCTGTTTTTTTTTTTCTTTTTTCAATAATAGTATAGTTCCTGAGGGAATGGGACATCCGGCGCACGGCCCCTGAGCTTTTTGGCCTACCTGCCTGCCCTTTTCAGTGGCAACCAGTGACAATGCTGACCGAGCCTGCAAAACCACAGAGATCAGAGCCCAGATCCACAACAAGGCCCGCTGGACCCTTCCCTGCACTATGTCCCAGTCAGATGCGGCTCCACTGGAGGCTGACGGCTCGCTATCAGAAACCTCTGGGGTTCAGTTAAAGTGGGCTGCCCTGCTTATTGTTATGGTCATCATTCCCACCATTGGTGGAAACATCTTGGTCATCCTCGCTGTGTCACTTGAGAGGAAACTGCAGAATGCCACCAACTACTTCCTGATGTCACTTGCTGTGGCTGACTTATTGGTGGGACTCCTGGTGATGCCAATTGCCCTGGTCACTGTCCTCTACAGTAAGTTAAACATGTCGACTCTTAGCAGAGAAAAATGGTTATCCGATGAAATCCTAAACAGCACTTAATTACATATCAACGGGAAATTAATTACACACATTTTGATTCCACGTATATAAAGTGAATATCAAACTTGACATGCATACATTTTGCTGCTTAATATATATTTTCTCCTTTAATGTAAATAAAAAAATGGCTGCAATTACAATTCCTCCACTTCAATTTTAGATTTTTGCTTTAATCAACAAACAAATGTGGGTGTCCTGGACATTTGAGTCTCACTCTTCAGACTTACAATTGTCAATTGTTGTAGGTATATGAAAAAGAGTAATACAGTTTTATACAATATTTGTAATGATGTGATATACTTACCATTTTAGTCAATTGTAGTTGGGGCAAAAAAGTCAATGTTTAGTTATCACATACAGTATTTATATATCATATTTTAGAGTCAGCTCTGAACACTTAGACCAAGGACCCGGAGATGTATTCACTTACATAGTACAATTTTGTAAATGTCAGAAACTCAGTAGGAAAGTTAAAAGATAAAACGTATGAACAAATAACTGAAGGAAACTGACACATGGATTAGCGCTATTGTGTTCATCTTTTTAGTTTTCGCTGTCACTTCAGCCTTCTTTGGCTGAAGTGAAAAACTGAGTGAAGAGCAAAAACTCTTACCGTGCTGACAGTTTCAGACGAAGAAGGCGGTAGTGATGGTAAGAGTTTTTGCTCTTCACTAGAAAACAGTTGTCTTTTTTTAAATTTACTTTTACTCAAGATACTGACTTATTATTCTGAATTAGTCTTTACATGGATAGAAAAACAACTTTGAGAACAAATATCATCTGTATATAATAGGAAACCAAGATCAAAAACACCATAAAATGAATCCAGCGGCCCCACTCAAAAATAAAAAGGTGCTGGAGCAAAAGTTTTCAGTGCCACATGAATGCCTGGAAGTGAAATAAATATTACTGTAAGTCTCCAGGACATCAAGATAAAGAGCTTTTAGCGCCGTCAACAGCCTATGACCATTCGTCATACCTCACAAAGACAGATCTTATTGAGTGGCACTATTAATTAAAAATATGACAGAACTACAACTTGAGTGGGAAAGAACTGTCAGTGTTGAATTGCTCTTCTCTACTGTTTCTTTAGATTCTGGTTGGCCCCTTCCAGACTTCATCTGCCCTATTTGGCTCTTCCTGGATGTGCTGTTTTCAACTGCATCCATCATGCACCTGTGTGCCATCTCACTGGATCGCTACATTGCCATCAAGAGGCCCATACAGCACAGTCAGAACAAATCCAGAGCCAAAGCCATGGTCAAGATAGCACTGGTGTGGCTAATATCCATTTGTAAGCATATCACTTCACATCTTCTTTCACTTTGCCATACATTTCATTCAGCTTTGTAGCCATCTCTACAATGGGAAATTTTAAACACTGGCAAGGTTTTGAAATAAAAAACATTTTTTGACGCAAGATCCATGGCAGACCTGGTTTATAGGCTCATAAACACAGGCCGGATGGAATAAAAGCAAATGCAATAAAAACGGTTACAATCTCTGCAGCATTGGGAGGGACAAACTGTGGGTTCGGCAATACCGGCCGGAAAAGCAAAACCAAAGTAAAATAAATAAAATCATGTCTCATATAGGAGTCAACGATGCCTGTTTAAAGTAGCCTCATTGGCTATGAATGCTGGCGTATGCAACCATATACTGGGGAAAACTGGCATTTCCCATCATACAATTTAATTTCCCAACATGACATTTAAAAGAAAAAAAAAAAAAGATGTTTTACTTGAAACAAACTGAACTGACAAGGGTTCTCCTCAAGACTTATACATGTTGTCTTGTGTTCTTCCCCAGGTATAGCAATCCCGATTCCAGTGAAGGGGCTCCAGAACTACCAACCCAGAAACAACATCACCTTCAACAGTAACCACACATGCCAGCTTAAAACGGACACCTTCCGGGAATTCATCATGTTTGGCTCCATGGCAGCATTCTTTGTTCCGCTGATCATAATGATGGTCATCTACTTCCTTACTGTCCACGTGCTGCGCAGAAAGGTGTATTTACTCAGGTCAAAGGTGATCCAGCGATTCAGCTACTCGGCGGTGTCCACAGTATTCCAAAGGGACAACCCTGGGACCGCTAATCAAGTTGACCAGTTTCATGCGCTGGACAGGTTTTCCAAGATGCAAGAAAACCCTAATGTAAGCACAGCTAACTCTCCTAACGTTGGAGAAATCCCCTTCCGCAGAATGTCCACCATGGGGAAGAAATCAATGCAGACTCTAAGCAATGAGCAGCGCGCCTCAAAAGTGCTGGGCATAGTCTTCCTCCTGTTTGTGGTCATGTGGTGTCCCTTCTTTATCACTAATGTCACCTCTGTGCTATGTACCAGCTGTGATGTCAACATGATCTCCCGGCTGATGGAGATCTTTGTGTGGGTGGGCTACGTCTCATCGGGCATCAACCCGCTGGTTTACACGCTCTTCAACAAGACGTTTAGGGAGGCGTTCACACGCTACATAACCTGCAACTATAAGACCTGCACGCGTCATCGGCCGGACAGAAATCCAAAGGCCTCAAACATCGCTCGGGCTCGTACGAGAATTTCATTCAGATCTTCCATGGCTGAAAACTCCAAACTGTTCATGAAGAGGGGCATGAGGAACGGAATTGGGGGAGTGAGCTCCCAAAGTCCGCTGAGATGCCAGCCACAAGCACAGTCATCTAGCGGTGTTGTGCTTGACACAATGCACTTTCCTGACAACTATGACATTAAGCAAGAAGAAGATGTGAGCCGCTTGTGAAGTTACAACAATCTAATGTACATGAAAGTATCAGAGAGCGGCTTGGAACTTGCTCAACTCTTAGTTTTTTTTAATTCAAAACTAAATGATTGCGCCACCACCAATTTCAAAAGATGGATTGATTGGACTGGCACTTTGTACTTTTCTTGAAACTAGACCCGTCTACTGATCGCACAATTGTACAATGTTACAGTAAAGGGAAAGAAAAGTTAAATCATGCATTTTGTCATCTTATGCCACCACCCAAAACACACTCTTACCTTTCAGAAACACAAACAGATAACCATCTACAGTAAAAGTCCATCTTGTGTTACCAAACAGATCATTCAATACTTGACAAAAAGACCAGACAAATAATACCAAGTATTTAAAACTGCAAGAACAAGAAACATTTGAGATAGACAAGATACCAGACAAAATTCTTTGAAGGGGTTTTAAAAGGTCAAACCCATTCAACCTGTAGTCCTTATAATGTTAACATTCGGTCAACTGTAAGACATAAAATGCACTTAATTGGGAGTATAAAATAAAAAAACCCATCTCAAACCATAACAAGTAAATTCCTTTCTAAACAATCTTTAGAGACGATGCATTTCGTATTGACATGCTTGAATGATTTTTGTATAAAATGGCTTTATAAATTGAAGTTATAAATAACTAACCAAGCTGAATAAAATGTGTTGCTAAACTGACCTGTCTTCCCTCCTTTTCACTGACTGTTAAAACTTTGCACATCAACTTCCATGTCGCTGGAAATATGGCTGTGTCTTTTCTGATTTTGAAAAATAGCTATTGGGGGATAGTTTACAGGACTTGTCCAAACTAACCAACTCGCACATACATTGTCTTCAACCTAAAAGAGAGAGACTTCCCTTCCAAAATCAGGTCTGGTTACTCGAGCCAAAACACCCAGCCTTAGGGGTTGAATGGAAGAATTATTCCACTAGAACAATCCCAGGACGTCGTTTTTGTTTAGGCCTTGAGGTTTTCCAGCTGAATACTCTGTTCCTGAGTGTAGTGTTCTGACAGTCAACTTCTCACGACGAATACCCACAAATAACTACTTATAAATGGCAGCGATTTTGGTTGAAGATGTGCACATCAGAATACAACAACGCCCATGGCACCATCCGTGTCAGCCACTGAAAATAATCTATCCCCTCTAAGGATAAATACTAAACTGCTTTTGCAAGGCTATGAATACATGGTTGTCATATTTCGGCCAGCCGTTAAAAGGTAAACCTCCCTATCTGCATGTCATGATGCAAAGAGCCAGTAAGTTGGCAAATGTTTTAATGTTGCCTTTGAAATTCAGTCTCATATGAACTTTAAAGTAAAAATATATTATTCTTATAAATTCTGCAATATAAACTGTTTGATTGATAAATTACTCATCACATTTGACTCGTAACTCACAGTAAGTTTGTATGTTATTTACAAGGAAAATAAGCGCTGATTAAGAAACAAATACAAATTGCGCGTGCAAGAATCCAGAAGTCTTTTGTAATTAAAATAGCTTGAGTACAGTGCACGCATGTGGTTCGGTAAATGCAGATTTTTTTTTTTAATGTTCTAAAATATTTTGGGGTTCCTCTCCTCTTGTTTATGGAAAATGATTAACAGAGTTTTTTTTGTTTTTTTTTAAGAATTTGGGGGTTTTATGGAAAGAAATGTTTTTTGCAATGCATTTTAGTGGGTGTCAATTCTATGCAGATTTCTGCTAGTCGCGGGCCAGCCTGACCCCTATCCCTTGCAAATAGCTGGGGTTCCTCTATATGTTTTTCAATATACATCTATTATCGAAGCCGCTTATCCTCATGAGGGTTGTGGGCATACTGGAGCCAATCCCAACTGATCTTTTATAATATCTAGTTGGGCTACATAATATTGGAAAAACATGCAATATGGATGTTGACTGTAATGATAAATTTTATTACGGTATTTAACGTCGACCCAAGGAGTTTACATTTTTATTAATTAATTAAAAGTAGTAAAATAAAAAATGAACACGGCAACAAAAAAAAAAAAGGAAGCTAATTAATTATAATTCCGCTAGATAATTTCCACTTTTTGTGTGGCAAACCGTCTTTAAGTTCTGACTGGTCAAATTCTGGTGAAACAATTGAATTCAATTCCATTAGAAAATCATTATCTTGGTGATATATATATATATATATATACACATATACGTATATGTATACACATATACGTATATGTATATGTATATGATTGAATTATAAAGATAATACTGTTTTAATTTATACCATCTGGTCCTTACCTGAACAAGATGAAACCAATGGACTCCACAGCTGCCCTCCTGACATCATCGTTCACGTCACTCACCTTAAGATGAAGGAAGCAGTCATTTCATTAATGTAGATATAGCAGCTCTTCAAACCCGGCAAATAATCCTCATGTGACACTTGATTCTAGATAACAAGCACCCTACTATGAATACTAGCACACAGATGGTGCCATCTAGAGGACGGATATGGGAGAAGCTCTAAAATGCAACATTTACATTTGATTAACTTTGTGAAATAGACCATGCAATAAACACTTACAGCGACATGTAGCAGGCGTCGGATGGCCTTGTTGTTCCCAGAGCCGCAATAAGCCATGCCTACGGTGTACATACCAGAACGCCGCAGGATGGGGTCCTAAAAATTACAAAGGGAAAGCAGGGCTCTGAGAACCGGGGTCTGAATTTGCAACTTCAATTTGATCCTCGTACAATTTGGTAACAAACATGACATTTCCTTTTATGTGGGAAAAAAGAAATTCAACAAGAACACTTTTGTGATCTTTACCTTATCCCTGCAGAGACTCTCAATGAGGGCATCGGCCTCTTCCATGCGCCCATACATGACCAGAGCGATTCCTACCGCCAGTCCACGCAAGATTTTCTCATGTTGGGTCTCCTGCGCGTAGCCCACCATGTCCTCAATGGCCTGAGCGGATTTAGATCCCAGCATGACTAGTCCCAGGGCCAGGCCAGCAGCCTCACCTGGAAGGACACACATGTTATGCACTTTAACTCTTCACACGAGGAATATTTCTACGTAGGTCTGCGCAATAAATCACATCAGATGAATGAATATCATGAATCATTTGAAGACGTTGTTCTGAATATGTACTAGTAATGTGCAACCAAAATGTCATTAGATCGCAATAAGACAGACAATTAATAGAGGCCAGTTTTTTTTCTCAAAACATGACAACTTGTGTTGGTTCCACATACCAGTGACAGCATCATCCTGGTACAGATTGGACTTGAGGAGGTCATACACATCTTGTCTAGCAGTACCCAAAGCAGCCAGACCAAGACCGAGCCCACCCCCATGGCGAACAATCTATTCAAACAAAAAAGATGACTCATACTGTTGGGTAGGAAGCACAATAACATTACCTCAAGCAAAAGTTACATATTAAGACCAACTTACATCGTTGCTGGCATTTTTGAGTTGGCCGAGCAGGTAATCAATAATGTCTCCGCCATGATTGGCATGGATGAGGCCCAGAGCATACAGGCCTCCTCCCTCCTGGTAGGCAGAGCCAGGGGAAGTGTCCTTTGGCAGATATGTGGCCATTAACTGAAGGGCCTCTTTTTCATGACCCTAAAAAATAAAATAAAATCACAAATTTAACAACAAGCAGAACTAGAGACTTCAATTATTTTGGTGTGCTGCCTTTAAATATTACATTGTACAAAATATGGTTTCTATTGATTACTGTCACTTCAAACAGACCTTGTGAATGACACCAAGACTTGCTGTTGCTGTGAATTTTGCCCAGTTCGTGGCTCTGGCAAGCCATTCAAGGTTTTCTCTGTTTAGAAAATATGTGATATAAATATGATAGCTAGAAATACTAATTGTGGATATATTTCCGTATGTTACTTTTCGAATAAATTGCTTACCTGAGGAACTGGTCACTTGTGGTGCCAGTGTGCATGAAAGAGTTGGCTATGACGGTGGCCGTGTGGCACACTGAATTTCGGACCGCATCCTGAAACGAGATGGGAGATTTGAAATGAGAATTGCAAACAAAAAAGACATCACGCAACACTTTCAAAATTATGACCAAATCCACACTAACACAGGCCTTTCTTTCTATTTGGCCTTTTTGTCCACAAAGTGTGTTTTACAACACTAAAAAGAGCGCTACTAGAGATCTGTGTGTTTTTTGTTTTTTTTTGTGCACAATTTCTCACTCTTCCCTTTAAAATTATTTTACAGTAAATGACTACTATATTTACCTTTAGTGATTATATACTTGCCATATATGTTGAGACTTCATCCCCTCACATGAAGATTTAATTTTTGCAATGACAGACATACTCATACAACACATGCATCAGAGCAGCGAAGGTATACACTTATTTTCATTTTTTTCCATGTACTTGGCCCCTACACATTTGTTTCTTATTATAGGCGCTCTGGACTCACACAGTACCTTTGTGTTTTTAAGGATCATAAGATCAGTGTTGTTGTTTCGAATTAGGAACTGCAAGTGCAACTCGATGGCCATCTCCCCGCTGAGGATTTTGATCATCTTGGCGTTCTGGTCTTTGGGCTCTTCCTTCTATGAATGGAAAGAGAAGCAAAATGATGAGCTGCTCATGGCCAACTTCAGGTTTCTCTACAAAGGCACACAACAAACACTAGTTCCCTTTACCGTCTCGGCAGGCTTTCCTGCAGGGGAGCTGCCAGCTTTGTCATCTGTCTCCATTGCGTCGCTGGGGAGAGAAAATTATTCATCTACACAGGTAACTAAACAAGGTGCTTTATGTTTTTTTAATGATTATGCATAGGATAGGAGAGTGGTTCATATTTATTCAAACTCCGTTTCATTTAATTTCATGCTCACCTGTCTTTATCTGTAGTGGACACAGTGCCGGTATTAGTGGACCCAGGAACTGCTGGGATCGGTGTTCCAACCGTTCGCAGGTTTTGGATAACAGAGGAGAGGAACTGCTGGCTGGCACTCTCATACAGGTCAAAGCAGATCTGGTAGGCCATCAGAAGGTTGTCCTCCTTTACCAACTTTTCCAAGATGTCGCTGACAGCTTGGGGATCATCCAGGAATATCAGGCACTATAGAAGTAGTTGCAGAATTAAAAATTAGGTTTGTTCACTAAAAAGGTAATGGTGTTTTCAAAAAACCATTGATAGTTACCTGACAGACATTGATGAAATCCGGCTTCTCCAGGTTCATATAGAGCTTGACCAGAACCCGCAGCACCTCATTGCGGAACTTTTTGTTTTGCATGAGCGACATGCACACCTTCAGACTGTAGGCAAGAAGCCCACTGACGTCATTCTGCATAGGAGGAAATTGGACAAATTTAGCAGCGCTTAACACAAATCATATCTCTTATATGAGTCGTGTAGGGGGAGGAGGAGGATTACCGATTCTAAGATAGTCTTCTCAAACATGTCAAGGCGGCGAGTTTCCAAGGCGATGCCGATGGCCTGCTTGTACTTGTGGTCGTTGAGACAGCGCAGGAACATCTTGTTGACTATGCCTTCCAGGCGGGGGTCGATACTTTTCCTCTCTTCATCCTCTGGCAGCTCAGCGTTTTCCACACGCAACTTGGTGTAATGATCGATGCATTTGGCTAGCAGGACAAAACAGTATATCATGAGGGGAGTGTCAGATTACTCTCTCTAGTAGAGAGAGCCATCCACCGCCATCACGGATTTTGAATAATAATAATATATATTGTAGTGATGATCTTTCATCTCTCACCAATAATGGTTTCCACATATTCTGTGTCATCAGTGACATTGAAGAGATCCCCAGCACCAAGCGCGTAGTTCAGAGATTCCTCAAAAGCTCCAAGATGATAGAAGACCTTCGAGGCCACCAGAGCGGCAAATTCTCTGTTGCGGAATGTCTCATCTTCGTACAAGACCTCGCTGCATGTGTGAAGCACACAGGTGAAAGAAAGAAACATGATTGCACAAGCATACTGGTTTCCACTCAGTGGTGTCATATAAGATGTCTAATAAACTTTGGTTCTTCTGAACCAACACAATAACTGACAACACTTTATTTTATATGCAACATGAGGTCAATAGTGAACACATTAAATGTGTACATCAAGTTCTGTGTGACTGTGTGTGTGTGGCGGGGGTTATTTCTACAAATTATTGACTGATATAAAGTTTTGAAAATGGGTCTCTCTTTCTCAATTAAATGTTAAGGACAACAAACATGCCGTTTTGTAATTGTTATCTCAAAAATTAGGGTTTTGGACATGCAAGGATTCCGCTTGACATCAGTGAGAAGAAACACTTACAAACATACATAATGTGTCAAAGTATACTATTCTGGAGAAGTATTTCAAACGCACAATAACACAAGCGTTCAAACTGTGTTTTGTTGGGAAATACAATACAACTCTATTTATATAGCGCATTTCACAACAAATTCTCACAGGTGCCTACACTGAGCACACAACACATACATGCATCCAGTTTGATTACCGTTTTTGGCCTTCACATGACGTAACATTCAAATACTTCTACTACTTATAATATTTCCTACAGTCAAGATGTTCCCAAAATACATTTTGGGGCTGCACAAGAAGGCCCATTCGGTTAATGCAATACTTACTGTTTTTCATTTGATTGTTTGATAATTTTAGAACAGAAGTTATTTTGATACAAATATAATTATGAATTTACAACTGCATTAGGCTACTTCTACACTAGGGCATGTTTTGGCACCACTTCAGGATCAGGATGAAACCAAGGATACACTAGAATGACATGCCTAGAAAAACTTGGGTGAGAAATAAATATAATCCCAATATAAATATATACTGTCATTATGGCTTTATTACATCAGTGGCATGCTTTTGCTTCTTAAAAAAAATACAATAAATGGAACTCCATCATAAATAAAGGCGGCCCTGTCCTTTGACCCAATGTTGACACAGAAACGGTTTTAAAAAGTGTGCCACTTACATTTTGTCAACAGATCCTGAAATTTCAGCCCAGAAGTCATTGACAAGGTAGTCAAGTTTCTGCAGAGCAAACACCTGCAAATATATTTCAAAAAAAGTTCTTAAACAAGACTGTTCATTTGAAGGTAGCAGCTCTAGGCTGGGTTGTGAGAAGTTCCCTACCTTGAGCTGTGGTTCCTCCTCATCAAGGAGGGAAATAATTCCAGCTGGAAGGGAAAAAAATAAAATTTTAATCCCGCAATTTGAGTTTTATGGAAAACGGTATATGTTCCTACGCATGTTTGCTGTATTAGTCAGCATTGTATACATTAATAGGATCTCCCACTATTGAAAGGGCATCACCAGAGTTGTATCAAGAACGTAATGGTAATCCATTTTAATACACACGAATGCTCAATTTTATTTACCACCATCATCACGGCCCTCTTTGGAAAACGTTTCTTATTGTGAGCTATAATCGTAGTGACATGGAGCAAAAAAATAAAAAATTGATACTGAAAAAGCATAGTGTTAATAATAGTTACCTAAATAAGACGCCAACTGTAATACATGTTTTAAATGGTGTAACGTTCGTTAAGTAAAATCAGCAGTAGTAGCGTTCAGGAGAAATTACTTCATACTACAATTCGAACACGGGCTGTTAGATTGTAAAGTAAATATTCTGGCTTTGTGGTTGTATACGTGTGTGAACGAAAGACAAATGTACGCTTTTGGTAGATCTTGTAGGCTAGATGCTAACTGACAGCATACAGTGAGCTATGTGACTCAGCTATATCAATGGGAGCTAGCTAAACTTGAGGCTAGCAAAAACAATAATTTCCACTTACCAGCAGATGTTATCATGGTTATCCTGTATTCCCTCCTTTGTCCCGGTCAAATGTTAAAAAACGTAGCTATATGTGGAGTTTTTAATGAATGGAACTATGAGGAGATGCAAAACAGCGCTACTCAACGTAGCCGCTGCTAAATTCTTTTTGACAAAGCCAGAGGTCCCCGACGCTAGACCTATACTTTTAGCTGCCCTCGTCGAAGCCTGATAATAAGTACCAAGGAATAGAAATGTGTGCAATCTGTTCTGCTTTTGAAAACAATTTACGACGGAAAAAGTATTTAAAACTAGGTCATGTTTAATAATGAAAGAATAAGGGTAAGACAGATTAAGGGGAATGGAAAATAAATATAACGGAGCTTTAACAGGCCTTTCCAGAAACGCGCTGCCGTGCGTCAGATAGTTTACCGTTCAATGTGGGCACGAGTAGGAGCTGTGTGTTCAAAACACTTTAGAAATTTAACAAATACATACAAAGACAAGAAATAATACACTTTCCCACTCAGCACCTCATTAAACTGTGCCTTTGACTTGTGAAAATGCATTCAACTATGGCATTTAAAATATGATGGCATTTATGGCCCATGTCACATTTCAATGATATTGGAAAACAAGAAAACAATAATTTATGGAACACAGTGATTTTTTTAATAGATATTGTAACAATAAACTCAACAGGATGCGTGAACAAGCAGGCAAAATGAACAAGACCCATTTTATTTAAATTAAAATACCAGTGTGTGTTCAAAACATAATTTCCTTTGTTTTCTGAAAATGTGAAACGTGACTAAACCAATTATGCAGGCCAAATGTGAAATTATATTTTATATACATTGAATTTCAAATTTGAAATTCTGTTTTATATATAAATCGAATGTCACATTTGGCCTGCCACATAGCATAATAATATAAATAAAAAAAATACCAATGTGGTTCATAAATTATTGTTTTCCAATATAATTGAAAGGTGACATAGGCAATAAATGCCATCATCATATTTTAAATGGCATAATATAATAAATATATAAAACCTAATAATGGCAAATGAAATATGATAAATAGGTTGAATTATGCCATTTTATTATACATCCATCCATTATCGGTACCGCTTCTCCTCACAAGGGTCGCGGACATTTAACTATGTATTTTATATTTTAATTGACTAATTGTATTTAATGTTGGCTTAAACAACACTCCACAGATGATCAGCCATTATTCATGATTAGGGACTTACATGAGTCGGCACCACATTCCACTTCATTAAACGACACATGATAGCTGAGCAACAAATGCCTCTGATTACTATTTCGCTATGCATAGTCCTAGCACCTGTTCTTATAATGAAAAAAGTTGAGAAGATGCGATCAGATTTTTTTGTACCCAAGTCAGAGTCCAAGTCATTTGATTTTGAGTATCTGCCGATTTGAAGAGTCTTTCAAAAACCTCTGCAATGCAATAAACAAAAGGAAGACCACATCCAAATTGTCTCAATTGGTTTTTTTTTCTCAAATAAATGCATACCATGATGATATCTTTGTATGTTGCTATATACCAGCATTCGTTCAAATCAAGTAAAGAACTAAAATAGTTTATTCTTCACATTAGAAATTATGAAATTTAAAACAAATCTGATCTTTTTCAGCTGACAACAATCAGCCGAAAATCCGGTGATCTGGCCCGATTTCTGATCACGATCGGTTAGGAGCAACCATGAAATATGAAAAAGTGAATATCTTTGACAGACCCAAAATTGCAAAAATCTTTTATTCAAATATGCATTGGACAATCTACAGTATAATGCATGCTAATAAATACATACAACAGTAGAACAAATTAGTTCACTTTTACAGTTGTCAAAAGCATAAATCTAAGGCACAATATATGTTTTAAATAATTTGGGTGAAAAAGAGCAAAGTGATTGAGCCCCGAGACGAAGATAAGTTTTACAACAAAAATATAACAATGTAGATTGTGTATTTAGAAGGCCAATATTAATTCCAGTTTTCAGTCTTCTGCAGCTCAAATAAGTTTAACGCAAAATTCGGAATGCATGAGTTACAGTAGTTTTGGTCATTTGGTAATAAAATTGTGTGTGACACCCTATTTTACTTCTTGAAAATGTGAAGATGTGCAAAGCAGCATTTAAATGTTGTGATAAGGCAAGTCTATATTATATGTTCTGTCTGTCTCAGCACTAAGAAACATGAGCACCAGGAATTGACATCTGTCACAACCTAAACGCTCTTGACGCAAACTTCTTTCCTTAAGAGTCCCAACATTATTGTTGACAGTGTTGGTCTCTTTGTCACATGACATCAGGCATCAGCTCCAACTGTTTGTTCATTACACCCAGTGAACGGGGAATTGCTTTTCAAAGGGACGCTCTCCTCTCCGTTTTCAGCATCACCTGGGGAAACACAGGTGTTGTCAGAAAAGTACCAAATGCTGTAAGGTAGTTTTCCCAAAAACATGGGTGGGAAATCTGCATGTAAATCAAATCTGATCAAAGATCTTTGTGAAATCACTTCTTTCTTTCTTTGTGAAAGGCATTCTCCTCTTTCTCCTTATTTAATCTCTTCCTCATATTTAGCAACTCGTAACCCATGTAATCCTGTTGAGAATGAACTCCACTGAAACGCGTCTGTCTGGATTTGAATGAGAGCATTGAGGACACAAATATAAAAACAATTGACATAAAATTCTAAAATAATCATCAATCGAATACTGATACATTGTATAAATCCCTCTCCCTGTTCTCTGTCTCACGCTCACCAACAGGCAGAAATCTAAGCAGTGCCTTTTATAAGTAATAAGACATAAGATAATAATACATACAGTGCTGTGAAAAGTATACAGAGTTCAAAACATTCAAACTAAAGTAATATAAATCTAGCATATGAGAATAATATAATAATCAATAAACACAATCACATATTACTGTGCATGATACTTTTACTTTCATTTGACAAATAACTTTTGTTTAATAAATGCTTAACACCTGTAGCAAATATAAACCTGTTAATGATTGACATTCTGTCACGTAAATGCTAAAACAAATGCTATTGACATAAGACAATCCTTCAATCTCAATTTCTTTTTTTTTGTTAGGCTTCAGCACCCAAAAAATGGCTTAGTCATGCCTATGACAGTGCCTAATAGCTCAGCTTGTGAACAAACCCAGAAAAAAGGTGAGTCACGATTGGTTGTTACCGGATCCTGTACCCACTGTGATGTCATTTTCAGTCCATAGCAAGTGGCAAAAAGGCTGCCCCTTGAGATGGCTAAAAATAGGTGTCTTTCAAATTTGGACTTGATTTCCCCTTTAACCATTTGCCTGTTGAAGCTAAATGTGATTTTTTTTTATCTGGAAGCTGTAAAAGCTTGTTCACAAACGATCAGTACGGTTGCCAGAATGTGAGTCAAAAAACTTGAGAACTGCTGTGAAAATAATGCGTTCTACACTCCTTGAACAGAGGGTCCTCACAGGATGCAGAACATGTTGTCTTAACTGGGTGTTGCCTGCTTTCCACCCACGGTGTTTGAGATGGAATAAGCTTACAAGTGAAAGTGTTGTAGCAGTCTGGATCAAGGTTGCAAAACATGGTGCAGGAGTGTTCATGTCACGCAGTCCCGTCATTGACATGTTGTTGCTAACCTCTTTGATTGCTTGTCGGAAGAGTATTGGCCGCTCCTCTGGCTCCTCCTCTATTAGACTGGAACAAACACCGGAATGGCCACAAAAGCAGGTTCCCGCGATCCTGGGTAATATCTGCAAGGCAATAATGAGTATTTAACAAGTTGGAAACGTATCCTAAATGTTTTATTATCCCATGAAAGCTCCTTTTGTTCTTGGACTTTTTCCCAGGAAAAGTAGTGGTCTTGTGAATGTCATGCTTTGACCTACTTTCATTTGTCTGCCCGGTGTTAGCACTCATTAGTGCATTTATGTCTGATGGTCCTTTACTTTAATCAACATAATCACCAATAACACGTGACGAAAGCAGTAATAGTCATACAAAATGTCTATTTTGTGATGGGCGGTCAAAGCTGCATTTTGTCCTTCTCTATTCAGGGTTAAAGACCCTAAAGTTGAAAACAAACATGCTGAGTTCAATGTAGATGATACAAAAAAATGTTTATACATGTTCACGTTTCACAATCTGGCTTTTCTCGTCACACAAATGGCAGAAGATAGCCAAAAGCAATTTTGGTTTTAGCAAATGAAAGGGGCTTCTATGTTTGCATGCAGCATGTTCCACTATTATTTGAGAAGTAATTAATTCATGATGAACGTTTGACTAAATTTGCATGATCAACGACGGTGACCAACAGCAGTTGACTATTCAGAACTTTTTATTCTTCATTTTTGCTAGTTCTCAATAGCAGAAAATACAAAAATTTGCTTTCTACATAAAGTACCCCAAGTAAGGCCAATGTACACCATCAATGACTTAAACATTATTTATTTATTTTACATTCTGCATTACCGTAGAAATGTCTTGCTTATCGATTTGTTCTTTTCATTCTGGTAGAAATATTGACCAAAATTGCATTACTCTTCACTTTAACTGTGTTTACAATAATTTATTTTCATCACATCCCTTCTTTGCATAATTTGGATAGTTCTACAACTTAACTATCACATTTACTTTAAACTATTTTACATCACTTCTCAAGTCTAATTCTCATTGTTGCTAAAAAAATATATATAACAACAACCATTAAATTAATGGGTAATTCTGGTAATTTCCATTTTGACATGCCCGGCGACAAAAACTATGAGGTACTACTCGGTTCCCACCTGCAGTTTTGGAACAGGCTATGACTTTGAGGACGTTCTTCTTGATGTCGAGCACGCTGCTTGGCGAGCCAGGGATGAAGGAGCCCACCCAGATCGCGTCCTCAGGATGTTGCGGAAACACCTTGCGGATGACCGTCTCCAGGCGCTTTACGCATCGGCGGCTCTCGTCGCTCTCTCCGCCAGTGACGCGCACTAATCCGATCAAGGCCGGCAAGGCGCCGCTGGCTCGAATGGTGCGCGTCCTGACGTCCTTGAGGACCTCCTTCAAGCACAACCCGCTGCAGATGAAAGTCTGCCTGAAGAGGAATACGATGGCAGGGCAGTCGATTTTCCTCTGCCGGCTGGAACTGCACGCTTGCCGAATAACTGTCCTCTGAGTGCGGGCTCCCGAGCCCAAATCGCCGGGCGTCCCTTGCTGAGGCTTGTCGCCGGAGCCCTTCGTGCAGACTAGGTTTTGCTCCCCGCCAGACAAGGTGGAACGAGCCCGTCGGTCGCCGAACAAATGGTCGATGAACTCCCGCACCACCTCGGTGTCGCTCTGGTTCGCTTCATTCAATTCTGCCGCATCGCTCACGAAATAGATCCTCTCTTTGCCACCAATTGAGGCGAGCGTCTCCTCAAAGTCGCGCTCCTCCGACATGGCTGCCAACGAGCTACTCTGTGCGGTGACTGGTCAAATCAGACTAAAAGAACGAGAGAAGGTGCCAATGTGCCATGAGGGCAGCCCGGACACGTTCGCACAGTTGTCAGTTGCACGCACAGTGGGCGTGGCTGAGGAGCGGAACCCGTAGCTCGAAATCAGTTTCTATTGGCTACGTCACTTGGTGGGCGTTACCTACTCCAGGGTTTTGAGATGAAGCATTGGCATACCACGCCTAGAGTGCTACAGCGATGTCACCGCCATATTGCATGTGGCAGATTGGAGCATTCGCCGAAGATTTAATGTTGCCAGAGAAGTACCTTTTGTCAAAGCAAGATCGCATGGGATTCAGACAACTCCTCACCATGGTAGGCAGGATCACCACATGGCGAGTAATTGATCCCTTGGCCTTGACCTCAGCCAAGATGGCTTGGGCATTCATTGCGTCCTGGGTTGACCACTTTAGCATGCTAGTGGACCTTACTTCTGACGGGTTTGCAGTTCACATTAGAGATGTGGACACCAGTCACTGTTCTATGAAAGCTACTTTGCAGGCCAGCAACACAGAGACCACCTGGGCCAAACATCTCCTGGAGGTCATGCTTGGTCTCGGCTCTGCTCCCAAGGATCACCTTCAGACATCTTCTGCTGAACTGGTTTACAGTCAGCCAGAGTTCCTCCCTTATGCCGTAGCCCCCTGATCTGCTGCCTATCACCGAGCTATGTCGAATTGGTTGGAATCTTTATGGTGGACAGTAGAGGTAAACCACAACCGATCACGATCGACCATACTCACACCTGCTCACATGGACATCACCCACGGAGGGGGTGACAACCTCCGCTGTCTCCAATGGGTCACTCCTGGCCCCTAAAAGCCCAACTGTTAAGGGCAGCCATTTTGGCCACTTATGCCACCCTCCACCCTGTTGATTGTTTTTCTTGACATTATTCATAATTACGTGTTTAATTATACACTTTTGACATGGTGAATTCTCATGGGTTGGGCTGTATGGTGATCCACAAGGGGAAGACGTTCACTGTAGGTTTAAGAGAAAGGAGGGAGCTGTCATGTTCCTACTTTCAAAGGGATGGTAGACATGAATGATTTGACGAGTAGCTTGCTGCTGGTTTTGTAAACAAATGGTTTTGTTGTGGAGAGTAAAAGACACCAGACTCACCTTCGTCTCCTTGTCTCATCATTTACTGCATCGCCACAACAGCAAAATACAAGGTGAAAGACTTTGGTAAACGGAAACGCTACAGAGGTATTAAATAATTTAATTATTATCAATCTGAGTGCAAATGGAGGTGTAAAAATTTGCGCCCTCAAATAGTTAGTGTGTTGCAACTGTATTGCATGCATGTTTGTGACATAACAGCGTTGTTTGATTCTTGTTGTCCGTTGCTGTGAAGTTCTTCCACACTGTCAGAGACACGTATAGTAACCCCTCCATCATTACAGCTTTATACATTATGCTTGTTGATCCTGGAAATAGTCGGATACGATACCACTGCCGCGAGTCTTATGTCACAAATAGTGTAACATACATTGATTTTGCAAACATTTTAAAACATTAGAAAATCACATGCATTGTATTAGTGTGTATACAAATCCTAAATATAAGGAGTTAACATATATAACCATCAGATTAACATTGTTTTTGGATTGTTTTAGGTGGCAATTATATTTGTGAGTGGGTGTGTGTGTGTGTGTGTGTGTGTGAGAGAGAGCGAGAGGCATTGACTGTAACCATAGAAATGAGTGCAACCCAACTACCAAGATATGCCACATCCAATATGGCAGACATACTGATGTACCGCTACAATGGCCTTACCCGGTCATTAAAGTTTTCTATGATCTTAAATCTATGACATGCCACACAATCAGTTCCCAATGGGACCAAAATGAAATAAAGGTTTAAATAAGAAAAGCAAACTCACGTTTTCTGTAACTGAAGACAAATTATGTAAATTATGCAAACTACAACTAGAATCACAAATTGTGGTCTAATAAATTGAATACAGTTTGACTGATGAAATCTCATGATACAAAGGTCACTCTTTTGACGCATGGAGAAAAGTCCTGCCTCCCCTGGTATGTTGTAGAGGCCAGCCTTTGCGGTGAAAAGAAGAGACAAAATCGTGACCAAAGCAGCACTTAAACTCAAGAGCCTTACTTGTGGGGAAAAGCTAAAGCAGCCCTTGACTTTCTATTATGAAAAAAAAAAAGAAAAAGGGAAAAAAAAGGCTTCAGAGTTCCCAAACCCCTAATCTGTTAATCCACAAATGCATTTTCCTTCATTAAAAAGGTGCTGTCAGCCTGAAATACAATTGCACACTTCAAATAAAGCTTCACTACTAGTTATGAAGAATAAATGACAGCCTGTCGGTTTGACCAAAACAAATACTGAAACAAATACAAACCTTTGGACCGCCTTTGATTAGTTGAGTGACCTGTGTTTGTTTCCAAAGTCTGTGTTGTCTTTGTGCTTGTTGTTCATAGACTGACGTCTTTGGTTAAGAGAACCAACATCTGAGCGTCAAGAATGCCTCTTGGATCAGTCACAGTGACATGGAGTCCGAGACGAACTGGGGGTGTAGAGGGGGAACATTGTTAGCTATGAAAATCAGCATGTTAAAAAAATCCTTTGTTTTCTAGAAACCTTAAAATCGTGTCACCACAACTCACTATCATAAAACCATTGTTGACTGAACAAGCAATGTTTTAAGCAACATTTTAATTAAACTGTCATTCAAGTAAAAAAAAAAAGAAAAAGTTTACTGTAAATGCAGCCCACTTGACTCATTGTTGATCAAGCTATATTGTACTGAGCAGCCTTGACTGAGAACCTATGCAAACGTTGCATCACAACGAGTTAAGTCATCACGCTTCTCTCACTTGTTGCTTCTTTGCCATCACTGGTACGCTTTGGTGATGGACTCAAACAAAAGCCCAAAAATGTGGCTCTTGAGGAGTTAATACTCTTGATGCTCACTGATATGAAGTCACACAAGCTTTGCAAAGGTCTCCTGTGATGTCATGGAAAATGGCAGTTTAGTCACCAAGGTTACTCTAGGGTAGAACCCCCCCTCCGCCCCCCAAAAAATGTTTAATGTTAAGGACTTCAGCGGGATTTGAACTCAGAGGTTTCACTGCATTTCAGGGCATCATCCCACTGTATCAAACATATGGTAAACAAACATTCACTATAACATCCACTTGAAATTTTAAAGTAAGAAAAATGTTGAATAAAAAAAGTGTTTCGGTTTGTCTATGACCTGCAGAAATTCCCCAAAATACAGCCGACTATTAATATTTAACATTTTCCTATTTAAATTCTCATATATGTCATCCACTCATTTTTTGTTCCCCTAATCCTCATGAGGGTCACGGGTGTGCTGGAGCCTTTGTCAGCTGACTCTGGGCCGGAGACGGTATGTTGGTGACTTCTTACCTTTAGTCGTGCTGCACTAAATCTTCAGTCATTCTTTACCTTATTAGACCAAAGAGATGTTATACTTTATAGCTGATTTACTGATTGCTTGTGAAGTAACCTTGTGTGTGTTTAGTATGTACAAATAAATGCAGTATATTATTTTTATTGAAAAGTTGGAAGCTTTTTAGTTCAGGTTGATTAAGAATTAAGATTATTTGGCCAAAATAGGAAGACTGCAACTGTTATTCAATCCATTACTATAGAGTTTGTCTTATAGTGTGAAGGCTTATGCACATGTGTGGATTAAAGCCTATCCCAACCACCTCTGGCTGAGAGTTGAGGTATACACCCAGGGCTGGTCGATGACAGGGAACAAATGGAAAATTATTTAGACTCACAGTCTTTAATTAACCTAACAAGCATGTTTTTGGAAACTCAGAGTACTATGAGAAAATCCACACAAGCACAGGGAACAGAGACAGTGCTGTGATTCAATCCTGGGATCTGTTGACCGTGGGGCAGAAGGGCCAAACATTCACTCGCCGTGCTGCTTGGAAGGATTTTAAATCAGAATTTTTGTCAACAAACTTTTACCTTTAATCTCGAAAGCAAAGTAAAAAGAAAAAAAACATAAAAATAAAGTAGTTGATTTTATTTTGTAAATGGAAAGTTGCTCAACACAGATCGTAATGAGTTAAGGAAATTAAATTGAACACTTGTATTTTTGCTCGGCGACACCAGAACTATTTCTCAGTCAATGACAAACAGACACATTATAATAACAACCACCTGTCATCAAAGAATGCTGCAGGTGAGGTTGCTCCTCCACTGGCCACCAGGAAGTTTTCCGCCACGGCATGACGTCCCAAAACCTGAGGGGAGGTATTTGTCAAACAGTAAATACACAAAACAAAAAATGGAAAAACAGAAAGCCTCACCCAACAAACACACACATATCGTGTCCCGCAGTTGCAAAATGTCTTTAAAAACAAAATGAGAACCCAAACATGCATGGAGCACCATGAGTGGTACAATAGCTTGTGGTATTCTCTGGAAAAAAGGACCACATTTGTACACAATTGAACATTTTTTTACATTTTTAACCATATTTAAGGTTAAAACAGTCACAGTAGAGTGGATATTAGGAAAACATGTGGTGATATTTGAAGCTTAATTTAACCTTAAGAGAGCACTTGTAATTTCTCGCATTTAATATTTAAAGATTTTATAAAAGAAAAGGCTCACCACTACTAAAATAACACTTTTCATTATAGTATGATAGTTAATTTATGTTTCATCCTATTTACCACACCTACTGACTATTTACTGCATATATCAAGAATCAAGTAATAGTTTACACACACATTATTTTATTTATTTTTTTAAACAATATTTATGAAGAAACTGGCTTGTCCGCCTGTTTCAAAACTGACATAAAATGACGTAAATGTTTGCCCAACCCTGGTCTAAAATATGTGATAAAACACACTTGAACCATGGAGCGTTAACTAGATGTACAGTAGTTATCTTAGCTGCATCGTTCTGACTGACCAACACAATCAGTCCAAAGTAAGCAAGCAAAGACAGGAACACTCCATGCTGGAAAAAACGCCTAAAAAATCTATCCTGGTTGTCATAGTAGGAATGTGAAGGTTGCAATGGTGGAGTGGATTGAAACGTGTGGGATGTGACAATCTGTCCGATTCCTGGAAATCCCAAGAGTGGTGGGAATAAGAGGTTTGAAATTACAGATGCAGAAATCTTTGGCCAGAGGCAATGGCTGAATTTTGGCAGGAAAAAACTGTTTGTGTGTCAAAATACATAAATGGTATACAAGCTGTGTGGTCACTGGTCACTTTATTTTGAAATATAATACACGTGAGTACTTAATATTTGTAAACCTGTGCTCATAAAGTTGTCCTGGGGAAGGATGTACAGGTTGTGCCATTTTATATACTAATGTCATGAAACATACCCGTATGTATTTAAATTATGTTTGGTTACCATCAAACTTCCTCGAGATGACGCTGTCGCGCCATAATTTGAGTGGAGGAAAATTTTGTATACCTGAAGTTCCTTTAATCGTCGCTAGATGGCAGCACATCCCAATTAATAGCGGCGTGAACGCAGTCCAATCCCAGACGCATAATTTCATCTAGCGGACTGCTTTTGCAAATTGATTGTTTCCCTTTCAAATGATGTTGTTTTGTTCCAGTTTAAAGCCTGTATCGTTATCATGATATAAGGTGGTTTGACAACTTGATGAAGTGGCTGAAATGTTGAATTCTAGCCACCCATTCATCTATTCATGCTGACCTGGACTGGTCACCAGTCAATCACAAGGCACATAGAGAGAAATAAGCATTCCCGATCACCATCATTTGTACTATGGAGACTTTGGAACAGGGGTTACCAAACTTTATGAAACTGAGAGCTTCTTTGTCATTGATTAATGCAAAGGGTGAGTGGTTTGATACAAACTCCCGAAATAATAAATCTGCTCACATTACCTTTAATATATACAAATATTAATGATGAACGATATCCATCTATTTGAAGACACTGGTCATGGTAATGATTTCTCACAATAATTATCACCAATGATTTAACAAGACTGGAAACAGATAGATACCACTGTTCTATAAATCTCGGCATGTTTTCATTTTCAAATCATCACTTCTACAACTTTCCAAGGAAATTTCGATGTCCTATCAATGGTGAGCTATTTTAAAACAGGCGGGCATGCTAATGACTAGTTCAACATGCTACCCAGGTTAAACGCTAAAGTAGTGTATTTTGTTTTGTTTTTTCGTCAAAAAGAATGTGACTTTTTTTTTCATTTAAAATGTTTGGTGAAATGTTATCACAAACAACTTTAATGACATTATTAATTTCTATGTAGGAACCTTTTCTATATTTATGATGAGTTCAACCATAATTGATGAGTTCAATACCGTTGCTGACATTGACAAGAATCCTACTATCAAATATAAGTTGAGCTATAAAAATGTTCAATGCATCTCACTTGTAAAGAACCTAGGGCGCCCTTCTGTGTTCATACGGGATATCTTCAGGAGTCTCTGCTGGACAAAAAGTCATCCAATTAGGATGGATAGATGGTTTTGACAGGGAGCCTAACTTAGTATGTGCATGGAAATTGAACATGTGCAGTTACGGTGTGAAAAATAAACTCATAAACTAAAGGAAAATAAAAAAAATAAAAGGCAAAGGCCGAGAGCGTCCGACAGGCTCCGCGTGGTCAGCCGAGACGTAAACCATGCATAAGCAAACAAACAAGCCACAGTATAAGCAACTTTTTTAGGACAGTGAGTGTGGACATAGAGCAGTTGTCCAGGCACGATGGGGCTGAGTGAGAGTACGGGAGGTGGGGTTGTCACAGATGGCAAAATCTTGAAAACATCACAAGAAACTCACATTCCATGCCTGGTCAGAGGTCACGGAGGAAGATACAGTGTTGTCATTAAAGTCAATGTCTCCTGATCAAAAATGTAATTTTGTGTATGTGTTAGATTCGTGGGGGTTCTGTATTTGAATCTGGGCTTCCAGTGTTTTTTGAGCTTGCATGGGTTTCCCTCCCTTGCTCCAGCTTCCCCCACCTTCCAAAACATGCATCATGTTCGGCTCAACCATGACCCTTGCTTGCTGATCTCTGCAATGTGAGACTTAAACAACTTTTGTTGTACACAATATAATGACAACAAAGATAGTCCATTCTAAGCAATAACAGAAAATGTCGTCGAAGCTCTCTGACCTCGCCATTAGATTTTTTAATTATGTGCATTTATACTTTAGAATGGAACATTAATTTAAACACTTATCTGTTGTTATCTCAATAATGTTTTACTTTAGTAAATCTTTAAGTTTAGTAAGTGAAAAAAATACAATTCAAATCGTTTTATTAAAAAAAAAAAAGACAAAAAAAAGATAAACAGTAGTCATATTAGACATTTTTATTCTTTTGTACTGGCACAGTGAAACAATTGGTCCAAGGCTTCAAACTGATGTTATTTATTTAATTAATTAATTAATTAATTAATTTTTATCCAGATCTTCCACACACTTCCGTTTTGTATCGTCACAAAGATGGTCCGAGTTAACATTTTTATGTTGAATGAACAAAATGCAAAGAGTGTCCTTTTTGATTGAGTGCAGCATGATTGTCAGTTTCTGTTGAACTGATGTTTTTTTCTTCTATATTTATTATTATTTTTTTTAAATTAACATAAGTAGGCTAGGAGCTGCAAAATCCCTGATAGTTTTACAATGGTGCAATATCTTTCTCTCATTCAAATCAAGTCATTAACTTTTTTCACTTCTGTTGTCGTGTGTTGTGACAGACAGCTGCCAGTACAATGCAGAATATAAAACAAAAAATTCGAGCACACAGCAATTGTATACGGTGACATTGAACAAGCTGCAAAGCCTCAGAGGGCCGCGTCTTGCTTCCAGTGTGAACATTTTTTTTTTTTCTATCTGGCCGCCAAGGTCAATTATTGAGGCGGCTTTCTATGATGCAAATCAGGCCACATTTGAAATGTGGACCTTGGTGGCATTAATTGAATCCTGGGCTCTGTTGTGCAGGTGCAAGAAAAACAACCTTCAGTTCCGAAGCCCATTAGTCAGACGCAGCCAAAAGTTGTGCCCAGAAACAAAATATAACAAGCTCGTGTGGTGTGGCATTGCTGAATGCTTTGCTGATTAAAATGGAATCCCTAAAGTCAACTGCTCCAACAGATAAACAATTTGGATCTCAACACAATTATTTCTCGGATTGAGACGCCAATTAAGGATTAACTCTGCTTTTTATTTTTCTATCACTAAAGAAAGTGATGGCAAAAAGCATAATTGCGTATATAGCCAAAGAACCAGAAACAGATCATAGGAACAGATTGTACGCCTTGGATTGGTCGTCAACCATCTATTTAATCTCACATTCACGAGTTATCAATTATTTACTAATTAATTTCACCAAGATTTCTTTCCATTACATGTCTGTCCAGCGGTTGTTTTACTCTGTCCATTGATTTTCTAGAGCTTCTCGTCATGGTTGCCTGCCAATACAGGTCCCCTTGCTCATTTCTTTGGCCATTGTGTGAAAAAAGAAAAGTATCAGTGCTAATTTTGCGATGATTCTCCCTAATTTGCGTCTCCTGAGCAGAGGACAAATTTGCCTCCAGGGTACCGCTGACAAAATGTCATCCGTCCTGAAGCCTAATCACATTATCAATATCAACAAATGTCCCGAAGGGGTGACACTCCTAAAAAGACTCCAAGAGAAGACAACACATTTCTATCAGCGGGACACTCAGAAGGTCGTCCAGGGAGGCCTGAAAGGAAGTGACCTCTGTGGGGGATCCCGCTCATGGTGCGTCCAAACTCTTGGCCTCAGGCGCTGGACATGGCCAAGAGGTTACCATGGGGAATGTACATGAGTTAGCACCGTACACACACACACACGCACAATGGGCCTTCCCCACACAATGCGCATCTTGCAGAGGGGACAGAGTTGACTGTGAAGGCCCACTGTGATGGTGTGAGGGGACATGGGTCAGAGTTTAAGAGGCTCATGTACTGTTAATGTGAGGTCACACTCATACATCACCACTGACAGCACCCATCTCTGCATCGTGGCTGTGCTCTGTCCTAAACACCACATTGGTGCTTTAGTGACATTAGTCACCTTTGTGCACTCAGGAATGTTCAGAATGAAGAGGTTCACTCACTTTTGGAGGAATTTAGCAATGATATAACCAGGGTCAAAGGTGTAATGTGCTCCCTTAGCTTTGAACATCTGGATAGAGGCTATGAGCATGTAAACAAGATCTAGGAAATAAAGACATACACTTTTTAAAAAATAGAAAAAAAGATTGACTTTAATTATATTTTATTATTCATTTTCCTATATTTTCCATTATACATCTCTCAGCTCATATTAATGTTGTGGTCCATAAAACTTGTCTGGTGAAAGACAAAAAAAATGTGCTGTTGGATGTTTTATTTCTCTGTATGTTTTTTTTTAATATATACCAGTCTTAGAATACTCCAAATAATACATCATACATACATTGGAGCACGGTGTGGCTGGTTTAATGAGCAAAGTTGTTGACGTGTTAAAAGGCACTGTTTTTCGAATCTGTTTATGTACCTTTATGTGAATTCACAGAACAAAATCGTTCTGTACATGCAGCAAATAACTTTTTTTTTTTCAACATAAAAAACTGCAGCTTATAGCCTGGTGTGGCTTGTATATCATTGTTTTTGTTTTTGTTTTTTTTTTTCCCAAAAAGAGTCGCTGCATCTTATATGCAAGTGTGTCATATAGTCCGGAAAATCTGGTAATTTTCTTTTTTCATAAATATTTATATTACTTATTTATATATTCATTGTAAATGATGACATTTAAAAAAATGTGTTTCACTTTCCATTTAACATTTGTTTAATTTACAATATCTTATTTTATTAATGATATATTTGATTAATTGATTAAGTGTTAGTAACAAGATAAAATATGACTAAAATAAAGAATTTCTCATACTGTTTACACTTGACATGTTTTCATTTATTTAACTACATCTATAAAACATCTAGCTAGTCCAGTTTTCAAAACTGAAATGTGGCCCGTGAAATACAAACCTTGAAAGACAAAATAGACTCTGAGGTGTTTCCAAACTTTTCACTTGGTACTGTATGTATGGTATATATCCTTCTTAGAGGATGCAATCATATTTCCTAGATGTTTGTCCCTCAGTTCTTGTGTTGTACTCGTGTTTATGCTGATGGCGCATGGAGGCATGAGAGCCAGCATTCCCTCCATGCACAAGGGTGTTCAGAAAGATGAGACGATAGGGGTGAAGCCTGGCTCAGCAGAGATGCAAATGTTTGACAAGCTCTTTCACCATCTGACTGTACGCACACACACACGCACGCACACACACATTCGCACACTTGTGATTCATAACCCCACATCAACAATGTCGGGTTGCCATCAAGGCTTTTTTGTGTATTTTGATAAGATTTTAATCCCGCTCGAGTGCTGAGAGCTGGTAAATTGCGCACAGGAGCTTGTGACCTGCTCCGCTCGTTAGTCCCCTCGTAAATTGCATTAAGCATTTGTGAAAATGTGCACTGAATTAGCCTCTCCGCTCTGCGACTTCTCCATGTTAAGAGTCTGATTAGTAGTGTGCTGCTGTGTTTCTTTGTATGTAGCTGAGTCTCTGTGTGTATGAAAAGGAAGAGAAGACGGGCAAGGCAGGTACAGAGTAACCCGCGAGGAGGTGGGGGTTCAACTTTGACCCTTTTGCCGAGAGTGACGTGGGTCTATGAAACTACACAATACTTCCAGCGCGCAGCCCTCACTGGCAGCCTGCTGCGACCCACAATGAAGCCCTTTGGCGAGGGCTCTGCGCGTAGAAAGGCCCCCTGGAGTGCTGACTGCTATCTGGGGGTCTTTCAGTGCTTTTGGTCCCTTCTCCCTCAGCAAGCGAGGAAGGAAAAACTCAATAAGAGAGAAGCTACAAGGGGAACAATGCTCTATAGAGGGCATCTTAACCCACAACAAACAGTGTCAACATGTGTGGGGAGCACATGGAATGACAGACACAGAGTCCGCCAAGGACAGAAAGGACTGTTTCCATGTGGGCCGGCAAACTGAAAGGGCTACAGTGTTGTTTTGTTGCATACGAGACGGATTTGGTCTCTTTTCAGTCGTGGCCGACAAGCATTTTGGGGGCACCAGATAAAGTAAAGCGTCGAGACCAGAGCCTTTCTTCCCCGTTTGGAGGGGTGAAGAAGATTATTGTTGTACACGCCAGGAATAAAGGCTGCATCAAAGTCGGCGAGGAGTGTGGCTCGGATTGAGAGAGCGAAGGCTCTGAGGGGTGAACACGGACACATGTGGCGTGTGTGTCTGTGCGTGTGGCCCAGACACGTGCGAGTGTATTAGATCCGCTGAGAAAAAGTGTCCTTCCATTTTCAACCGCACTCTGTCTGGCGTGTGCGCTCCTTTCGTGTGCACATAAAGGATCTGTTGATCTCACGCTTTCAGTTACAGCATGCATCCAGTCGTGAAAAGACTTCATTCAGCACTTCCCTGCAGTAATGCTAGCCGCCGCTCCAATTTAGCAGTTTAGCACCAATTGGGCCTAAGTGGGAGCGTGTGGGAGTCCAGGTGCTTATCATTGCGGTTTCTGAGGACACAGGGAGGGAACGATGTGTCACGCTGCTGCACGTCTGCATCCACAACATCCACATGCAGTACATGCAGTTGCACACAGAAGTACAAATTGACGCTGTCGGGCGGAAACCTCGTATGTCCAAATATGGTCATTTTTTTCCCCCCACAAAAATCAACATCAACGTTCGATCCCCACTTAATCTTTCATTTTTCTGCAATTTTAGCCAATTTTGAGCAGGGAATATTGCTTGAAAAAAAATACAGTGCTGCCCTTGATGTTTGAGAAGTGTTGCAGAAGTGTGGCAAAGCAACTTCGGTTTCCTCGTTCTACTGAAGCTGTGTTGTGGTCGCCTCTATTTAACGTCTTTATGGATTTTTTTTTTAGATAATAACAAGTGAAAATACTCTGTTTTGCTACTTTTACATTGGCTTTTTTGTTTAAAATTGATCGCTATGATGCTTCGTTGCAGAAATATCACAGAGGTAAAATCCGCTTAAAAGATGTTTTTTTTTGGTTTATTAGTTCATTTAATGCATCACTCAAGTGTTTTGACCTTTCAGTATATGTTTGTGAAGACGTTGTACGGCAGACGTTTGCTTCTGTGACTGAAGACTTTTTGCACTATCACAGACCTGGAGAGCATTTTACCCTAAAGAGACTCTATTTGCTCCCAGTAAACAGAGTAAAATTTGCCAGTAAAACATTCAGTTTAAAATTCAGCATACGATTTACTCTGAGAATTTTATGTTGAATATTTTACTCTGAATTTTTCAAGTTTACTGGGATCAAATATAATGTTTAAATGTACAGGCACTCTACAAAATTGACTGTGTCTTAATCAATGCCAGCATAGAATTAGTGATTGCATGTATTTTTCAGGTAATGTTAGGTTCACCTCGTGTGAAATCGCAATATTAGGTTTAATACAACCTGAGCAAAGTGGTGCCTGGCAACTCAAACAAGCTGGCCTTTACTTGACTTTATGTAAAGTTGTCATTTTGACGGTACGAGGCTTTTGCCCGTCAGCGACGATATACAGCTGTGTAGGTCTTAAATTGGTTTATTTTGTTTATGGGTTTACGTGCTCTTATGGGTATAACATTAACAGAAGATAGTTTCACTCTGTACTTAAAGTCAGAATCAGAATGCCCTTTATTGTCATTGTACTCATTGTACAATGAGATTGGTGAGCTCCCCTCTCCAGTGCAATATAACAATAATTAGATTAAATATATCCATTAAATTAATTAAAGATTAAATAATTAATTAAAAATAAATATGTAATAAAATAAATAAAAAACCTTATGTGTGGAAGAGACGTCAACATTTCCCTGGCCCACTAGTCTAAACCATGGCATTCTGATTAATATTACGTTTGCGAAATGAGAATTATGCAGAAAAATCCACCCGAATTATCCACCTCAGGCAGCTGCCATTTTGCACTGTTCAGCCTGCTGTCGAGTGAAAGTGACATCACAATGCATACGGGCTCAGCTTGACCATAACCAGAAACGGGGTTTGTCGTGACTTTAGCAAGCTGAACACATGGGTGCTGTGGTCTTAATTTGAACTCTAACACTAAAACATGACTAACAAGTGAAATGTGTGTGAAATTGGAATTGCATTGCTTTGCATTATAAATTTTGTGTGTTCTTCCCTTCACAGCCTTGTAAGGGCGATTCATTTTTTGGGAATATATCATGGAAAAAGCAAAGCATGCATATTTATTGTAGATTATCACATAACTTGCATAATATGCTCAAATTTGGCAGTTTCAACTCCAACATTTTATACCTAAAAGCAAAACACGTGCAAAAGTAATACTTGGATGCTGGCCAACTGAACTTAAATGGACAACATTAAATGTATTCATTTTTATATATTTCACTGTGCAGTGACCACTTGCAAAAGGCAGTTTTTAACCTTACTCGTAATTTGTGTCAGGGTTTGGACCCTACTTCCCATTCACTGTATTGCCTTTTACAACCAAGTTTTGACATCCAGTATTACAGTACTAGCTTAGTTCTGAGTGCGTAATCTACTCGTATCTGTCATCATTATTTGGCCTTAGTGGAGGTCTATGCTGGACTGATTGTTCTAGTTTGACATTGGTTTCCTTTTTCAGATTATGAAAATATTGCGTTACCATTAAGATATTTTAACTTTGTATCCTGTTCCTGGTGGCGTTGAAGTAGGCTCGCAGCATTTGATGGGATAAAAGGGGAAAAAAAGGCTAATGACAAACAAAGACACTCTGTGGCCGAGTGTATCATCACAGATGAAATTCCTCCAGAAAAACCACATCCTGAATATTAACCGCCTCGACAGATGACCGGGGCCCGTTTGTGCTTCCCGTTGGATGTTTTTGGTAGTGACACAAATAGACGCGTTCATTACTGCGATCAAAGAGACATTCTGTGGGTGTCGGAGCAGCTGGAGGTTTCCGTTTCTGCGCTCAGCATCTTTACTGTCGCTCAGGACCACTTTGAACAGCCTCTCCTTCAATCCGCAAACCCGATTGTTTTTGGTCTTGCTTGATAAAACCATGCAAAGATGTCATCACAATGATAAATAATACATTTGACCAAATAAGTGGTCTTCACATGAGGAAACGGGTAAAGCATGAGAATTTCCATTCTAATCTGCACCGAAAAGCTGCCTCCAGGAATGGCTATGCCAAGTGCAATTCATTTGCAGACTGGACGCGGAGGGGTTAAACACGGTAATGTTTACTGTATTTATGTTTTACGAGTAGTAGCTGTGGCTAACTTCTGCTTTATACTTGTACAACAGTTAAGAATCGTAAACATTGCCCATATAGCTAATGAAGTTTTAATGGTGTCAACATTTTGACCCTGGAGCGGATCGAGTTATTATTTGCTATGGGAACAAATCTGAGGTTGACTTTGATGTACAAAGCCAAAAGGTAAGCAGAGCTATAATGAGTGTTGTTAGCTAAAGTTTAGCGTTGGCTAACACCACGTGCTTCTGATACTTGATTCCTCCGCAAAGTTATCGACACGGTGGGAGCTGAGTGTTTGTGTTTCCCAATGTGTCCACAAACAAAAATTGACACAGTAATTGACAAGTGTCATTTGACAGGCGTGGCTCTGCCTCCATGAAGGAAAATAGAACCAACGCTGTCTTATAGGTGTACTTTGAGTTTGCAGTCGCTTTATTTAGAATTTGGGCTCCACCCCAAGTCGTTATGGTAATGTAATCTGTACAGTAGTATGTGGGGCGGGATGAGGGCCGGTGTTTTGCATGTGACAGAGAGACCCCTGAAATGGCTCGATTTCAGCAAAACAAGACATCAACTATTGCCAAACCAGTACTCGATTGGAGCTTTGGGCTGCAAAGCTTTGCATTAGGCCTTTGGCAGTGAAGTTATGACCGTGTTTTATTGCATTAATGCTTACTGGTAGTAGCTGTGGCTAACTTCGTTTCTACAATTGTACAACAGTCAAGAATGCTGAACATTGCCTATAGAGCTAATAAAGTTTTTGTGGTGCCGACAGTTTGACCCCGGAGCGAATCGACTTATTATTTGCTATGGGAACAAATGGTTTGGGTTAGACCTTAGATTTAAGATTTTAATGCTCAAATGTTTGGTTCATATCAATGAACACTACAGAAGACACATAACATTTATAAAAACAACCTGCATGTACAGACTAATAGCGTGTGAATGACTTTACAAGTGTCAACACTGATAAGTGACAGCATGTAAATAAAAATTACATCAAGAGTACAAATATTAACGATTACATACCATTTGGTTGGCCAGGGCTGACTCTTTTAATGTAAATGAGGCTAATGTCTTCATGACCTGGTCTGTCACTCGCAATTATTTTGTTTATTCAATGATACGCAAAATGCTGTCTAATCAAGTTTGAATTTCGATGCTTGTTATTTTTTCGTTTTGTTAATTATAGCATTTCAGTTATCTGTATCAGAACTGCGTGCACGTCGCACTCCCATTGGCTCATATCTGATTTTTATTCACATTTGGAACAGGCTTCCGTCTGTATTTTTTTCATTTATATTGCTGCTATGCATATTACGTATATCGTAGTTCGACTTTTTGAGGGAAAAATAATATGAACTGTGTCACTTAAGCCCTGCACGTGCAAGTTGTAAATCCAGTCTTAGATTTAACAAAGCTTCATTCAGTGTTCATTTCCTGGCACTTAATAGTGAAATGGAAGGAACGTGTTTTTTCTGTAAAGGTGGGACCATCCTGTCTCCGCTCCCACAGGCAAAAAGAAGACTAAGATCAAAAGAAAGAAAAAATTGAATGAGAAAACTTCCTTTAAGCAGCTCGCGAGCCTCTTTTGCTTGTCAATGAAATGCTCTGTAATATTTGTTAACAGACCTGAGGAGACATAAATCTGACCACAATATTGTTTGAGGTGACAACTCAACCTTTTACAGGACTTTTTACTTTTTTTTTTCTTTCAAAAATTTCCACATATTTTCCATGATGGGAAAATTGGTCAATCATTTTCCAGGAGGCGTGGGAACCCTGTTAATGGCATTTCTATTCAATTCAATGGGAGACAATGATTTACAATACAAGTGTTTTGAGTTACAAGCATAGTCACGGAAAGAGTTAAACTTGTATACAGGCACCACTGTATATAAAAAAAATGTGTTTATGTTCTCTCAAATCACAGATTTTCATCTATTGCGTGTTGGTCTGGAACGTATCCGCCGAGATAAATGGGGGCTCACTGTATTGCATTTGATAACTCCCCTGAGGATGTGACACGCACTCCCACAAAGGAAGTCTGAATCAGTCGACCCTCCACACACACTTAACCATTCGGGAAAATGTCAGACCGCAGCATGCATGAGCTCAACACCACATCAAACATCATTGGCTTTCGTGTTAATACAGCAGACCTGAGTCTGGGATGAGATGCTGCAATAAAAGGTCGCTTGAACAACAACACAAATTAGGTGGTTGTGATGGTGGTAAACACCAGACTATATACAAAGATAAAAAGCCAATAAATGAGTGTGTAGTTTTGAGGTGTATTTTAAATGCAAGGCAGCCGACCTCTCCTTCAACTTGTGTTTCCGCCTTTTCCAGGCAGTCTTGTGGTTTGGCATGGCCACGCTCACACGCGTGCACACTCGGTGCTTCTACGCCATAAGGGCCAACCATGATGCACGTGTTCACAGGCTGACAGGCACCTGGAGCAGCTGCTGGCTCGTAAAGCACAAACAATGTCAGGGACCATCAAAAACCCCTCATGGGCAGCCATCTTTCTTCCCTTGCTGCAAAAAGAATGAACAGCATCCTTCCATTTATTGGCGCTTTTTGCCTCCAAAGTCACGGCACGCTTTTGCACATGGTCACGCAGCATTAGAATGTTCTCACACACACTCCAAACCTCAAACACACACAAACCCTCAGGTGAGTCAAACACACACCTCTTTTTTCTTCTATTTGCTTTCCCAGAAACAGACAGCAGCCCTTGTGTATGTTTGTGGGGATGGCCATACTTGTTGTGTGTGTGTGTTGAGGTGGTTTTATCAGTCTCAGCAGCAGCACAGGGATGCTATGTTCCTAGTCATCATTGTGTGGGCACAGAGAGAGCTATTTTTCCCCCGAAGTTGGACCAAGTGTCAATTATTTTCGAAGGACAGAGTTGCCTTGAAATACGAGTGACCCAGTTAACGCGTTTTTCAAGATACAGCAAAACACACGGTGGAGCAACACATGTAGATGGACATTTCTATCATTGATGCCGCGAAGATTGGCAGGGAAAAGACTACTCCCATTCTAGAACAGTGGATAAAGACACCCCGCTACGCCAAATTCTATCAGCACAAAGTCTAGCAAAGACTTAGACTGCATGCTCTTTACGCTCAACTTACGTTCTGTCTGAAAATAAGGCCCTATATTGGTAATGCGGTGCAGTACGCTAACAATTTAAGCATAAACTTAATAAAAGGTGGCATGGCTGAGCATAAACAGTCGAAGGCGTTTTCACTGGCAAAGGAATGTCAGTTGGAACTTAGTTAAATTGTAATCTAACTTAGCAGAAGTATTTAGCAATACACTATGCAATTGAAACTCAAGGATAGACATCTGTAGCTCCTCGACTTCCAAGTTGTTCTTGTTTCAAAATAATTCATAGCAAATGATGCAAAGTTTATTCATTTGTTTTATGCTCACTGTCACCATACACGAATATATGGATATAGAGAAGTTATAGGTGCTGTATGATAAATACATATAAACTGAAGTAAAACTATTCACACTTAGACGATGACTAACACTTAATGCAAAAAGAGCAAGAAGTTGTTTTAAGAGAGTTTACCCAGTAATATTTTACTCTTTTTACTCTCGTAAACACCTTCTGCAGTTCCCTTATGTTTTTGACAACATGCTATTTACAATAGCATGTTTCCTAAAACTAATTTGTGACATCACAAAAAAGGAAAAGGTGAAGAAGGTAAAAACAACTTCCATCCATCCATTGTCCGTGTTGTACTGTATTGTGTTATAATCTATCCCAGCTGTCTGGCGTAGGCAAGATACACACTGAACTGGTTGCCGGCCAATCGCAGGCCATACAACGACAAACAACCATCCGAGCTCACAATCATACCGAGGGAAAATTTTTAGTGTTCAATCAACCTACCATGCATGGTTTTGGAATGTGGGAGGAAAACAGAGTACCTAGAAAAAACATACGCAGTCATGGGGAGAACATGCAAACGCCACATAGCAAGCCTGGGACTGGAATCAAACCCACGACCTCTGCACTGTGAGGCGGATGTCCAAATCAATCAACCACCGTAAATAAACCTAAAAAATAATATTTCATTGAACAAGTACATTATCTAGTGACAGTAGCAAACATTAAGACAATAAAGTAATCCATACCAAACTCCTCTAAGGCAGCTTTTGCGGCCGTGCTTGGACCAGAAAAGGAACTTTGCTAAATTGTTCCCACAAAACTGGAAGCCTATAATTGTCCAAAATGTCTGGATAAGATGAAGAATTAAGACGCAAGGGAGACTCAAAACGTGATTGATGATGATGAACTAGTTATTGTGTGTCTTTATCAGCGTGTTACCACACTGTGACATGTTCAGCAGCTTTGCTGGATGTTGGCCATCCACAAGTGAATGTCAGCAAAAGTGAAGATTGACTGCCTATCAGTCAGGGTCCATGTAATGTGGGAGTGAGACGCAGATTGAGAAAGTACGTGTTGGATTGCAAGTGGGCGTGTCAGTGACAGGGCATCTGTTTGCACACAACTACTGGCTACTGGCATCTATGCTTGAAAACTCCAGCAACGACTGCATTCCAATGTATGTACAAGAATGTGTGAGAGTATGAATGTTCCAGTTGTCATGGAAGTTGTCAAGGCACTTTGGGCAGACGGAATAATACTTACCCTAATTGTTAACTTTCTCACTCATTTGTGACCCAAAAAAAAGGCAGTCATCGTAGTTTAAGCACCATGTACAGTAAATCACTGAGCAAAAAGATCAGGGAAAGATGGGAGTGGGGAATTGTGGTTCCAAATACAATATGAAAGAACATTAACGTGTATTACCCTGGCAGTAGTACAATTTCAGGGAAAACATGCCTCTACAGCAGGGGTCTTAAACTCAATTTATGAGGGGTCTGTTGGAGATAGAGTCTGTGTGTGTCTGAGCCCCCATCAAAAAGTATTCCACAAAAAAGGGGTTGAGATTTTCAGAAAAAGTACAACTAAGCCAATATTCTCAATCGTTATAAATATTAACAGTTGTGTCCTCTCTCTCATCATCGTGGTACTATATTTTTCAGATGTTAAGGCACAGTCTCAATGAGCAGGTCCATTTTGGGTAAATTTCCATATAAAAGGGTTATAAGACGCACCAGGTAATAAGGCTAACTGTCAATTTTCGAGAAAATTAAAGGAGTTTAAGTGAGTCTTACAGGCCGAAAAATACGGTACTTTACATATTCCTCAGCACGTCGAATGCAGCCACGACATCTGAATTCTTGTGCAAATAAGATATGACTAGAAATGAATGACAAGCATCTATTTTCCTCCAACGTAACACCAGACTTATGTTTCACCGAAAGCTGACATGAGCCAGAGCTATTTTAGTTCATAAGACATTTAAAAAAAAAAAAACACACACAAAACGCCCAAAGCAACGACATGTCAAAAAAGGTTGAGGCCGCACTAATATTAAACTTTTGTGCCAAGTAAGGGACAGCAAAATATAATCCTTCGGGCCACATATGGCCCCTGGGCCGTTAATTTAAGACAGCTGCTGTAAAATCACACAAAAATCAAGAATTTGGACAACTGTCGTTCCCACTCTCATCCTAGATCCCTGCATATCTCATGACATTTCAGCTCAGTGAGCAGTCATGTCTGAAGTACTTGAAAGTAATACCTATGTAAAAAGAGAACAATCCATCCTGTTCTCCCCGTGCCTACACGGGTTTTCACCTGATACTCCCACATTCCAAAAACATACCACTTCAGTTGCATTCAGCCATTGTGCAACATGCCTTAGGTTAATTGAAGACTCTGAAATTGTCCATAAGTGCGAATGGTTGTTTGTCCCTGTGTGCCTTGCAATTGGTTGGTAACCAGTAATGGGTGTGGTGGACTGCCTCTCACCCAAGTCCTTTATAAAAACATGTGGTGTGAAGGTCCTTCAGACGTTGCCCAAAAATCCCCATGGACAAACTCCTCCAACATCTCCTAGAAAGTCTTCCACAAAGTATGAAGGTTGTTATAGCTACAAATTCTAACTCCACATTTTCTTCCCCTTTTCAGTTCCACATAATGTAGTGTGTGAACCTCCTGAAAAGAAGATTATATGGACATTTCTCCAAAGAACAATTCTCGAATGTGATTCATGACACAGCTGCTGAGTGTCAATATGGACAGGCTCTCGTAGGATGAGTGATGAGCCTGAAGCGCAGCTGCTGGAGGTATATCCGCATATTCGACAGTCTCCAGCGATCATCATTTGTAATTCAAGATAGGTCCATAGAGAAGAGATGGAGGGTGAAGATCTAAGAGATACTTAAGTAGAAGCCTCTATTTTATTGCTCCTATTATTTTCATGTCAACAATTTAATAAATGATTGAGCATACATCGCTATTTTAATTAAAGCTTGCGGTCACACGACTGGCCAAAAAAAGAGCACCGATCTAAGTACTTCCGTCTGTCAACTCCTTCAAAAGTTGCTCTTTGTGGAGACAGCAAAGAAGAGAGAGCCACAATCCTCTTACTATCAGACACATAAAAAAGCAGCATACAGAGGAGGGCTTCCAGAGCAATTTCCCAACAAAGCGTATTTGAACTTCAGTGGAAGAGTTGATGAGGTGATTCTCTTTTGATGGCTCTCCTTTGTGTGACATCTAAAAGAGAAGCGCGGATGAAAAGGATGGAGAAACGTCTGAAAAGTGATGGGACGGACGGAGGGAGCGCTGGCTTCTGTCGACAACCCACATGTCAATGCGAAAAAGGCGCTCTGACTGGCCAGCCAACAACAACAACACGGCTCTTTGTGTCTCAGTTGGTCAGACGGAGGTGTTTTGCCCGCATATCTCCTTCGCCTTTTAATTACAATAAGTTGGTGCCATAATAGGATTGTCGAGCAGCAAGGAGTGACATCTTAAAAGGAAGGCTTTCCGGTTGAAATGTGCCTTTGAGGGCCGATTTTCCAGAGCTTTCTTGCTTCACTTTAAAGCTCCATCCAATTGAGCAGGCCTTTCAGTGTAGCCGGGATACAAATCCAATGCCAGCGCAGCTATCACAGGCCCAGAATGAGCATAAAAAAGCTGCATTACATCTTCTCCTTGCCGGACCCTTCTTTAGCGCGAGGCAGCCCACTTCGCTGTGCCAAATGACTGTGTTACTGGGATTGGTCATAGGGAAGTCAAGGAATTGCTGGGAAGACAATGCTAACGGCTCTCCATCTTACAGTATTTGAGAAGTGCGATTGTCATGCTGGCGCCTGCCAAGATGCCTCCTCAGGGCCAGCCAGCAATCACACATTTGCAGAGGCTTATTTTTCTCCGTTCTGCCATCAACGTACTCCACTCTCATTTTTGTTTGCGGCTGACAGATTCCATGAGTGCCGGCGTGTCACTCGCCGTGACTGTGAGGCGGAGGATTCACGGAAGTGATAACCGAGAAGCCAAGCATCACTACGGTGCCACAGTCTCGTCGTGGTGCACTCAAGGCGCGCTCAGGCGACTCTCGACACTTCTGAGCGTTCACTGAAAGAGGGTACATTTCACAAACTTCCTTTCTGGTGTTCCACTCGTTTTGTGATGCAGAAAGACTAGTGACAACAAACACAAAGAAAAAACTACCAATCGTGTGTGTAAAAAATAAGTTTAACACAGTAAAAATAATACATGAAATTAAACACACACAGAGAAACAACCACACACAGTAAGATGCACACAAATCTGTGTGCAGTGGTTTTCCAGGCTTGAAGCAACCGTCTGCATCATTAAATGTGTTTACTCTTTTTTGTCATGAGAGCTGTCCAATTCCTTCTTTGTAACTTTTGTTGGTAATTGGAGTTCAGTAATGCAGCCAAGAAAACTATCAACATGACCGCGTCGTGCAGGGCTCACCTGTTTTTGAAGCTGAGCCATGATTGGTCGTTAGTCCTGAGCAACTGTGATGTCATTTTTAGTCGAGAGCAAGTGGCAAGATGGCCGCCCCGTGAGATGTACAAAAAACAGGTGGATTTCACTGCTTTATTCATATTGCACAAATTGAATATTAATCAGAATTTGTTTGACTAGTGGGGCTGTATAGAACACATTCGTGTTAATAATTTTTTGGGGGTTGACTTCCCCTTTAAATCAGAGAACTACTCAACTATGAAAAACACGTTTTCTTTTTTGTTTGTAGTTGGGGTGGGGGGAGATTTTGGCTGCATTGTAACAAGTCAAACTGCTATATTTGCATCTGAAATGAACATCATGCACCCTCAGAAATGCCAAGGAGTTGAATGAATGCAGTAGACAAGGGCGCAAAACCAACTGAAAAGAGTGAAAGGAATGATGGGCAAGTTGAGAAAATATTGAGGAGGAAAGTGTGTGTGTGTTTGTGTGTGTGTGCATATGTGCAAGTGTCAGCAAACAAAGAGAACAGCCAAAAAGAAAAAGAGAAAGGAAAAAAGTATGAGTGAGTGAGTGGATGGAGACTGAAGAGCAGCCAAAGCCTGCGGCCCTCACCTCAACCACATCTTCATAAGCTGCAGCGCCTCCCTCTTCCCTCTCCCCAGACCAGCCTCGAGGCCTGCAATAAATACATTTTCAATTACAAGCACCGGGGAGCACAAGAGGAAGAGGAGGAATGAGGAAGGAAGGAGGGTGGAGGGCCCTCCAGGAGGCTGACACAATCCCTTGGCTTGACACCTCTGACCATATCATGATGTTTATCAGTGACGTATGCATGTGGCCTAATCACTGGGTGACTATTTGCACACACTCACATGTAACTGCCGTAGAACTGCTGCAGAGAAATCGGATCTGCAATACACACATATGGATAGTCAGGGGTCAGGAGGTTGGGTGTGTATTGGACGGATAATCGACACCGCTGCCTTTGAAGCTCAGTGTAGTCAGGACACATATGATGTTACACCTACAGGATTGATAGTTCCTTCATAAATGTAAAAAAAAAAAAAGAATGCAAAAATATACATTTTTTTATTTAAAAAAATAACAGACACAGGTGGGTGCTGACCAATATTAAAATGAGCGAATAGCGCCTTGTTTTTGAACAAAAAGAATACAATACAGTAAATTGTAAGTAGAGCCTCAAAGCCCGGCACGAGGCTGCAGTTTTTCCGTTGAAACGCGTCGTTCGTGCATAATCACTTGTGGGCAAAAAGTCGTCGGCTTGAATTATTTGACGATGTTCCATTTCAGTAGCGTTCAGTCACGGCGCTTGGTGTGTGGTGGGCCTTACAGACGCCAACTCAAAAAAAAAAAAAAAAAAAAAAATCAGTTGTTTAAGCCAGAAATTGCACTCCCACACTCGTTCACCACAACGCAAAGTGCTGGACTTTCAGGGCTGGTTGTACATTACCAAGAGCCCTTGTAAGCCAAAGTCACAGGGCCATATGGAAGTTTGTTATTGTAAAGTATTCGTTTATTTGAGCGCCCGCCCCCCAAAAAACTACTGTATTTCTTGCTTAGTGGGCGATGAAAATGTAGATATGTAAGAGATTGCTCTTATCACTCGTAGCTCATAGCTGCAGGCAAGAACCAGGCCAGAACAACTAACTGTTGCCTCACACTCACGCTCAACTTGTAAAAAGCCAAACGAGATGTGAATTTTAGGACAACTCATCTAAAGGCATCAACTTATTGGCACGCATTTGCCAAGTGTAACTTTCGCAGCATGATTGTTATTTGATGTTGATAGATTGTTTGTAATCGAATTTGAGATGAGATGTTCTTAAATAGGCAACAGGAGTCCCAACAACCGGTGGACACAAATATAAGATTTCTAGTATCTTGACCACATTTTAAAATTCGAAGGAACTCCCCGTTTGTGTACGTGTGTGTGTGCACAGACTGCTCTTACAGTAGCTTGTGGCGTAGGCCAACTCCTGATGACGAAAGCAGCACAAAAATAAAAATAATAATAAATAAAAATATCCAGCACCAACAATTGCAAGTCCCCACCAAACCAAATGTCTGGCAAAGTACCAAGACAAACCTGAGAGAGGCAGCACGGCTACACAGCACATCTAGACTGCAGTAAAATATGAAATAAATATAGCTAAGTTATTTCTAAGCTTATCAGGTAACCACTGTGCACTTGCAAATCTTTCTCTTTGTCCTCTTTGATGTGGCGAATGACTTGCGAGAAATTCAAAAAGTTGCCGCAACCAGGAACCTCAGGTGATCAAAGCATGAACAGCAAATAAATAAAAATGGAAAATAGTAATGCGCAATTTAAAAGTTTGCTCAGCAATACCACTTTAACTAAAACAATAATAAATAAAATATTTGTGAAACAAAAAAAAATAAGGCAAAGTCAGCAACAAGAAACCGTCTTATAATAGTATAAAGCAGAGATGACAATTTCACAGTGCAACTTAAATTCCAGAGCAAACACAGCTATAAAAAGTAGCCAGTAGAATGAAGCTCAATGTAATGGAGTAAATGTAGCATTTCTTCTTAACAAAAACTCAAGTAAAACCTTTCACTAAAAGTACTCTGACAAGTACAATTTATTTCAAAATTCATTGAGGTAGCGCAAACGTTCGATGGCTTCCGAAACCTTTAGAAATGCCTGATAATTGGGTCTTTGCTGACTTTGTTAGAAATGGCTGCAAATACATTTGGCCCAATTGTGTGAACTCCGCTTTAGCCAAAGTAACAAGTTGTAAAACGTTTACATTCTATGCTGGCTATTCCTGATCCAACACCTAACTCAAGTCGGCAGGCAAAAACCACCAAAGACCAAAGGTGGTGTGTTTTTCCAGCACAAAGCGGAGTGCTGCCTCAGCTCCTGTCACTATTGCGCCGCCCTGGGTGACGCTCTCTTTTCTGAGCACCGTGACCACTGTGGTAATTACCTGAAGAAAAATAAAGGGAGAGGGAGGCCCAGCATTCCGGGAGTGTCACACAGGCTGTGTTTGTGTGGGCTGCCCAATTCCCTGATTCCAGGGTGGATGTGAAGGGATTTAGCGCTGCAAAAATTCCCCCCACGCCTCATGCTCGCCTGTCGCTCTTCCACAACTCACCCCACCCACTCCTTGATCTGCCCTTGCCTCCCAACAGGGAAGGAGAAAGCGGGTGGGAGGGGAGCGACGTGCTTGAGGTCAACGCAAGTATGTAGCCAGGCCTCCCCGGTTGGGAAAGGTCAGGAGGTTGGGCGGACGGACGCTCGGACGGGTGTTGTCATGACTGCTGATGCTGTAACGAGAGCAAAAGTGGTACAGTTTGAGGTCACATTCAAAATTGAATCATGTGTGTGTGTGAAGGTTTCATTGTCTGGCAGTGGCGGTGCGGTACGCTCCCGGGAGACGGCCAGTTTGCTGGCGTCATCAGCGCTAACGAGCAGCACGCTGTGGCTGTTTCCACGAGGCTTGCCAACATCTCCCACACAAGGCCCCATTTCACGGCTGCATGCTCAAGGTGTGGGACCCAGCGTGGGCCCCTCAGCAGCTGAGAAAAAAGGTGTTTGGATTGTGGATGTGTGTGTCTGTGGACAAGAAGCGGCCGCCACAGTGAAACCCCACGCCGTTCTTCCGCCTCGATCCAATCAGCTCTCCTGGGGGGGGGGGAGGGGGCACCAGCCTCGCCAAGCAGGGGGTTATGGGAGATGCGGTCTGACTACGGGAGGCGATGTGATTGAGGTCTCACTTGAAGCGAACACGCAGCTATTTTGACAGACGCTGGCCTCCTGCTCGGGCTGAGGTCTGCAATTACGCAGGACATAAACACAGTGAGAAGAGGCTAGGCTGCAGCTCCGAAAGCCCCCGGGGACACAAAATGGCACACAGCGACACTGCGGAGGCCAACAGAGGCGTTGGCAGACATCCACAGACGGCTGTTGCGTGACTGAGGCAAGATGACCAGAGCGTAACACTGAATGAGCGTGAGTGTCCGAGGAACACACCCACCATTACATCCAACTGGATTGTCTTGTGCAAGAGTCTGAGATCATCCCTTGGGTTGTTTTAATGGTATTTTCCACAGCAGTTATTTTGACACAGTAAAACAGTAAATAGAAGAATTCGTACAGTTAGTTGGATTAGGACAAAAATAAACTTTTTAAAGGCATTGTACAATTTATTTTCCAGTTTTCACATGACTTTGCATTATTGGAAAGTGTAGTTGCCAAATTTAAAACTTTTAAAGGACACTTCAATTAAATTTAAAACCTTTATCTCTTCAATATTACAAACTCCAGTTCCAGACAAGTTGGGACAGTGTAGAAAACGTAAATAAATACAGATTACAATGATTTGCAAAACATTTTCAACCAGTATTCAATTGAATATAAACACAAATTATTTTATATGTGCACTATATATACACCTTCATGAAATGTACCCACTCTGGGTGGGGCAACGTTGAAATGAGGACTTTCCTTGAGAAATCTGTCAGTACGTGCATTCTCCCAACATATAGGCACTTATATTTACATGTAAAAATTACATCAGTACTAAAACGCCAAAATACACTGTAGTGATTTTCGGCTTTTTTGGTGATGAGATTTACGACAAATTGGCAAGCCCTCTTTTGGAGCTCGTCTTATTTTTTTCCGGTTTGAGTGTCACAGCAGGGAGGCAAGCGAGGTAATATTACTCAAATGGTCAGTTCTGGTGTCTAAAACGGCAACCGGTCGCCACCAAAATGCACAAGCACAGTAGTACTCTTGTCCACTTCTACCTGTGTATAAAAGAGTTCTGCACAATACTATGGATTTATTGACATCAAATGGGAGCTTGTGTGGCATATATTCCAAATGGATTGCTATGGAATTCACATTTCAGGAAAAGTCCACAATCCGGGAATTCAATGTGTCATACCTATTTGGTGACTGCACGGGTTTTCACCGGTTTTGCATGATGGGTATGTCAGAAGCCTCGATGGGAGAATCGCCGTGCATTCAAAGGGCCCAAGACAGGCATGGAAAGGAATTGACCAAAGCGTGAATGAGAGAATATGCCCCTTTGTGAACAACTGGGTGACTAAATAGTCCAACACTTTAAGAACATTCATCTATCCATTATCTAAGTCGCTTTTCCTCAAGAGAGTCGCGGGGCGAGCTGGAGTCTATCCCTGCCGTCTTCAGGCAGTAGGTAGGGTACACCCTGAAGTGGTTGCCGGCCAATCACAGGACGCACATAGACAAAGAACAAACTCACAAACTCACAATCCCACCAAGGGACAATTTGGAGTGTTTTGTTAACCGACCATGAGTGTTTTTGGAATGTGGGAGGAAACCCGAGTACCCAGAGAAAACCCACGCAGGCACGGGGACAACATGCAACGCTGCACTGAAATCACTCAAACTTGCAAGGAATTCAGGGATTTCATCACCTATAGTCCACAATACCAACAAAAGATTCAGAAAGTCTGGAAAAATCAATGCACGTAAGCAGCAAGGACGAAAATCAACACTGATTGCAAGGGTCTATTGTTTCCTCAGCCAGTACTGCATTAAAGATTGTGTAAAGGATATTGTCATGTGCTCTGGAATATTTCAGAAAAACACTGTCATTCATACAGCTACAAATGCAAGTTAAAATTCTACCATGCAAAGCAAAAGCCATGTATCAACAACACCAATAAACGCTGCCAGATTCTCTAAGCCTGAACTCATCTGATATGGATACACGCAAAGTGGAAAAGTGTGCTGTGGTCTGAAGATTACATACTTCAAATTTTCCATTTTTTTTTTTTTTTTTGGGGGGGGGGTCATGGATGTCATGTCCTACAGGCCAAAGAGGAAAAGGATCATCCAGATTATCGGCACAAAGTATACAGTATGGGATCCTATGGGGGTTGTGTTAGTGTCCAGGGCCTGTAACAAAGTACAAAGGTGCGTTGTGGTCTGACGAGTCCATTGCCCGTTATTTTAAATCATGGATGTCATGTCCTCCGGGGCAAAGAGGAAAAAGACCATCCAGATAGTTATCAGCACCAAATTCAAAATCCAGCATCCATGATCACTATGTGAGTGACAAGGTGCCCTTAATCCTGAAAGTTGCAAATACGTTTCGGAGCAATATAAGCAGGGACATCTCTGCTTGTTTCAACAAGACAATGGCAAGAGCATTCCTTTGTGGTTAAAAAATGTGAGTACTAGAGTGCTCTGCCAGCAGTCCTTACCTCTGTCCCACTGAGAATGTGCGCCACATTATGAAGTGCAAAATTTCAGGGGAAGCCTGGACTGATGAACAACTGAAGTTTTACACAAGGTGTCAAACTCAACTGGGGTTTGTAAATTACAATAGTCATCCATTTTCTGTAGCACTTAACAACCGAGCCGTCACTAGCTTGATTAGATGGCGGGCTCAAAGTCATCCCCAGGGGATGCAGGGGGCAGCACACTAGCACCAATTTTTGCAGGCAGCTAACGGAAATTGATAATACCTTGGACAAATTTAAAGTTTAGGACTTATTTAGTTATTTCAGTCAATTTTTAATACTACACAAACACAGGAAGTAAGTGTAACCACAAATGAAAAATGCATTGCTAGGTCATCTACATTCCTCTTCAATCATTGTTCATAAAATGTAAGTGTACTGAACTAAAACACTTGTAGAGCAAGCATGACCGTTGCTGCGGTCAGGGTTTGCTTTCTTATTTTTTCTACTGAAGGCATTTTTCATAGATCTTGATGAATCTATCTCGATACATATTGAATCGCTCAGCCCTTGGTGAACTCAAATAAGTCAACCCAACTTCCATTTTGAGGATGAGGACTTATCTTTCTCCATTTAAGAAGCCTCACACCCATGCAAAGCTGCACTGGCGCTAAAACAATTCCCCATTTAATGCGCGCTGAATCAACATCAACCATGGAGACAATGCAACGGCTGCCACTGTTATTTACTGTAATGAAGTGGGGCCCCATTGTAAGCAAAGTGCTCTTTGTAGACCTCAAATTTAGCGTAGTTGAATGAAACACGGTCTGAATGCACGTCAGGCTACATAAAGCTTTTTGACCGGCAGCCACAGTGTCGCCCTCCACACTGAAAGAGCGCTGAAGAGATCATATTTACCCACCATTCAGACTGCTTTATGTGCGCCCATCAGCCACATCCTATTCGGATAAATCAAGGACACGGGGAGCGGCCGGCACACTGGAGTGTATTTTCCACAGTCAATTCACAGCGGGACCCGACACAAGCCTGGGAAAGCAAATAATGCGGATTAGGCTTCTTCAAAGGGTGGGCCATGAGAAAGATGGAAGCGGGAGGAGCGGACAAAGGTGGGGGTTAGCAATACTTACATATCTTATCTGTTATGACACAAAGGTACACACGGAAGGCTTGGATGATGTATGGAAAAACCACACAAGTGAGGTGTGGGCCTCAGGTGGATCATTAAGAAGGAAGATAACATGTTGAGGCACGGACAGCAGGAGAACGCGTCACTTCACTGAAGTGTGCGCGCGTGTGTGTGTACGTGGAAACCGCTTATCTGCAGTTAGAGTGCACAAAAAGTTCAACTGAGGATGTCTGTGTCTCATTAAAACCATCCGTGTCCCTCCGCAGCAGACAAACATGGATCAGTGGGAAGACCGCTTCCCCCCAAATGTGAAGGAATCTGCATTGCAACACACACAGACAACACAGCACACGCCGCACGTGACCTCGAACCGCAACCATAATAGCAGTGAATTGGGCTAATTTATAAGAGATGAGGCAGTTTAGATTGTCATAAATTATGCACACGCACTCATATAGAGACACACACATTACACGCAAAGAATAGTAGTCCATTACATGTGTTTGTCTTGCATCGCATTTAGTACAACTCGAAATAAATAGTTAAGGGAGGTTGAATGAAGAAATTGGCAGAATTATTGATGCATATATCACAAAATATCATTACAGTCACATGACAAAATATCTACATTTTTTTCATTAAAAAATTTGGATTATACATAATTCTATACTATATATTTCCATTTATATCATGACTTTATGCTCTCTATATATTTTTTGCACTTTGATAATCCTTCAATTTAACTTATTTTATTCTCATAAACATCCCCAAATGTTCTTCTAATTCTAGAAATGTATTTTCATCTTAATTCTTTATTAAATGTTTGATCCTGGTAACATCAGTCTTCTTTTCCTTTTCAGTATGGCTGAAACTCTGACGAACAGGAACTCATGATTGTGAGGCAGACATACAAACCACTAGGGCGATGTGCTGCCTTGAACTCAACATTTCAGAAGCAATGGTGATTTAGGTCATCAAAGAGCAAGTACAGTCCAGCACAAAAAAACATGAAACTTTCTTCTTAGATTAAGTTGTAAATATATATATATATATATATATATATATATATATATATATATAGTGGAACTCACAACAGCTTTAGTGTGAATGCTTGTCTCTCATCATTCATAAAACGACTTCCTTTTCTTTTCATCTTTCACGGCATTTCCCCTCCCCGCTCAGCGTCATTTCCCAAAAGTAGCCTGCTCCCCCTCCAAATGTGAGCACACATAAAGCATAAACACACACGCGCAAAAACACTTACACATGCAGGCACAGCGTACTTTCCCTAAGGTGGTTTTGGCTGTAAGATGATACCTCATCTCGGAGCATTTCACACATGCCTTCCCGGACAGTTCCCACACTCCCGGCTGCCTCAGCGTGTCTGACCTTTGCCAAGTCCACCGCCCCTCCACCCCCAGCCCACTCCTGTGCTGCCTCCCCCCGCCTTCTCCTCTACTTCTCCCGGGGTCTGCGGTTTGGACAGCTGTGGCCAAGCTGGCTGATCAGCGTGTGGAAAACATCCGCCACACATGGCGGACTGCACTGGGATCTTTTCAGCCTGGGCTCATTGGCTGCCTGGTTGCCTCACAGCCTTTTGAACATTTCACTTTTTTTTTTGACCATCCTCATCTGACGCACACCTCCACAACAGTTCCGAAGGCATCTAACTAAATGTTTTTAGAAGAAATGTGTATGTATTTTCATCCACATTATGTGACCCCCGAAAAAACACCACTACCAGTCATACTACAATACAAACAAAAACCTGTAACATAATTCAGTGTCTAAACAGATTAAAATAGTAAGCAGTTTCCAAGTACCTTGAAATCGCTGCTTTCTTATTTACATACATGCTGAATGTATTAAACTACTTTTAGAAAACTTGGCTTCTTGATTTTCATTGGCAATACAAAACACAGTCATCACCATGCAATTTAATATATTCCATATAAAATGCATACCGATAAACCTTTCATCCATGATTGTGTCAACAATTTTTTTGCCTGATTAGCAATAAGAAATAAGTCATGCTATTAGTCTGATACTGAAAAAATGAATGGATTAAAAATAATTTACATAAAACTGACCCAAACGACCAAGTCATCAATGGCATTTCATTTGCCCAATGATTTTTCTTCTTATAATTATAATTATAACATTCTCACATATTTTCAGAAGTGATTCAGGAGACACACGTGGAAGGTTTGCATTAAGACCACCAAACTTGGAATTTTGGCCTGGAGCCAGCTCGCTGCGGTAGGTACGCGATTAATTATGTCTTGCTTGAGAGGATATCTACCCAAAATTTTACTTGAGGCTACTTTTGCAACAAGTGAGAAATATCCAGTGAAACTATCTGCATTTGTCTATTTCCGCAACTTATTGTACTATTTTTCTTAATTATGCCTCTTTAGTGTGAATTGATTAATAAAGTTGAACAAAAAAATTAAAATAAATGAAAATATGTAACTAAATGGAAGTTTTCCACAGGTATTCTGTTTCTTCCTGCATTTCAAATAACATGCATGTTAGATTCATTGAAAACTCTTCATTGGTCATAGATGTGTAGAAACAGTCTGCTTAAACTAATAACATACAAGCAATTATACATTCACATCATGTCAACATTCACAGTGCAGGTTGGGAAAACATTAAGAAGCCCAAAGCTAATGCGTTGTCCAAAAGCTAATTGGAGATTGGAGGTGGTGGATAAAGTTTTTTTTTTTTAGTTTTTTATTCTCAAGAGGCATTGCCCGATTTGAACCATTCCTCGCAGAAGAACTCTCAGAATACCTTCAATTAAAAGAAGAGGTAACTTGCATGAGGCTGAAAAAAAGCGGAATTATCTCTAAAAGCCTTGATTCTTATCAGTCCATGGTAAAAAAAATAAAATAAAAAAAAACAGATAAGAATGTCTACAATTGCAGAACATTAAGCACCGTTGCTATTCTCCCTACGAGTGACCATCCTGTGAAGGTGAGTCGCAGCGCAGAATGCTGATTGAGCTAAAAAAAAATTTTTAAAAATCCAAGCATTTCAGCAAGGATGAAACGAACACATCTACATTGACACACATTGAACAAGAATGGAGGACATTTGGAGGGAACCACCGACGTCACTGGGTAGCGCCTGCCTGTTCCACGGCGCGACTGACAAACTATTGTGAGGACAGGTGAAAATTGAATTTGAATTTGTCTGGAAATACAGTAATGGTCAGACTGTAGGCAAAATTGACTAAAATCAGAATGTTTTGTCCATATGTGACCGTTATCAGGTTATTTTTTTTTTACTACAGTCTGAATGACTTGATTCCATTTTTTTTTTAAATCCGGCCTTGGTCACTTTCATATGTGGTCCTGTGAAGAATGTTTCTATCAAAACAAGCCTGATGAGAAAGACAAAACTTCAATTTCTTTAACAGGTCCTAGATGGGCAAGGTATGTGTTTTTTTTTTGCAATGGGACCACAGTTTGAACAAACTGTGTGGAGTTTTCTCCGGGTTTTTACTTTTGCAAAAAATATGCTTGATTAGTTAACTGAAAACTCAAAATTTTCACAAGGTGTGATAGTGAGTGTGAATGGTTGTTCGTCTTTGTGTGGTGATTGGCCGGCAACTAGTTCAGGGTGTACCCCGCCTACTGCCTGGCAACAGCTGGGATATGCACCAGCATGCCCCGCGACCCTTGTGAGGAGAAGGAGCTCAGATAATGGATGGATGGATGAAAGAAATAAATTTTTTTTGCTTGCGGCAAAATAAGCAAGCTCATTTTGTTCTGGACAACCACTGGTCATCGGACAGAAGAAAATCAACAACCAAATAATATAAATAATTTATTTCACAAAAATAAAATCCTTTGTTAAGGGCAAAGAGCCCAAATTATTTTGCAATTAATTGCAATGACAGGAAACATTTTTTTGATACTACAAATGTAATCAGATTATTTATTTTAGTGAATCAATTTTTTTTTCAGGATAAGTCGCTCAAATAATGGATGGATGGATGTTTTTTTCCCCTCATATTCTTTTTTTCCCGCTTTGCCCCTAACTTACTTGTACACGAGGTATAGTAAAAACTTTATTTATGTCCTTTCAGTATTTCTATTTCTTTTTATTTTATACTGGTTATGGTGTTTTTGTTGCACACCGCACACAACCAGACATCACACATGCCCGTCTGGTTCCAAAGCCCAAGTCCTGATAGATGAGCTACTGCTGCACAGATTTTTGATTCCGGAGTCTTGAACACTCATGGACATACAATAAAATAAATTCAGTTCCAGAGGAAAAGTGGGATATTTTTTTTGTAGCGTAGTCCTAATCCCCTGCAGCACAGCTCCAATTTAAGGTACATAAACAGGCCCAGTCACACCCAAGCAAACACACATCCACATACGGCGCACTCTGTCCAGGACCCTCGATCAGCATCAGCACCGCCAACGCACTCAGCCTCCACATGTGAGATTGATTTGATTTTGGACTTTTTCCATAGACTCCCCCCTGCCCCCGCCCCTCCTTTTTTAAAAACTCATACACACCTACACACACACACGATACAATGTGTGCATGACCGAAAGCAGTAGACAACATGAGAGGGAGGAAACATCCAAACAGAGCCGAAAGGATGACTCACACATTGCGCAGACTGAATATGTGTGTATACTATAGGTGTTCACGTCTCCAGCAATGGGAACACAAAACCAGACGCGGTGTGTTCTGATCCAACTCCTCCATTGAGTCTCTTCTCGGATCGTGTGTTCTCTTTCGGTTATAACTACTGTGAAGTCTTTCCTCTAGTTTCCTCACCTTGGCTTCTTTATACGAATATGAAAAATGGAGTGTGATGAATAGACAGAACAGTGTAAGATGGCGGATTACACCCCTAGATGGAATTTGGAAAAGCTGCACAGTTAAAAAAAAAATAAAATAAAAGCACACACAATCTTGATGGTGTTACTGACACCTTGCATCACGTTTCTATATTATATGAGACAGGATTATGTGAAGAAACCAAAGTCTTGGCAGGGCGCTCATAGCCTGACCTGAGAATTGGGGGATTGTGTCAGTGTGTTTGAATTCAGCATTGTCTCAAGCATGCAGTCGCCACAAACCGGAATAAAGCTCAAGCACACAAAGCTTTAGCAAATTCCAACAAAGCTGTAGATTTAGTCACTTTCGTTCAAGTCTTCTATTGCACCTGCTGCCGTGTATAAGGACATGACTTGGGGAACTAAAAAATGGTTGTTCAGATTTCTGTCTCTCTGATGATGGATAATTATTTTTTTCTCTTTTACTGTGATGACCCATCTATTAGTTAGGCTGCCATGCATGCCACCAGGTGTTGGTGCTTCCTGTCTCACAGACAACAGCACTGTTACCACAAAGTGCATTGGTTGTTTCTTTTTCCTGTAATAAGTGCCTGAAACAATTTCATATCTGTTGCTCAAGTGAACATAACACACGCCCCAAACATCACCAGAGTTAACTTGCAAGCGGACTGACACCACCTTTACAAGCAGCCGTAGTTTGTGTTCACAAATTGATCAGTGATCACATCGCTGTAATGGACTGGTATTAATGGCTCCTGTTTCCCACGAGCTTGATGACAAGCCGCCGTATAGGAAATGGAGGGATGGGTGTTGTTCTTCTGAAGTTGACCAACAATTCTTTCACGGGGGAGTTAAAGGCTCACAGGATCTCATTGGGTCTAAAGTGTCGACTTTCTTGGGAATGAACAGCAGCTTTTCCCCAGCAGTAGCACCCAAGCTCATTTCATTTATTTGACCAGTTAAGTGAGGTAACTACATGGGAGAGTTAATGGAGCGACGTGAGTTAATAAACCATCCATCGATACATTCACGACCCCGTCTTGTTCAGAGTCATGGTGAGCTGGACTGTATCTCGGTTGACTTTGGGTGAAAGGCGAATGGCACCCTGGACTGGTGACCAGCCAAGTTCAGGGCACATAGAGTATAGCAACTGATTTACAGAATCACGGAGTGGGAACTGAACCTGCATTGCCGGCACGGGAATCAGACAAATGAACAGTGACATCAAAAATGGCTGCTTTAGTTCCTCATGGATCTTAATTAACATGTTGCCAAAACATATAGCCTGCTTCCAACGGTGGGAAGAGTTTGGGAAAGCCCCTTTTCTGTTCCAGCATCACTGGACAGCATGACTGCACAAAGAAAGGTAAAAAAAAATAAAAAAATAAAAAAAATAAACACATTTTTAGAGTGAAAAAAAAGTTCAAACACTTATTTCGTCTGAAAGTGATCAGAGCATGTCAGCCAACATCAGGTAGCCTCTAATGTCACAATTATTTTTCTGGATGTAAATAAGACACGCCAACATATTGTAGTGTTGGCCATATGTACCAATACATCGTATCGAAATCTCATCAAAAAGGACTTGAAGGATAAAATAATTGGTATCGTCAGCTCTTTTTTTGGAGTGATTACAACTAAGCATCATCTCCTCTCAGAATGCAAAGCACAATGTTTTAACAATGTGTTGAGGGGTGTGTATGTATGTGTGTGTGTGTGTTTAGGCCATGTAAGAGTTGCCAGTAATAAGAATTGCACACCCACGTTCAAAACTGCATCCCCACAATCCACACGTACACACTCCCACACCAAAACTCAATAGCCTTCTTCTGGCCTCCTCCTGCTGCTGCTCCTCCTCCTCACTACTCTCATCCACTTGTCTCCCACGAGGAATTCTTGCTCCAAGCCTCTGGTACAATCGCTCACCCAAAAAAAGAGAAAATAAAACAGCAATCGCTCAAGCAAGTGATGGAAAAAGGACACGTACAAAAAATAGCGCCAGAGAAGGAACGCGGCCGGGAAAAAAAGCATTAAGTTTAAGAGCGAGCGTTTTCTCTCTTGCTCTGAGCTTTTGGTCCGGGCCCACGGTGTCCCTGGATGCCAGAGTCTTTCATCACTTGGCAGCCTGGCTCTGCTGTTCACGTCTACCTCCTGGCTTGAGGCAAGCGAAGCGCCGCTTGCTCTCTACACAGGAAACATGAAAAACAAAGGAGAAAGGAGAGTTGAGATAAAGAATGTGAGGTAGGCTTTCATACAAAAAAAAACACCTCTGGACTTGTCTGTGGTCTCTTCGCTGTGTGCCCTCCTCCTCCTCCTCCTCCTCCTCCTCCTCCTCCTCATCATCATCATCATGTTTAAATGTGCTTTAGCTCCACAAGTGAACCACTTGTTGTTATATAATCTTCAGATGTGGATCGCTTCCAGTGATGAAGACCTCCTTAAGCAAAACACGGTGATGTGATCCAGAGAGGCAGAAAAGAATCACCTCTGATATTCTACACTCATTTTTGAAAAGCCTCACTGGTATCATCACTGAAATAGCGGAGAAAAAAAAAAGGTTTGATGCCTTATGGGCAATAGACAGAGTTCACATGCTGATCTTCTCAAGGCTCCCTGAAACCATTAAGCTGAGGTTTTGTGATTTAATCACATGCAGTATTTTTTTCATTTTTATATTCATCTCATTAGGCAAGACCATTGCATGCTCATTGTTGTATGTTCTTTGCCCTCTCAATAATTATCTCCCAAAACTCAGGAAATTCTACCGTGTTGGTCATTTATTTATTTATTTATTTACTACAGCCACCTTTAGCTTAGCCATCTGCCTCAGAGTCAGAGATGGGGAACACAGAAGACTCTTTGCCAGCCAAATTCAAAACATATATAGACAAACAACTATTCACATTCACTTCTATGAACTATTTAGAGTTTTTAATTAACCTGAGAAGCATGTTTTTAGAAAGTATAAGAAACCAGCCACAGAGAGAATAAAGAAGCCAACAGAGAGACACGAAGGCCAGTTGGGACCTCAATAACTGTGAGGAAGGCATGCTAACCACACGTCAGCCTTGCTTTATACAAAGTTAAAACACCTTGATTCCATTTAGAATGACTTTTTTCCCAAGTATTCAGTAGCAATAAAAGAGTAAAGTCGGAAGCAGGGAAATGAGATCACAACCTCCCACAAGGCGAACAAACTGCACCAACTGTGCTGAACAATCTTTAATACTCTCACTGCTGAGCTTGAACACAGGGTCCCACAGGGCTTTATAAAGCACCCCCGCCATATGCATTCTTTCACCACGGATATGCCACCATGACCAAGACACTTGGGCATGTCAGACAGGGCTTGAGAGGAAGACTGATGCGTTTCGTCATTAAAGGCTGGTGGGCTTCCCCCGTGGCGAGATGTATGTTCTCCCTGTGAGGGCCCAGCGGGAATCCCCCTGGCACCCCGCGATGACTTCTGGGAGCGGAAGCATCTGGTGGATGACGTCTTGCTTGTCATACTTGAGCCAAGTAGGAAGGCACACAGATATGTTCATGCCTGCATTCTGAAATATACTCTACTGTATGTTCTGGGAGCGTAGTTGTAGATTCACACTCTCTCACATACAGACACAAAGAAAAGTCCAGAGCAACAAGGCTGCAACATTGCCCCCTGGGAGCCTGCCCGCCGCCCACAGCTCCTGCTGAGACTGCCCAGTGGGAGCTCCGCCGCTAGCGGGTAGCTGCTCAGCGGGGTGTCATGGAGATGCGGTCCAAGAGACTATAAGCCCAAGGGCGGTGTGGTGACCATGAAGGCCTTGCGCCTCAAACAGGCCTGTAAAAAGCGAGCATTTGTCAGGCCCACGCCATATGATTTTAGACATGGACGATTGTGTCCATTCCTTTGCCAACGTTGTTCCCATGGCCTCGACCCAAAGGGTCCTGAGAAATTATTTCAGACAGCTTAATCATTATTGGGATCACGAAACGCCCATGACTAAAAATTAACGATGAATAGATTTCATACGTCTGAGAGTAATTGCAAAACCAAATGCGTCATTTGTGATAAGAGTTGAGGTTAATGCACTTGAACCACAGGGGGCAGCTGTCTCTCTTTCCTTCGTTTTACCATAACTGAAAACTGGTAGCACCTTAGTCTGTATGAAACAGCATTTTGTGCAGCAAAATACATTAAATGTAGATCAATGCCACTTAATATTGTGAGTTTTGTGATGCTGAAGATGAACAATCACGTAAAAGGAAGGCTTCATTCATGACTGGTTGTAATGAATTAGTTTAGCTTGGAAAAAAAGCACAAGAGCTGAAATATTGGTATGAATCACTTTCATGGCAACATTTTCAACACGCGACGTAACGTGCAATTTACTACTGGACAATAGACAAATATTACACAACCAGGTGAACACAAAGAAAAACAATGCCAAAATACATTGCAAAGATTTGACCAGAAAGAGCAAACATTGTTTACCAAAAGTGTACTCATGCAAGTTTTGGCGAGTCCCCGCTCTGCGCAAGGACAAGCAGGCAGGCACGTGCATGTATGCAGTGAACATTTACGGGGCAAGACGTGATTTAGAGTTAAGGAGGTGACATGCTATGTCTGTGACATTAAAAAGCAAGAGGTGGGAGTTGAGTTTAAGAGTCTGAAGAAGGATCTGCGTTGCCCCGACGCAGATGGCGGCGTGTCTGTCATTATGTCCATAATGCGAGCGCAGTCGGCGCTTGTAAATTAAGCTGCTGAGACGTCGGACCAAAGCGACACTCTGTTCAACATGCGTGACATAGAAGACATAATGCGATGTGCTGGAATTTCTGATCCAACTCATTCTCTAAAGCAGAGGTGTCAAAGTCATTTTTGTGAACGGGCCACATCGTGGTTCTGGTTTCCCTCAGAGGGCCGTTATGACTGCGAACTCATATAAATCACCTTACATTATCACTTACACACAACACATTGATACAAAGCTAATTTTGAAATCAAAAGCCAGTAATAAATGGCAATATCTCATATCTCAATGTTGTTAAAAGTGAAGAAAATGTGCTAGAAGCAGCAAGTTGAAGCACGTGATTTTCCCTTCGCGGGCCACATAAAATGAGGTCGCGGGCCACATCTGGCCCCCGGGCCTTGAGTTTGACACATGTGCTCTAAAGTGTATTTTGTGCCGTCGAAAAACCATCCAGGGATGCATCTTTCAAATCAAATTTAGAATTTCACTTGGTAGACTTATTTTATAGTCTTGGCCGGAAACGATACAGCTTCATTCTTCCTAGATTCACGCTCTAGATATATTCCATCCGGAGTAGCTTTGCGTGTATATCATTGTGCAATCTAGTCCAAAGGAGACACACGCGAGACGGTAACCTAGTAACGTGTTCAATGAACACGGTGGCCAACGACATTATTTTTAACATTGTTTTTAAAGTTATTAAATTTAAATGAAACATACTGAAGTTATCAAACTAATTTTACGTTTACTTTTGCAAATGTCAAGTATCCCTTTAACTTTGCAAATTCATTCTCAGTAGTAAAATAGACTGGTCAAGCATTTATTTTCTTTTAATTGTGTGAATAAAGATTTTCATTTTGTAGATTATCAATGTGTTATGACTGCAAAGCTTGTTTGGTAAATTCAAATCAAGCATTAAAGTTGTCATTATTATTTTTATTGTGATTGTTGTGGTCTACGTTACAAGTCTGTAACCCAGTTGATATATTTTCTGCAACCTCTGTATGATAATATATACATTTATCAAGCTACACAAGCGATTAACACCAGAGAGAGTGACTTTACACAGTGACACACCACTAAAAACCTGACTGGAAGTGCGATAATGAATTTAAGCAAAAAATGTCTCAGGACCAGAGCCCTTGTAGGGAAAAATGCTCTCGTAATCCCTGATGCCAACATCGGGGACCGAGCAAAGATTGATGATCCATCTCTTAGCGGCTGCAGTTACCTGCCACAATTCAGAGAGGACAAAACCTCTGGGCCGAGCCAGAACTAACTTAATTCTTGTCGTCCGCCCCTTTGCAAGGTATGGGAAAAATGGCCCCGACAGAAGAGTTTGAGAGATGAGAGAAGTGGAATGTGAATGGATTCCAATAGTGAAAAGGGCTGAAAGGAAAAGGAACTCAGTCAATGGGAAGGGGGCAGGAGTGGCTGAATGCAGCACTGCGTTGTCTACAGTGTTGATATTTGCCTCAATGGTTTCTTCTAAAGTGAGCACTTTAAGCTGGCCCGACACACCAAATTTAGCCTTTGTGCACGGGGAGGCCCCTAGCTATCGTGATACAAGGTGAGGAGGCACTGGGGGCAGATGGAACCTGCTTGTCACCTCAATAGTCTCCTTTTTACCCCTTTGCGTGGCCTCCGTGGCCCGATCCGCCCATCGCAACCATTCACGCAGCGCTCCAGTGGGAACGTTCTGGGACCCCGCGCTTTGGGACAGCCCGATATAATGAGCCCTTCTGCGTGGCTTGAATGTGGCATCATTGTTCTTTGCGCAGCCATTAAACCACCTCCTGGGCAAACAAGAGCGTCCCTCTTCCTTTATGGGGCCGAAGAAGGCAACAAAGAGAGGAGTCATTGAGACACAGAGGAGCCGCCCTTTGTTTGGTCTCCTTTCTGCTGCTCCTCAAAGCCTGGGCTGGAAAGGGGAGGATACTGTTGGTCTTTAGCGCTGCTCATATCGCTACAATCCCTTGTTTGGCCAAAGTGGCGATGTGAACTTAAGTGACTTAAGTGGCCCCAGTGCACCGCGTAACCAATAACCTGGATGAGACAGAGAAGGTATTGTGCGTCCTCAAGTGTTTTTGCCCGTCACGACCGAGGATGCTGAGGATCTGCGAGGAACAGGTCAACAGTTGCTAATCAAACCTTGGAGAATTTGAGATCGTATGTGAACAGTTGTTGAAATAACGTCATTACGTGACAGCGAACACCATTGTACAAATGATTGTGCACACCGCATGATTATTGAATTCTTGGGTAGTGAACGGGAACCAATTACAGTGGTAACTTGACTTATACTTTTAAATAATGTGCCGTAGCTTAGTTGCTTTTTTACTTTATGTTGAGAGCCACAATTTCAGTTGCGAGGGAGCTTCAGCTACGCAGCTATTCAAGTGAAGTGAAAAAAAAGTTATTGGACAGGACAGACAAAAAAACTGAAATACATAATCACGTCACTCGCAACTAGCTGCTCAGGGCCACACCTCAAATCCAAACGCTCACACGCAGGGCAATCTGATTCCAGCTTTTAACATCACTCACTTAACTAATTAATTAACCTTCATTTGTTGTCCTTCCAATGTAAGTGTAGCAAAATAGTACTCTTTTGGAGCAAATGCATGACGGTTGAGCAATCATCTTAGGACTGCTTCATCTTTTTAGTGGGCTCATTATTGCCATATGGAATATTTTGTTTTTCCCTGATTGTGACGCTTCATGATGATGATGAGCATCGGCGCCAGTGAAGAAAAAGAAAACATTGGAGCTTGCAAGTCAAATTTATTTACATTATTTATAACACATTTTTGGTCGGTGTGTGTATGCCACATGCATACGTATGCGTGTATGCATTTTTTTGTCTGTTCAAGCGTCTTCTTTTTCGGGTCGACTTTATTACTTACTTACTTGTTTTCCTGTTTTTCTCCAGTGAGGTTACGCGAAACAGAGAACGGAGGGCTGTATGGATGGATGTTTTTGACAATATGCTTCTTTGGGGGCTGGAACAGATTAAATGCATTTTAATTAATTTCCATGGGGAAACTCGATTTGACATTTGAGAAAATTAAATTACAAGCTTGGTCACGGAAGGGATTAAACTTGCAAGGCCACTGAAACCGGCTTGATGAAATTCAATGAAAACCTTGTGGTTTACGTCAATTGAGAAAGAATTAAAAACACATCGAGAGATGCTGAGCAAATGTTTTGGTGACCTCAGGCTACAGAGCAACAAGTCTCAACCTCAGCATCCAAAAAGGCACCCGAAGAAGCAAGGCTGATTGATTGAGAGGTTAAGGAGAAGAGTCATCACCTTCCTGGGTGCTGCCGATGGCCTCCGCGTCATCCATCTTGTCGTCTAATCAAGTTATCATATCAACAAATCTCCCTGCCGGGGCCCCAGTGGCTGACACGGTCGAGAAAGAAACTCCGAGGGGGATAACAAATTTCGAGCAGCAGGACACTGAGAGAAAGGCACTGGCCTGCCAGGCGCCAATGAAAGGTACCTGCGGCCTTCGGTCAAGCTCCCCTCTGGGAGTGACACTCACGCTGGGCACCACGCTGAGGCTGTTATTCATTTAGGCTTCCAGTTATGTGGGCAACCCTATCCTGCTACCTGGTGGCCCTACAAGCCACCCACTGAGAAAAATGCAGAGAGAAAAGGTGGAAACCTTTAAAAGCGGAGAAGTGTTTGAATATTCTGATGGTTTATATCGTGCAGTGACTGCAAATTGTCATTGAAGAGTCATTATTTCTTCGATGTTCAGATTAAATGGTGCTGCTTCAGCAAAGACAGACAGGCAGCCGCGGGACAAAACAGTCAAGGGGAGCAACACATCAAATTAAAGAGTCACACGTGCAAGGCTATGCTCCGAAAGTACAATTGTTGGGTCGCAGAGAATTCCCGCTCCCACGTCTGTGCCCAGCGTGCTGACAGCAACACTCAGCAGGAGTCAGTGGGAGAAAGGGGGTTGCTGGCTTGGCCCAACAGTTGACCTGCCACTCCAGCGCTACCTGCTGCTCGGCCACAAAGGAGCCCCTTGGCGCGGCGCATCAGGAAGAAAAGCAAGCCCGCGAATGACGGAGCTTCGGCTCAACAGAGCAGAGGACCATCGTCTATGCTCCATGACCACTCTGTCAATCCATGAATACGATTTAAGCCGCGGGAAGCCACTTTCCTTTTTTCCTCCTAATAGCCCCCCTGTTCTCCCATCTTTGCCTCGCACCCTCGCTACATTCACAGGGACCCTTCTTCTATCTTCCCTCTCCTTTATAGGCCAAATGATGAGAGAGGCTCCCCAAGCATTGCAAATTGATTATGGCCCTAAATATTTATTACATGACAGCAGGAGGTCTGCACGGCGGTGATGTGAAAGAGAGGGAAGCGTGCTGAGGAGAGGAATGCGGGCTCATCCTCATCATTACGATCACACACTTTGTCGGTGTCACTGCGATGCACAAACACAGACACACGCTCACACACACACACACACACGAGCAAAAGCGAGGACATGCGATGAAGATAACTCACTCGGACCATTAGGAACGGCGATCTACTTGCATCACAGTGACGTTAACAACCAATTTGGTCATTTTCATGCTCACCCTTCCGTGAGGATTATACTTAATTACATTACATGTGACACACAAATACACCATAGTTAGAACATTTTAGGACATTTACACTGTGTGACAAACTGATCTCATGTAAAATTCACAAACATTATAAATATTTGTTATATTCTAAGCATAAATTTGCCACGGTTTGTCTTTAATACAATGTATTGTTATTCTACCGTAAAAATTAATAATATATTCATCAGTTTGTACTGTTGGCTCACAGAGACATTCATGTCAATGTTTTTTATTGGCATGCGTGTGCACTGATGGTACAGGATATGTCTATTTTGACTGTGGGAGGTAAAACCTGGACCAAATCCAAAGCTTTAACAGCTGAGGAAATATGTTATCGTTCAATAAATTCTCTGCTTCCTTCATTGGCTCGTGGTTGGATGTGCAAAGTGGTTGTTTTCCCTTGCTGGAGATACTGTACTATAGCTTTACAAGTGAAATGGAACATCCAAAGTAAAGCAACAACAACAACGATATACCCGATGATGCTTTTTGACTTCCTATAGTTCCTAAATTCAAATTGATTGTTGCAGGCCATTAGATAAAAAAAAAAACAGTTCAGGTCATGTTTTTACCAACATTTTAACATTCCTATCTCAGAACCTAACCGCGTTATAAAACAACAAAATGATATTAAAATAAGAATAACCTGACAAGCACAGCGTGACTTTGTTTTTCTCTGTTCTTCCTCCATCTGTTCCTTTCTTTACGTTAACAATTTGCTGAGTAAAGCAGATTCCTCACAGATCCCTGAGGAGGTTGATGTAAAGTGACAAGACATTGATGGGGACATTCACCTAAAAGCTCCATCAAAATTGGCGCAGCCCAGAACTGGCCCAAGACGCTCTTGTTGCTCTGCTAATAGCTCGCATCAGCAGAAAGACAAAAGCAACTTGTCAATGATTAGACTCTAGTACAGGCTGCAGTGAAAGGAGACGTCTAGAAGCAGTCATTGAACGCTGATAGAGAAGTTAGCGGTTAGTTGAGGTTCAGATGTAGTCCAATGTCCAGTGATGAAATAATTAACCTGAAACAGCCATTTATCTTGACCAATGACAGTGTCAAAGACAAAGGCGCCTGACCAATCATTGATGATAACCTCCACTGCAGGGAACATGAGCCACAGCTGTGGGACTGTGCCTAACACAAAGAAGGACGGACCTGGTAGTTTAACCACATTGCATCACTTTTACTGGGTACACTGATGGATGAGGGAAGTGACTGAATGACCGATCAAGTAACACATCAAACTAGCGGGAAACTCTTCATTTTGCTGACAATGCAGCTCTGGTCTTCCTTAAAACTGGAAGATGCTCATCATCTGCTGCTCCGTCTTTTATTGTTGCTACGCAGGCATGAATATTTTATCATCACAGTGCAAGTCAAACAATTCAATCTGACCCAAGAGAATACGCCAGAAAAAAAAACAAGTTCAATCACTGCACGATGTGACACAATAACCTAAACCTCACGAGAGATGATCGACTTCACGTAAAGCATCAAACTCAGCAATTATATTTTATTTATATATCTATATATTATTTATTTTTCTTTGATGTTCTGTGCATGCAAAGGCCAATGCAGAAGAGGAGGCAGTTACAAGCAGATGCAGCAGAGGGGGTAAGAGTTTAGGGGGGTGGGGGGGGGATGTCGGTGTTACAGTATGTGGCCGACCCCTGGTGCACACATCACCTCCACTTTCCACGCTCCTCACTCCCAAGGCTGGGCTCTCTCGACGCCCCTGCCCTCCTCCCTGTGCCGCTTTGTGTGCCCGCATAATCTCCCGGAAAAGGAGGCGACGCAGGTGGTCCCTTCACCCCCAGCCTCCTCCCCGGAATCCATCATCTAGCTTTCTTTCTCTGCTTGCATCCTCTCCCTCCTCAACACAAAAAGACACCTCCCTGGAAGAGATAAACCTATTTTAGGGATGCTGGAGGGGGAACCTTAAACCCACCAACCCTTTACCTCTTGCCTCGTCTTTCCTCATCTCCACCATCCCCTCTTGGGGAGGGAAGCATCATTGCCTGAGGGTGTGTGCGCGCATGTGCGCGTGGTCACAGGGATCTACCACTTTAGGCCGCCAGTGAACCCCATCCACCCAATCCTCAAAGGACACACGTGGTTAAGGGTGACATTAAGGGACATTTTAAAAGGTGCTAATGTTGTTAACCCGAGAAAATGCTGCAAGTCGTTCCAAGCATTTGTATCCTGGCTAGAATATATGCTAAGCAATACGTAATTTTTCAGGGAACGTGAGTGAATGGATCACTTCCTCAAGTGATCCGTTGTTTTCGTCGTTCTTTTCAGCTCTGCCACGTGCATGTTGTCAATCTTCGCAAACAACCAATCAGCAGCCAGCATCAGCTGGAGATGGGATTTTACTGAACATACTGCCACGCTATTGCGTTCTAAAAGAAATCAGTGAGGTAACTTCCCATTCGTGAATAATGGATGGATGGCTAATTTTAATGTGACACTTTAAATTGTCTTAAAGTGAGATTATGAGTGTGACTGGTTGTTTGTCTATGTGTGCCCTCTGATTCGTAACCAATCAGTGTGTCCTGAGACAGCTGCAATAGGCTCTAGACCAGGGGTGGGCAAGCTTTTTGATTGGCGGGCCATAATGGATTCTAAAATTTGACCGATGGGCCGGACCAGGAGCAGACGGATGGAGTATTTTGGTAACCTCACCTCATCTGAGAAAAAAAATACTTAATTTAAAATGAAAGTGAACAAAAGCATAATATATATGTCTTTGAAAAATCATAGTATTTAGAAAATAAAACATTTACAAGGTTTATTCATTTAATTATCAGGTGCGTCAAAGGCGACACACCTCCGTGCGCCGGACACTCGCAAGGCACAAGCTAGAATTGCGCCGGCACCATAATAAAGATGCATCCTTTTTGCACCTGCCAACAAAAATTTTATTTAATTATTATTTTGTTTTGTGTCAGTTTTACAGTTAACTTCAACCTTGAGAGACAAATAACATGAAGCAAGCAAGCTTTGCCTCTTATTTAGAAACGCATGTCCTATGCCTGGACAGCGAGAGCGTGAAAACAGATACTTATGAATTTCAAAAGTATGTTATAATATGTTCAAATGTGTTTAAGGGATGTGGGAGGGAAAAAACTAAAACAATATATACGTTTCAGATGGTTTCTCTATATTACAAGTGGGTTTATAACGTATAAAAATGTGGGTTCTAAGTATTACAGCAGTTCATAATTTGACATTGTTGACACAAAAAAGGTGAAAGTGAATAACTTTCAATTTCCTGTACTTTTGTCAGGAATGCAAGTATAGTGACCTTACCACTCAATGGCAACAAACTAAAATACTATCATTCCATCATCCCGCCCACCATCACTTCAAAGAAATCCATGGGGAAAATTATTCATTATTTGCCCCGAGCGTTTGGCATCAAAGATGTGACGCAAGGCCGGGACAAAATGGAAGTCATTATGACTAATTAGACACTGCCCTTTAAAGAGGCAGGACCTGCATGCTGCCGGGGGTCTTGGTGTGTGTGTGTCACTGACAGCTGTATTGCTGAAGTAGGGAGATGGGAGCGGGTGGACGGTGGTGGGGGCTGATGAGGTTGAGGTGAATTTTAAATTAACTGGAAAGTGTGTGTCCACTTTCTTCTAAAGAATGTTTCCTGCAAATAATGAAGGAAATGAGCCGGGGGAATAAACTGGATGGGGGCTGGACGTGATGAAAGCGGCTCCTTCTTTTACCGCCACATGGGCATTCTTCAAGCTCGCCCAAGTAGAACCCTAGCAAACACACATGTGCGTATACACACACATAAACAGTTTACTAACCGTATGACCCACATGAGTCGCATCATCAAACACCTGAATGCCTGCTTACTGCCTGATTTGTTAGCCTCATCTTCCTTTGACTTATCTGTCATCGTGCTCCTATAGTTACAGCATACCTACGCCCCCAACAGACGCACACACAAATAAAGATGAAAAGAGATAAGTATTTGACATATATGCATACTAAGATTAACACCGTATGACCCCAGAAGACTCATCTGCCTCGATCTGTGCAGGTACTGCGGTTGAGTCATCTACGGTGACTCTTTCTCTCTCCAGCCTACCACTGTTCATTGTCTCGCTGTTTCCGTCTGCAGCTCAGAGTGACGCACTGAAGCAACAATTCCAGTAAACTTCATTAACAAAGTTTGCGTGTGTCATCGTGATTACGCAGGAAGAACTAAACCAATTTCCAAGAGACATGGGTCAAGAAATACCCGAAATCAGCAAACTGCTTTTCACGCATTTTTAAAAAGTATATTATGCTTGATTAAGATAAAGAGATGAGGAATGACTTAAAAGTCAAGCATAAAACAAATTTTTGGAAAAGACCATTTAGTCTAATAACAAGTCTGTACCCGATTGCACAAAGCAAGGGCTCCAAAGGTATGTCCAAATGAGTTGGTGTAGAACACAGGTGTCAAAAGCAAGGCCCGGGGGCCAGATTCGGCCCGCCACATCATATTATGAGGCCCACAAGGCAAATCATGTGCAAGGCTACTTCATGTTTTTTGCTAAAACATCCATCCATTATCTGTTCTGCTTCTCTTCACTCGGGTTGCTGGTGTGCTGGAGCCTATCCCAGCTGGTTCGGGGCAGTAGGCAGGGAAGACGCTGGCTTGGTTGCCAGCCAATTGCTGGGCACTCATGGACAAACAACGATTCGCATCACACCTTGGGACAATTTGGAGTTTTCGAATAACCTGCCATGCATGTTTTTAGAATGTGGGAGGAAACTGGAGTACCTGGAGAAAACCCATACAGTCATGAATGGAAGAAGTAATTCAAACTTCCCTGTTCCTATGCAAAACTGTTCCAGCATAATAGGGCAAATTCAGAACCAGACATGACCAATCAGCTGAACAGGAAGAGAAGTACTCCAAAATGCATTCTCCTCTATATATCATTTTTTTTTTAAATTTTCCTAACAACTTACCGTTTTCATTTCTTCTGTACATCGCTTATAATGTTTAGGGTCACAGTGAACTGGAGCATATCTAAGATGACTTTCATTAAATAGATCTAAACCAAGAACAAAACTAAAAACAGTTCTGCTACTAATTAGGTCTTCCCAGACGAACAATTCCAGCCTGCTTTATTTGTTGGGCTAGAGTCAGACTTGGGGAAGGGTTGGAGGTTGGGCATCTTTTCACACATCTTGCAGATAAACAGAGCAAACAAACCCGTGGTGATTATCACTGAAATCTAAAACCCTCTGTCTGATTTCACGTCTGCAAGTGGGAGTGAGGCAATGCAGGCTCGTAGCAATGACCACCTGTTCTCGTTTTCTCCATGTGCTCGCTTTTGTCACAGCTGTCTTTCAAACCGTTACTGGCCGGGGGCGAAACCTCACCTTTTCTAATTTTACCCTTGCCGCACTACGTACTGTGTGAGCTTATACATTCCTCTCTCACAGGGCCACTTATGTGTCTGTCGTCATGAGAGTAAAATGAAAGAGTTACTGTTAAGGTCATAGTGTTCTTACAGTTCCAGGATGTCCCGCTGCATCTGAATAATACCGGGTGAGTATTTTTCTGGAAACAAAAGATTCACGAGGCGCTCTGGCCGACGGAAGCAGTAATAAAAAAGTTCGGGGTTTTAACAAGAGACAATGAAAGAGACTCCTTACACATATAGATCCCACCAACCGGCTATAAAAAGTTTTGTTCTTTACAGCGCAACATGGTTACGTTTTACTGCGCTGAGGCGCTCAGGCAACGAGAGAGGGAGGACGCGTCTTTTGTTCGTGGCACGGTTGCAGCAGACAATGATGGAGGCGTGAAGAGAACCGGAATGCCCTTACAGTAGAGGCTCTCGGAAGTCGAGGTTGAGTGTGCGTCTGTCTAACGCTTTGTCCTTATGTCAGTGTGTGTCCATTTTGGTGACAGATAGAACTGTGGGAAAACTGCCCTTACAAACGGCACCTATTGTCTCGCCTCCATTTGTGGGCTCATTCCACTGATAAGTGATGGAGAGAAGCGTAGATGAAACAAATTCAATTCTCTGCAGCATTGTGACTCGCCGACATGAATCACTTTTGATTAGCTTCAAGCGGGCATGGTCGAGCCGTCAATAAAGCAGCGCGGTCGCACGTAAGCGAAATCGGGATCAGCTTCAGCTAGGCCCCCCTCGCGTTTCACGACAGAGGCGTTCATACACCTCTCGCAGGCTGTCACCGTCATCACGTAGGCAGCCGTAATGATTTCTGACTATCATTAATACAGGCAGCCAAACACTGCCGGCATCCGAGGGCTCTCCATAAAATATGTTAATCAAATCGGGCCCCTGGGGGCTCCTCAAAGGGAGCTTTAACACAAATTGAATATCACTGATGGCTTCAGAGGAGGGGTCACTCTCAAAGAGGGAGGCCCTAACCCTGTTAGTCACACAGGTCGCCGCTCAATGATGCCGCATATTTCCAGTCACTGTCAATTACTCTGACATCGTGTGTGGAGGGTCAAGCACAGGCACGGCTTTGGGGGCCGAGCGACACTGCTCATCACATTCACGCCTGCCCAATGACACAAAAGTTTGTGCCCATTTCAGTAAAATTAAAAAAAAAAAAAAAACGTTACAGTCTCCATCGACAAATTTAACGCAGTGTCTGTAAGCACGCATGACACGTGCATCACAGTCAAAACAGTATTGAGTACATTTAGAGAGTTCCACTACTAGTTCAACATTCACACCTTGTATCTTGGCTTTGTAATTAAGAGAAAAAAGATGCAGAGAACGTCTCTGACGAAGCTGCAGAAAATGTCATTGTTCCCACAGAGCGGAGAGAATAGAGTATATATATACATGTGAGTTTTGTTGTGTGCGATATTTTTATATTTTCCGTGCGTTTAAGAAGCAGTTGCTTGACAGTTTAGAATTGCCGAAATATCAATGTTAATTTCCACGACCTGGGGTGACAAAGTTGTTTTTGTCGTGCACCACATCGTAGTTATGGGTTCCCTCAGAGAGCCTTTAGGACTGTGAAGCCACATACAACAAATATATGATCACCTCACATACAGAACACAACAAATTAATGTATAAAAACTTTTGAAATCAGAAGCCATTAAAAAAATGCTCAATAATCTTTACATTTATTTCAAAAGTGCTTGGAACATCTCAGAATTCTTAAAAGTGAAGACAATTTTCAATTTTGTACTTAGCAAGAAACATGAATATGGGCTGATATTTGTGCCACTAGAAACTGAATATTTGAATTGAAGACTGAATATTTGAATTAAAGACTGAATATTTGAATTGAAGACTGAATATTTGAATTGAAGACTGGATATTTGAATTAAAAACTGAATATTTGAATTAAAAACTGAATTATTGAATTGAAAACTGAATTATTGAATTACATGAATTGTAAATGAAAAATTGTGATTAAAATAAACAATACATATACAATTGTTGTTATTCAATAATTCAGTTTTCAATTCAATAATTCAGTTTTTAATTCAAATATTCAGTTTTCAATTCAAATATTCAGTCTTCAATTCAAATATTCAGTTTCTAGTCGGTGCATATGAGGCTTTCCACATCATAAAAAGGGGCTGGCCAGATCTGGCCCTCAGGCCTTTAATTGGACACCTGTGCACTCATCCATATATGGCGTTTCACACTATATAGCACTAAGCTAGGAGACTTTGGTTAGTCAAAATGACTATGGATCGGTTGAACATTTTGGGTGGTTACTTACAGCACTCACAGTTTTACTTTCTTTTATGTGTCAGTTAAAGTAGCCTCTTATTTCGAGAATTGTGCAACAGTGTGAGTGCAAGAATTATTTTAAAAGGATGTTTTAATAGTTCAAATGTGTTTAAAGTGTGGAGGAGGGGTGAAAGTCTAATTGTATGAGTGCCCGTGAGTAATTCTCTTTGAAGCAACGTGTCTTTCCCCAATAAGGTAATATTTTATTTTATTTTATTATTCTATTTTTTGATGAATATGTTTGAAAAAGAGGCAAAACACTAAAGCCACAAAATGTGGCATGGCATGACTGTTTTGGAAAGAACTGATTGAGCCTTCTATTGCAACACATTTTTCACTCAAATATTTAATGCAATTTTGACTTTACTAGATTAGTGATAGACTTGGGCACGTTCGGGCTTGCGTACAAATTTGGGTTATGTCACACATGTTGACACGGAACTTCACTGCAAACAGAGGACTCTGTGTAGTTCAACTTAAGAATAATGGCGATACATAAAATGATGTCATAATCATAAAACAATATTGAGTAGTGACCTGTGCAAATGTTATAGGACATAAAAAGTTTGAGTTTGACTTTTTCCAACAATATGACCATCGCTGTGGCGTAATGAAGCAACCCTTATAACTTCAGACATCGCAAATGTGTACTAATTTTTTGAAGCACATAAGGTTACCTTGTGTAGGAAATACGCCTTGCCTAATTTTAATGTTGGGCTGAGAGGAAAGGTTCCAATGTTACTTAAGACAAAACAAGTGAAAAGAATAAAAAGAAATGACCACACAGCAAAGAATGACTCTTTTTTTTCTACCCACTCTTGGTGGTTTTTCATAACCTCAGAGCTGATTTCCTTGGACCTACATCCCAGACAACAAGACACTAGCCTATAGGCTTGCAGCACAAAATGCACAGACACACATTTCTGACGCAAACTGTAAACACGGTTTTGTGGGAGTGTTTGGGAACACAGACCACAAAGGTGAGGCAACAGAGAGTCATGAGGTGGGAGGTATATAATAGAAACAGGATAGCATAAAGCCACTCTTGAGGTTTTTCTGAATGCTCAATGCTTGTATAGCCTCACACAATCTGAGCACCAGCAGCTTGCTTTTTTTTTTTTTTTTTTTTAACAGAGTGGTCGTATCTCTACGACCAGCTCCACTATTGCGCTAACACCTAAAAGAGGATTAAACGCAGGTCCACGCCACATTTTAGGCTGCGTTTGCGTGGATGGACCCAAGGGAGGTGGGATAATTCCATTTTGAGTCTCAGAACACTCGAGTGATGCAACAAATGTCTGCTGTGAACCACACAGCGTCCAAAGTAAAGCCAAAAAGTAAAACAAAGGATGCGCACGAATGGGAGCATTTTTTGGATGAAACTGACAACTGGAGAAATGGTTTCTCAAAGTCTGACTGTCTCAAAACGGCACTTCTCATTGAGACAAATGACATATGAAATCATTTGTTCCAGAGCCCAAGTGTCACCATTATCGAAACTTGATTTACAGGCAATGTTTTAAGTAACATTTTAACAATGTTGTTATACAAGTACAAGCAAAACAAAATTGAAACCCACCTATTCACGGTCTGCTATTTAGGAATTTGCATTTTACTTCTGTGGCACTATTTACATGTTTATGCACTCTTTCTGAAATGCTAAAATGTCACAAAATGGCACCATACCCATGTTTTATAGGAAAGTAATAATTTGTATCAAGCATGTATTGTTAAAATGATTCTTTTCAACGAGACACTTTTGTATGTCAGGGAAAAACAAAGTTTAGCCTGGGTTGTTATTGGAAATTATGGACAATATTTTTTCCGTGACATTCACTTTCGTTGCATTTTGACCAATTTATTTGAATCAAATAATCTGTATGCCATTTCATTAAAGGGTAAAGTTATGCGATGAGTTTGAAATGCTGTTTTTGGGGAAAAAAAACATTATATATATATATATATATATATATATATATATATAGATATAGATAGATAGATAGATAGACAGACAGACAGACAGACAGACAGATCGATATAAGCCTTTTAATTGGATATCAAGCACGATTGTGATTATCTGCCTATCCCCTGCGATTAAGCAGGTTTACTCTAATGGAGAAGTAATAATAAAAAGTACAATATAAATATGTTAGGAACAATGAAACACTCTTGAATCACAAATGAGGACTAACACATGTTATTGAAGGTAATGTAGGAGTCAACAACAACACCAAGAGATCAACTCAAGTGCTGGACAACCAAAGTTAATGAAGTCCTTTACTCACAACTAATGTCGGTCAACAAGAGCCACAGTCGTATTCAGACAACAGCAAACAACAGCAAGTAGTTAACTATATATAATGAGTAACATTGCTGAACAATTGCAAAAGAAAAAAAGCAACATTTCTTAATGTTTTGTTGCTGGCTGACATGAGGTTTATCGTGAGATGTGTTATGTGAGTTTATTATGTTTGGGCTCTTTATGATTTTTTTGGGGGCGTGTTTGTTTTGTTTTACTTTTTTTATAAATCTGAACAATCTGTATGTCCTGTAACTAAGCAAAATATGTCTTTATTGTTAAAAAAAATGAAAAAGAAAAGATTCAATAAAATAAATAGCTAAAATAAATTCTGCCGCTGTACTTAAGTACAACCAGTCCAGGGTGTACCTCACCTACTGCCCGATGACTGCAAGGATAGGCTGCGACACCCGGAGTAAACATTCGTATAAAAAATGCTCCCGCATTAAAAATCTAAAAGAGTCAAATGGAAATCAGTAAGTAGCAGTGGTGCGTTGCCTTCTTGTGCCATGTTACCGTGTGACAACATATTCTTGCGCCACTGCACAAACTAATTGAATGCGTTCATGACCTCAAAACCTTGCACTGTTGGGTCCGTCGTAAATTGAAGACAAGCTGCACTTAATTTGAATCCATAAACTCAGCAGGCTTATGAAGATACTTCCCTCAGCATCCTGTGCGCGTGCGTGTGTAAGTGTGTTTGTGTGTGCGTGTGCATGTGTGAGTGGGTGGCCGGCGTTACACCTTAAACACCACCATTGTGATTTTACAAGTCAGTATCTGATTTATTGACATCGCTGGCTATATTCCAGCTCATTTCCAAAAGATGAATACTGAACATCAGATCCATCTGATGTATTCAAGAGACCCCCCAAAAAAATCTGCTTTCCCTTTCCTTCATCTCAAAGGGGCCCCCAGAGTAAAATAAAGCGGACACGCGAGAGCAGACTACATAGATCATAGAGCCAAACGCGGTAAGTTGAGTGTGTTGCTCCCCCAGGCCATGGTAATTGATCTCAGCCCTGCGTGTATGTGCAAACAAACACCAAACACACTTAAAACATTACTGTCAAGCAAGCCAGGAGAGCACACGTGACCTCTGTAGACTCATCATGCATGGGTCCATTTGCAGCACACTCACACACGTGAGATACAACAGAACCTCAAAATTACAAAGTTCTTTACGTTACATGGCGGAGATGATGCAACGTGTGTAACATGTGAGTACTGGAAGTCAATGGCTAATGTTAGCTGCCACAGCTAGCAGCAGGTTGACAGTTCCTTCTACGTGCCCATTAATCCACTATCTGTGGCGGACATGCACCAAAATATTTGACAAATTATTTAAAGCGGTTATCCTTTGTGTGTGTTTAATACAGAGTTTGGCATTTGGATAATGGGGGAGCTGATGCCTATCCCAGGTGACTTTGGGTGTGAGGCTGGGTTCACCGTGGACTGATCCCTTGTCAATCCCAGGTAGGTCTGTTTTATATATTTTATACAGATGTATAGCAAGCAAGAGTTTGAATATGTTTCACTAGTGGCATAATGAAATGTTTGAAAAGATCCCGTTCTGATATAGTAACCGCACTACTGTATTCAAATCACCATTCTGAACTCTCACACACACACACGACCACCCTTACCTTGCAGAACAGCGACGTAATGTGTTTTATTTATCCAATTTCGTATTATTTTCCATCACATTATTTATTCTCTTATTTATCTAATTTAGATATTTGATTAAATTATTGTTGCATTGCACTCTCTAATCTTGTTGCACACTGTACGATGACAATAAAGGGATTTCTGATTTCTGATTCTGATTTCTGAAATGTCATATACTTTAAAACCTAAATGCGATAGGGTCACCGCCTGTTTCATTTTTATTGTATTCTTTGGATTGACGCAGAAATGGGTAAAAAATAAAAGACCAACCAGAGCCTGTTTCACAAGCGACCAACAAAAGCAGCTCGACAGTTTGCATATTGTATTGTATATGATGGTATGCTGGGAACTTATTTGCTTGGTTTGTTTGTTTGTTTGTTGTGAAGGTTCAGAAGGGGATGTATAAAGGGGACCCTCCTACTCAATTGGCGCCGGGTTTTAGAGTAACTGGAGGACAGGTCATACAAAGGCGCAGTGTGATGGGGTCATCACTGTCACCGCTCAGAGTTGGGGGGGGGTGGGGGTGCCAACTTGGTAAATGACAGCTTGGTATGGTTGCCATGTCCTGATCTGCTCAAGTTGCCATGCCCACATTGACATGTTTACGTACCGCTAACCTGGGGTGGGGGATATGCTATAGAGACGACTTGTAAAGACTGCTGACTATAAAGACACAATCCGTGGACGTCATAGACCACCACCGCCTGAGTGCGTGTGCTTGAGGGGCTGTGTTGGTGAGAAAAACAGTGGATTTACATAGCAGTGTGCGACTTCAAACGAGGTGGCTGACATTTGAATGGGCTGCTGGTGGTGGGAGCCTCTGCTGGGCTTTTTGTCGCCTTGCAGGGTGAGCCAAGGAAAATGGGCAAGCCGACTTGTGGGATTGGAGTATCGACAGCTTGCCCTGTTTGCTGGCTCAACAGGTTACCATAGGAGCGTCGCACAAACAGTGTGTGTGAGTGTGGGTGTGTGTGTGTGTGTGTGTGTGTCGGAATAGAAGTACTGGGAAAAAGATGCAAACGGGCAATGAGTCATTCGAACTGCTCCGAAGAGAAGATGGACATAGTATTGCTAGCATCATGAATGAACTTTTTTTGGACGCAAGCATTTATTTGAACAGCACTTTATAGATGTAAGGGAAAACCTCTTAATCAGTAAATGATGTTTAATCCATTTGGTAATATCATTTTGGATGCATTTGTGGGAATAGTTGGGGAAAGGCCTTTTTTGTTCCGGTCTGCCTTGCACATTAGTGGACATAGCACGGCTCAAAAAGGCACAGCTTGATATGGTAGATGGGTTAAGTTAACTTGTAATGAGGATCTTGAACTATATATTGAGGGGTACAATATTAAATGGTTCGACTCTATGGCGGGACCACTGTCTTTGATTAATATTTGTATCGATAACAAGATGTCATTTTTAAAATGTAAAATAAAACAAATAAATAAATATAAAATAAAAATTTTTTGTTTGGCAATCGCCGGTATTCTTCGGGGATTGCATCATACGAAGAACCACGAGCTGCCAGTCGCCATTGTAATGCATTGATTATTGTCCAGTGAGCTGCTAAACTGAACGGGCGGGTGTTAAGTCGAGAGTTGAACAGCAAGTGTGTGTCCATCTTAAATACCTTACCAATGACAAATGATCAACCCACAAAAACTTAACCACATCTTTTTTTTTCCGACAAATAACTTTTTTTCTGGAGGAGAGCAAAACTTTCTTACCTCGCTAACAGTTTCGGCTGTCACTTCAGCCTTCGTCAGAGCCGTCACACTTCCATGTGAAAACTTGAAAATTTGAAACTAATTGACAAGATGAACGCCATAACGTTACATATTTTGCCATTACATCCAGCCTTGATCTGTCTAGTTTCCACTCAACGTCTGGTCGTTCAGGCACAATATTGTCAATCTCCTGAGCATCTGGCTCATACATGGTCCAACAAACATAATTCCAACAAGCTCCACTTCCTCCAACTCTTCAAATACCTGGATCCTCAGATACATTTGATATTTCGCTTTCCGGGCCAATTTTTGACTGGCCCAATACACTTTCAGTGGTGAGTTCTGCCATATTCCCTCGGCATGACGTCACACTTCCGGGTTTGTCGCACGGCAGAATCTTACTTTGGAAAAGCGATTATTTTGTCAAATATACAAAAGAAAAAAAAATCATGCTTTATTATTTGGATTAGGAGTAATTACATTACTTGTGACACAAATAGATTCAATTTGCCATTTTCTGAATTTACCTCACACAAGCACTTTAACTGGACTGAGTTGGTAATTGTAATAAAAAAAAACTAAACAAAGAAGTAAGTAATTCATTATATGACTTCATTAATGCATAAATCTCATCCTGCTAATTACTTTAACGTGCCTTACCCCCAACACTGCTAACCACTAGTCAGCCATGCCGGTGCCATGGGTTACTATTAAAACTAATTGTTTTCAGAACCCCAACACTAAATGACTCTACTATTTTCGAAATATGGTCCATTTGCTTAAGGACTCCAAATAAAATGTCACTGACTGTCTCAAGCTAACGCTGAGGTAAGCTGAATTAAAACACACGTGCACACAAAGACCCTCAAGTAGTCCCGTGCAGCTGCAGCTAAACATCATAGCACATCCAAGCATAACAGTGTCAACATCATGAGGAATAAATGTTAGTGTAGCACACGGGGAGGTGAAGGGGAAAACCCTTTGCTCTTGAGAAGGAACACCTGCGCGAGGGACCGAGTGTTTGCCTTTGGGAGAGCGGGAGGAAGGCTTGTGAGAGACCGTGTAAGTGTGCACGTGGGGTCATATGTGAGGCTAATGTAAACTCAACTCAAACACTCCTAACTTTCCACGGCTTTATAGACACGGGGCGGGATTGAAATGCGCTGATCCACCTCCACCCACGCAGCTCCGGCTCCCGTCTCCCCACTCCCACAGTTTTCCGTGGCGGCTGGCTGGCTGGCCGACGAGCTGTGCTGCGGGCCTCGGTGGCGCTCGCCCTGTCTTGGAGTCTATTGTGGGCGCGAGGCCCGGCTCGGAGGCAGCCAGTCAGTCAGGCGGTGCGGTGGACGGCAGAGGGGTTGATGCGTGTGTCAGAGAGGCGCTCTCCCACATTCCCCTGGCGGCTGGCAGCAGGCCGGGCCTTGCGGAGGGGGGGTTCGCCTGTTTCTCACGACCTCTCAGGTTCCTGCGCTCATCTGGGAGCTATTCATTTCCTGCCAGAAAACAGCCTTCCTCTGCAACTGCAGGAGGAGGGGGGGTGCGGGGGGGCTTGTCTTCGAAATGAGTCCAGGGCTTGGTACAGCAAGCCCAGGGTTTAAATCATAAAGCTCTCGCTTGTCTGGGCCGCAATCAAAGACAGGCCCAGTGATGGGCCAAGAGAGAGAGGGAGCGAGAGAGGCAGCCTAACATGAGTTAGCGAGAGAGAGAGAGGACCATATGGTAGCACTTAGCAGCCAAAGAGGAAGCAGAAGAGTTTTTTTTCTCCCCACTCCCTTTGCTCCCTGCACGCACGCGGAGTGTGGGAAAAGTTAATGGACACGCATGGCGGCTAACCCCCCGGTCGTGTTGTGACATGTGTGCGGTCAGTGCGGCAGCTCGGCCACTGCGCCGAGTAATTGGAGAGGCTCGTAAAGCTGTTCTGCGAACGGGAAGGACTCATGAAGATGTTAAGAGAGACGGGTGGGAGGGCTTCAGCAGCTGGGTGTTGTTCGGGTCACACCACGTGCCTCCCAGACGTCCTGTGTCCAGCTGTGGCCCCGGGGCTCGTGGGGCAGGAAGCCCAATGCTGCGTTCAAGCGCAGCTGGACCACTGTGGCTGTGGGAACGGGTTTGAATATGTGTGTGTGTCTGAAAGTGAGTCAGTGTTTGTGTGGCGATGCTCGCACTCACCGGAGGCCCATTGCTATCCTGTGTGGTAGGCCTTTCCTTAACCCTCCACCACCATCCCTCACGCGCGCACACACACACACACACACACAGACGCACTCACGCACAAGAGCACAGCACACGCATAGTTAACTCCCCATTGCCTTCCTCGCTGTGCCCTTTGGCCAGGCACGTCCTCAAACGCAGCACAAGACACCAGCGCATACACATGGCTACAATCAAACAGGGATGCATGGCCCCCCGAATAAAGGTGTGATGGAAATTCAAAATGATGGCACTTATCCACACTTTGTGCCTCTTAGCGCGTTGATAATTGCAAACACCTGCACACACACACGCACACACCAAAACAGGCATCAAAGAAGAAGGGCCACACTGGGATAGCTGGAGGGGGCACACACACCTGGGCAAAGCAGAGCGCTACCACATGGCTGAATGTTAAACATGAAACCTCCTGGCATCACGCGGCAGCCAAAACTCTGATTAAATAGCCGGCGCACGATGTCAGGATGCTGTTAGCCACATGAAGGCTGAAGAATGCCTTGCTAATAGGATATCCATAGTAATATAATGCTTCTGTCTGCCTTCACATTTGTGAGGATTACAGTGGAACGTCCCCAAATTGGTCCAATTTGGCATTCAGCACCAAGGTCAGCTTTTCTACAGCTATTCACAGTATTTTTCTGTTAACTCAATGCCACACACGCCACACAGACAAAAGTATAGGGACACACTTCCACGCTAAACTCATCCAAGTATAATTTGGTGAATTTGCTTTGAGCAAGTGCTGAAACAGAAGAGCAGGGACCTTCCTTAAACATTTCTCACAAAGATGAGGATGGATGAGTCTAGTTCAATTTATGACAGAAAAGAAAATTAAAAGTACTTTTCTCCAAATAGCCTATCCAGTGAAGTCTTGGATCACGAGGAGCTCTTTTACTGTGAAAATTTTCCACACATTTTCATATCTTCTATTGCCATATGCTTTTAGCTAATATCACCATCAAATAAAAAATAACGCCATTCATCCACAACAGCAAAATGTTCAGACGTTGTCACAGGTCAAGATGTCAGCATTTATATTGGGCATGTGTAACAAAACAAAATGTCTTTATCAAGGTTGCAGGTGATCTGACGCCTATCTGAGCTAAATCTGGGTTAATAGGCAGGGCACACCCTGGAGTGGTCGCCATCCAAACAAGGACGTTTAGATTACTATTCACACTCACATGCACACTGATGGACTGAGTGTGCATGTTTTAGACATCATTTGAGCATTTACATTAAGTGTGCTTTAGAAACTTAAATCCCATTCATCACAGACGTTCAGACTAAAGAGTACACAATTTCGAGTCCTCAATTAACCTAATATGAATGTTTGTAGAACGTGGGAGGGAGCCAGAGTACCAAAAGGAGAGAATTAAAGCCAATACGAATCTTAAACTTCAAAACTCTGAGGCACAAGTGCTATCAATTAAACAAACATGCAGCTACATTCAAAATCTCTGCAATAAAATTATACTGAATGATACAAATACGACCATGGAAGTATAATTTCCTAAATGAGCACAATTTAGAGAGAACACAGTCAGACACGAGTGAGGTTACACAGTAACCAGGATGCGATGCGCCTTTGCGCTGCTAGATGGCGTCCGCGACCACTGGAAGACACTTCAGGTGTGATGGTGGCCCGCTGTCAAGCGTCAGACTATATGCTCCGATCTTTTAAATTTTCAAACACTTGTTTGGATTCGCCAAGTAGCTGGAATATACAAAACTGTATTTGTGCCAGCATCCCTTTGGTTTTAAAGTTAAATGCCTCCATGTCATGATTTTGTGGAAATCATGAGTGATTAAGTTAACATTATTCCACAGTTAACTCATACATTTCATAGCACATGGTTAACTTTTCCTAAATCGTCAGGTCCAAATGAACAATATTACTGTTGATAAATAAAAAAAAAAACAAGTTAAAAAAACAAACAAAGTGTGTTCATGAAGTAACAAATTTATTTGCCTTCCAAAACGAAGAACGACATAAGCGCATTAAACATCTTTGGCTTCAAAAAAGTAGGAAAGACAACTTTATATATATTTTCTTATAAAAATGCAGTGAACGGACTTCCACAATACAAATCTCATTTCAATATGAACTTTACTGGCTTTGTTAGCTGTACAAATATAGTGCATACTCTTTTTCCATTTGACAATTAAAAAAATCTAACATGGAGCAAAAAAGAGAACTAGCAAGTGTCATTTGAGAGTCTTTACGCTCCTTGGCAGTGTTCACCAGGGTCGCCACACCGAGTCCGTGTTTCCCGACGGAGCTCCGGGGGAGACAGCAGCCGGCACCGACACCGGCGTCCCGGGGCTGTTGGCGTAAACAGGAATGACGGGACCGTTGGGGGCAAACGCCGCGTTGGGTATGAGGAAGGCAAATTGTCCGTCCGTGGCAGGCACAATCTGGAAACCGCCGTACACTTTGGTGGCGTCCGAGTTGGGTAAAGTGGCCGGAGAGGGCGCTCCCTTACACGGCACGCCGCTCATGGGCAACACCTGCGGGGAGGACCCGGGGATCTGCACCATGGGCTGGCCGAACGAGGGGTGCGTTGGTCCGGCTGCAGGGGGGATCTGGTGCTGACTGGGGTAGTTCATGGCGTTGATCTGCGTCATGCAACTGGCGAGGTGACCGAGGAGCCGCGTTCGGACCTCTGTGTTGACGCCCTCGCAGGTGGACAGAAAGCGGGTCACCTCGTTCATACACTCGCTGAATCCGGCGCGGTACTTGCCCAACACGGTGGGGTCGGTGTTGAGGGCAGCTGCGCAAAAAGAGGACGGCAATTAATATCAGCTCCCGACACTTTTGTTTCTTTTATTTTTTTGGAGAAATATGTGGTCGAAGAGTCGATCGTGCATCCGCAACTCACCGGTCATTTGAGCTCTCTGGAGGTTCCGGAGATGTTTCACCGTCATCTCCAGGATGTCTGCTTTCTCCAGCTTGGAGTGTCTGGAGCTCTGCAAGAAAAGGGAACATAAACACACAGTCAGGATCCAGGCGATCATCTCCACATTTTGGTCAGCTTTTTTATTCCCCCCCCCCCCAACTTGACTCCACCAGCCTAAAAGTACTTACATCTTTCTTGAGGGCATCCAAGATGAGCGTTTTAAGTTGCCCCAAACTCTCGTTGATTCGGGCTCTTCTCCGCTTCTCCATTATTGGCTTAGAAGACTTTAGGAAATAACGAGTGTGGTATTAATAAACACCAAAGTGCGCGTAAAAGGCATATTAACGTGTCTCAATATGGAAGTGGTAGATGTCGATAAACTCACCTTTCTGTGCTCGGAGGCTGTTTTAGGTTTATCGGGGGTCGTGTTCATGCTTGCCGGGGTGGCAGCGACCGGGGAAGAGGACGATTTTTCCATCATGTCGGCAGGCATCTTTACGGCAAAATCAATTATCCCTCAAAATGCAGCAAAATATGGTCCACCGATGCAAAGAATAATTGATTAAAAAAAAGTTCCGCGTCAGTGCACCAAGTTAGAATCCGATAGGGTGACGTGCCGCTGCAAGTGTGCGTCTGCGTGTGTCGGCGCGTCTGCGTGTGGCGTGTATTTATATCTTGCCCCGCACGCGAACGGCTCGTGTGAAACTTCCCAAACTTTCTTTCCCACACTAACTTCCCACCAATCAGGACGAGGCGCACGCGGCCCGGGGGAGGACGGCTCGTGGTCGGCGCCCTCCCATTGGCTGCGTGGCGGCTCGCAGCTGGCGGCCAATGGCGCGCCGCCCGGGCTGAGGGCGCAGCCGGGAAACTGCCTTCCAGTCTTCAATCATCACACGGCGGGCACCCGCACGGGAGCAGGCGCGAGCGGCGAGGCACCCTTTCGCTCCCGGAGCGCAAACATAAACAATTACGGCACACGTACTCGATATGAAGGCACCCACGCTGCGGCGTACTCGGTCTTGACATTAGAAAACACACCGCCACGTTCCACTTAACTTGAGGTTTACTTCATTTTTATAAAGTCATTAAAATATATATTTTTAATGTAGGCTACTTTATTTCAAATATTGAAAAGGGTTCATTTGTCCATCTTTCGGGCAACGCAACACAGCCAGACCACCGAAACTGCAACTGTTTATTTGATCGTCAAAACATTGAAAAACTGCCATCTGTCTAATTCAGACATTAAAATGTCAATCTATATAAATATTTATGATTGTCTAAAAAATACACAAAGAAGTATTACAAAAGTATCCATCCATCCATCTATCTATCTATCTATCTATCTATCTATCTATCTATCTATCTATCTATCTATCTATCTATCTATCTATCTATCTATCTATCTATCTATCTATCTATCTATCTATCTATCTATATAACCACACTACACCTTATAAAATAATCAAACGCAGTCTGCCAAGACATCTAATCAAAAATCTTTTTGATGGTGAATAAAATAATTTACAACAGTGGGTGACTGTCAGTGTTGTCGTCTTTCGAGTTTTACCCCCTCAATGAGAACATGACAAAACAGGAGGATATGTTGCTAAACTAGATGCTTTAGGTGAGGAATTCAACTTGCAAACACGTGGAATTGTGTGAAATCAGCAGGTCTGCACAACAAGTGCGTCTTTATTCCTACCAGTAGACTGGAATCAAATCAAATTGTGCACTCTGTGTGTGCTCGCCTGTACAGATGTTTGTCATTTAATCACGCGTGGAGTCGTGCATTTGGAGCACGTGCCAAGTTGTTTTTACGAGCACGGTGCGTGGAGATTTGGCCGCCGCGCCGTAGACGAGGGGAGGGAGGTGATGTGAGGAGGGGAGAGGTGAGGAGGGTGTGGGTTGCGTGGCTGAGGCAGCAGCGGTGGCGGCGGCGTCGGCTGCGGTGGTTTACATTAGAGGGGAAGGTAAATAGCAGCTGCTGTTTTAAAAGCCTGGGAAAACCACGCCTACCGAGCGAGCTGGACCCGGGCTTCCTTATCGGAATGCGAGCCAGAGCAAGGAGAGAGATTTGTTGCTCGCAGATGCCGCCTTCCTCCCCGCCTGTGGCCACCACACAGCCACCCGTCAAGACAGGCTTCTTAATAATTCCATTCGCTTATCTTTATGGCGGCTGGATGGAATAGGGCTTCTAATCGCTCTGCTTTTTCAGGGTTACTTCGTGTATGTTGTGTCTCTAGATTATAATCTCAATTGAAATAAAACGTAAAACTGTTCTCCCCACTCTCTGCCTCAGCAGTCGCCTCACAGACCGCGACACGTGGCGCGCAGGCGACCGTGGGGAAGGCGCGCCTCTCGCCGGCTTGCCGCCTCCGTCCGCGGGGCGTCGCCGACCGCCAGCCCGCCGCCGCGCGGATTTAATCGGCAGGCGCATGCGTCTTTGACTCTGGAAAGGAGGGGGAGAGACAAATGACGGCTTCGCCCCTCCACTAACATTCAAACTGCTAATAGGGTGAATCATGGCTGGTTGTTCATCCACCGCAAACATTGAAGGAATATTCATTCAAGATTGTGAATATAAAAGAGTCTGTGCAATTTCTGTTGAGTGACAATGTGTATTTGGATAAAAAAGGCAATTACTCGTGGTCGGCGACTCGATCCAATTATCGATTGAATCGATACCAAGTATGTATTACTATCAGATCGATACTTCGCGATGAGGCTTTATAGTGCCCGTTTACTCTTGCATGGACAGCTGTGGTTTGTCACTTCTGCCTGAGTGCAGCGCAGGCATAGTTTGCTCCTCTTGTTTTCTTTATCTATTAGATTCCCTCAACACACAGATAATTTTTTTTTCTTAAATGATTATTATTCTGTTTTGTTGTTTTGAAGTGATAACCTTGAATAATTTGTTTATCTATGAAAAAATCCACAAAAGATTTGCAATGAATTGAGAATTTTTAAATTAGAGTTTCTTAACAGAAGCTGGAACAAATATAATTTGTTTTCTGGTGATCACTTTGCATACAGAAAAAAAACTGGGGCAAAAAGTAGTAGTTTGTCTTTATCATTCAACTTTGTTGTAATTATGTCCTAATGTTTACTTGTTACATAATACAATAGGAAACACAACAAAACATTAAAAGTTGTGAAAATTATTTTAAAAATACGTGCCTCACCCTCATTTATTTTAAACACAATAAAAAAACTATTAAAAGTACACTTCTTAAAGCCATATGACTGGTCATTACCATGTTGAGACTAGTGAAGGCGCACAGAACATATTTTTCCAAAGAATGTTTTGGGGTTGTCTTCCTCTTTAAGACTTAACACTCTGAATTGGGACTTGTGGAATTTTATTTTTTGAAGCTCTTTAACAAATACATTGGTATTTATAACCTGAAGCAAAAAAAAAAAAAAAAAAAAACCCAAAAAACCAGTGATTTCATCGCCACCATTGAGACGAGGCGAACAGGACCGAAAAATTAACTACAATCTTGATTTGCCACATGCGACGAATGATGCTTATATAGAGGTGTATCAATTGTTTTTTTTTTAATCTATTCTGTGTAAAAAAAACAATGCCAAACAACTGCTGAGTTCTCTGAAAAGGCTCTGATGTCATCAAAAGAGGCTTCAGAAAACACCATAAGCCACACATGTGTCATACAGTGTGTATGGTCTTATGCAAGTCTTATGTACAGGTGTCCAAAACGGCTGTCAGCCGAACATATCTTTCATGTACCACAATGCTGCCTCTGTCAAACACATCATCAGCAGGTCTCATTGTTGAAGACTGCACACCTGCACAAAGACTGAGCAAGGCCCCCCAAAACAAATGAAGCCATGTGGATCAGACAGAGCGCGCGTTCTGAGACACTCTCTGCCTGAACGACTTTCTCACGCTCATGTTGCAAAAAAGGTCTCCGGCGGTGAACTGCATCAGCCCGCCCCCTTCGGAGGTTTTTCAGGCAGCACCTGGCTGATGTCTGTCCCCTCAAGTGTTACCTGTTACTACTAAAAGGCTTTTCCATCCTATGGAAACTACGGGAAGCACACAAGCCTCTAAAAGACCTCTGTCAATCGAGAGGAGGTTTTACACGATCAGGATTTTGGGTACAATCACAGATGCAATGAATATAATGGATGTAATATATTCATTTAAACAACTTTATTTATTTACTGTATATGCTGCAGAACCTTGGATTCAGTTAATTGGTTCCCATAATAACAGGGGTAATCTCATTCGGGAGTTTTTTCCTTTTGCTTATTTTTTAATTCATTGGTTGACTTTAGCACAATTAACAAACTGATTCAATGCAACTTGTTTGATGTCACATTTTTTCTTTGAATCATTGAGTGTTTATTCTGTTTTTCTTCTCAGTTTAATTAAGAGCAAAGCAATGATGATGGAGTAGCTACCCTTACTGATGCACAGAAACAACAACATGAGAAAAATTGACAGCACAGATCTTTTAGCTCAGTGCTTCTTAACTATCTTTCACTGTATCACTTTAATTCTTCCTGTTTATGCTACTTCAGAACGAAGACAAAGTTTTGCTTCGCCCAGAGTTTCTCACAAATAATTCCATAATGGGGGGGCTTCGCATGAACGCGGACGTTGAGGTACTCTGCTGCCCCCGGTTTCATATTTCTACTTAATCAACTTAATCTTAATCAATGCTAGTGATAAATTAGCCATTGAGTGTATTTTTTAGTTAGTATTATAGTTACGTGCGTGTGCAATAGCACTATGAGGTATAATACAACTTGAACAAAGCGCCGCATGGGCACTCAAACAAGCTGGTATTTATTTTTTTTTGACCTCCTGTTCAGTTGTCATTTTGACAGTACTATAAATCTGCCCTGACAGCGACAGGTCCCTATTATTATTTTTTTTTGCAGTAGACTTTTAAAAGTCACTGTATTTACTGGAAAAACATGAAACGTCTACAAAGATGATGATGATCTATCAGCTGTGCAATACGACAAAGCTTCTCAACACATCTATAACTAAAGAGGGTGCGGCAGAGCACATGGCATACTGCGGCACAAGCAATGACTTGGCACTCTGATTTTTTAACGACTGAAAGAACATGAATCCATCATCACCCTCTGCTCCACGCTAAAGTTGATCATTTACAGCTCTTCAGAAGAATATAACTCAATAAAACTTTAGAAGGCAGGCTTTGGACATAGCAGGAAATTCTGGAAATAAAAAATCATTCCGACTAGAAATCCATGCTGCTACCACAAAGTTGGAACTGCAATACAGCAGGGTATTTTCAATCTTGATGGCAAAGAAGGTGGTCAAAAATGAAGGTGTATGATTATTTTGTTGCTCATCAAAATTAGAATTGTTCAGTCTTGGCAGAAATGTTCTCTACTGAGTACTCTCTAAACTCATCCCTCTTCAGCTTACCCTGTAACCCCCTCTCTTCCTGAGTCCACTACTCCGGGGGTTACAATCTTATTTAGGTCCTCTCCACCATGCAACTCCACACAATGCAATAACAAAATTAGACAGTAATTGTGGGGTGGAGTACGTGTGAAAGTGTGCGATACTAGGCGCACTAAACAATTTGTTCATCCAGGCCCCGTGCATTACTCATTCCTTAATGTGTAAACCAGTAGTGGCCAGGTTTTGCTGCCAAAAAGGTGGCCCCGGTGCCACGACAGTAACACTGCTGCGTGACTTCACAGATTATTACACTGGCATTTAAGCCTCATTAAGGCTGGCAGGAGAAGCGGGCGGTAATCGGACAGACGGGCAGTGCATGAAAGCCAACTGTAGGGTGTCGTGCCGTACGGCTGCCGTGGTTCAACTGAGGGAGGCACTGTTGACACCATCTGCCTTCACACGGTGGGTAATCAGGCACACTTGTGATGAGCACATTGAAAAAGTCACAAGAGGTTCACATCCTTATAAAAAGACTAATGTGACAACAAACCACTTCTTAGAAGAAGTGAATGAGTCTTGAGCACATTCTAAACATTGTCCGATTTCATCTAAAGTAAATTATTGCATTCTATGCTCAAGCTGCGACCACCAAAAAATCTTGACCAATCCGAACTGGCATTCAAATAAAGTAAAAATAAGACAAGTCAATCGTAATAAGATAAAAGTAAAATGACGTTAAACTTTTGAAACCCGTTTGAAGAAACTTTACCGATCCTCCACGACCGAGATTCCCACGTTGCCGTCGTGTGGAGGCTTGAGCGGCTCCCTGGAGTGCAGCTAGCACTCTGGGGGCCTGACTAAGAGGAATCTCACCCTGGTGGTCGAACCAAGCGTTAAAACTTGCTCTCGACTACACACCTCAAAAATGGAAATGGCAGGGATGAGACAGGAGGTGTGAAAACCACACGAAACTACTACTACTTTACCGATGGCTAACCGAAAGGGTGTAGGAACCTTTGGAAAACTTCTCAGGTCCTTTTCATGCAAGTCATTATCCTGATAGGGTGCATCCTAATTATATTTCCCTCATTGTTGCTGATATGCTCGTAGGAGGGTGCACATAACTCCAATTCTGGCCTCCCTTCACTTGAAGATTCTTTTTATTTGTTTTCAAATCTTTAAATGGTTGCTCCCACCTTACCTCCCTGAGCTCCTCCACCTCTACACACCTGCCAGCTGCCTCAGGTCAGCAGACCAGACGCTACCAAAGGCATCGAACCCCCCCCCCCCCCCCCTCTGTCCATTTTTAAAACTTGTCTTTAGACACATTTCAATTTTTTGGCTTTTTACTCAGCATGAGGTTCGACATTGTTCTAGTATTTTATGGTATTTACTGTTTTTACGTTACTAATTTGTTTTAACTGTCTTTGTGAATGCATGACAAATTTTTACTCCACGCACAGCACTTTGTATGGAGAAATGGTTGTTTTGAAGTGCTTTATAAATAAAGGTTAGTTGAGACTGTCCTAAAAAAAGAGTCCTTATTTCTGCCAATAAGCAACAGAACTCTCTGCCTCACTTTAGTCACTCTTCACCATCTGTGTAGCACCCCATTTAGTTCTCTCAGCTGAAGCCTTATGATGTGTAAATGTTTTAAACTCCATGTTTGATAAGACTTTTTTGTTGATTCCACGAATGTAAAATATCAAGCATTCCATGTAAAATTCTAAAAGCAGATATTGTGGATACTGATTTTGGACTGCAGAGAAAATAGAGTGTGCGTTGGTGTGCATCAACAGTGAACGGTGTGTATGTTCATACACAACATCCCAGCACAGCTTGATTGCGTGTTATTAGTGGGAGTGGAGTAGGACCTGTGCTCCGTCGCTGTTAGCGAGGCCAGCCAAGGCTCGGAGAGCAGGATGAAAGCAGCGACAAAGAGATAGACGAGAGGAGAACTGACAGATCCTCGGAGCAGCGAGAACAGAAGGAGGAGAGAGGAGAGGGGAAGGGGGGTGATTTGGAAGCTCTCCAGATATAACTGCACACATCGCTTACCTCTCCTCGTGCACTCACAAACAGAAGTGCCTGGAGCAGCCTGGAAGCAAGGAAAACAACAAGTAAAGTGAAGGCACTCATGATAGCTTTCTCTCACTCAAACACAAAGTGAGATCAGCGAGGGTCACCACAAGCCTCGCAGTCAGTAGAGCTGGGCTCTACTTGGCTGGCTAAAACAGAGAAAAATGTTTTAAGGCCTGAACGCTGGGCTGTAGGCCGGAGGCTCCCCAAGCGGCTGCCACTGATGCTTCTACTTCCTTTAGGGGTCCCTCTCTCCCCTCTGCTTTGTTTTCCTCTTGCTCAGCCCCCCACAACACCTCACTCTCCATCCACGTCACTCCTACATCTCTCTTCCTTCCCGCCAGCTCCATCAGAGGCTCGCCTTTTCTCTGATGCCTCACGAAGGAGATGAGCGGCATTTGCATGTGTGGGGGAGGCAGCGTTACACTGGAGGTCAGGGGTCACGGCGAGTCAAACCCAGCAGCAGTGGAGAGGAAGCGGTCGGGGAGAGGACCCACGAGCTGGCCTGGGTCTGTGGTGAGGATGCCTGAGGCTGGAGTACACTGGGAATATAGCTGGAGCGGGTGATGCAGGTAGTGGGGTGGGTGGGGGTAAGGGCCACTCATGCAAATACAGGCTAACCACCACTGCCAAACCACCGAAAGATGAGAGGCTAACAGTGATGCATTCGGGACACCATATGTGTGATTCAATCTGAAATATAGTTCTCATTACAGTGGATTCTGTCTCTCAAGTCCAACACCCCTGAGGTCGTGTAAGTCCGAATCGGGCCAAAATCTTCCAGAGTTCCAAATTTGAATCACATCTTGCGCGATATCATCAAAGAACTCGACATATCTTGCAGAAAACTCAGTTCATGAACCCCTGTTGATGAACTCTGTGCATTTGATTGTGAATTTAATTTTTTTGTTTTTTTGGGGTAACAGTCCAAAAGGAGGGCCAGCCTCAAGAAGGGGTGATAAGCGAAGTAGTTTGTGAGATGATGAAAAAAAAAGCTATTTTAGTTACATGACGCAAACTTACATTCAAAGCACTAACTTCAGCATTAACACACTGCCAAAGTGAGACTATTAAAGTGAGACTGAAAAGCGAAAAGTCTTCTATGCCGTCTCAAAGTTAAGCCGGCATGTTTTATTGCTACACTGTATTTTGAACTTGTTGACTGTACAGTAAATAAAAGTTTTTATAATGACAATCAGGGTGGTCGACTGGTTAGCACATGCTCCTCACAGTGTAGGGGCGCATGCTTCGTTTCTGGCTCCGACCTTCAGGTGTGGAGTTTGCATGTTCTCACCGTGCCTGCATGGATTTTCTCCAGGTACTCCGGTTTCCTCCTACATTCCAAAAACATGCATGTTAGGTTAATTGAACACTCCAAATTGTCCCGAGGTGTGATTGTGAATGGGCATGTTCGTTCATCTACGTGTGCCCTGTGATTGGCTCGACACCAGTTCAGGGCGTACCCTGCCTAGTGCCCAAAGACAGCTGGGATAGGCTCCAGCACGCTCGCAACCCTCGTAAGGAAAAGCGGCTTGGATAATGGAGGGATGGATAATGGCAATCGTTTGCTCATTGTATTGATTATTTACTGAGAGAGAAAAAAAGATTTATTTATAGTTTCAAAATCCATATGATTCATAACGAGGAAAAATGTGTTGACCCTAAGCTGTTTCACTGTATTTATTTCCTAAACTACTGGCTCTGCAAGCTACAACGGTTTGTTTTAAATACACTTTCCCCTGTTCTCCGACTGGAAAAATGAAAACTCAAACAATCAGGCTCTTTTCTATTCAGTAACCATCAGTGGTCTGAGTGTATAACTTTTAAATAATCGCAGTGTGGCTTGTGCACCCTTTGTGACATTTGAATTACAGTTGCATCGAACCTTACTGACTCCTGAGGAGGCCGTTTGTTGGCCATAGGCTTGTCTTTGAAGACAGGCCAGTGCATGCGTGAGCACGCACACACAAACACACGCACACACGCTGTACTGACAGCTTGATGCTGCGAATCATTATCTCTAATAAGCCTCGTTTAGTGTAAACAAATATTCAAAGCTTCATTGTAGATCTCTTTCCCATGCACTCAATGACTCCCTCCCCACAAACATTCATAATACACAGATAAAAGATGTCACAATAAGGGTCACATTTGCATAAAGGTGATGATTTTGAATACAGGCCTGAAAAAGAAAGGGAACTTTTTTGGGGGGTCTTTCTCACCTCCTGTTACCAAATATTGCAGCAGTGACAACACAATGCATGCTGAAGGATCACCTGGATGAATTCAACAAAAATAATGTAAATCAAGCCGTGGTGTAGGTCCTTGAGCACGACCAACATTTTGTTGAAAAATATGCCTGAAACTTAAAACAACTTCAAGGTTTGAGATGTCACGTGTCAGCATATCATGTGAGCCAACAGTGTACCTCAACAGACCTTGGCTTTTGACTCTATGGTTTTGGTGTCTACCACATTTTGTTATTTTCCTTTAGTGTAGCGGATATAATTTTAGCCAGAACGAAAGGATTAAAGGTGGAATTTACTGTTTACAAAAACAAAGTCGTCACTATTTGTCATTTTTGTCTTGACTGGAAGTGTGAGTTGACAGTAGAAAAATGATCTGTGGGAAAACATTACAGAACATTATTCAAACATATTGTACCTCTCAGATTTTTTTTTTTTTTTTTTAGGAAACCACCGCACCCGAGGAAAAACCAACAAATAATAGACAGCATGACAGAGAAGTGTGTCAATTATTCTCATGCACATGCCCACATACTCACAGTGGGCACTTTGATCTGTTATGTTGGGCTTGAGGGGATTTGCTCAAACTATTGTGGAATATCCACTGACAGTTATCAACAGAAGTTAAAAAGAAGGGAGTGGTCAAATTTTGAGAAAAAACGAGGGTCATCTTCGGAGCTGCCTTTCAGGGGTGGACGCAGGCAGGTGCTCGACAGGTACGCTTATCACCTCTTATGGATTTCTAATGGATGGAACATCATAAAATAAAAGTTACAACCAATAACATTTAGCATTACATTCTGTTACGACTATGTCATGCAAGCATCGTAGCAGACGTGGCTAATGCCATTTGAATAACAGTACATGTCTCGTACACATCAGTGGGGGCGTGGCTTTAGATAGAGACTCGAGGGGAGGGAGGGATAATTAAAAGTGAGGCCGCATTCAAATATTGCTTGCAGTTTTAAAACTGTAAACGTCTCATTTAACTGTGCGTTTTGGTTGTCTTTGAGTTTTTGCAGCACACACCCTGAAGGACTGTGCAGTGGGAAGGAAAAAAAAATCTTTTGGATAAGTAAGATGTCTCACATTCTGAGCAGAAGAGACAAAGCAGTCAGCATCATGCCTGTTGGAAATAATCACCAGTAGTCTTGTGGACGATTCGGCAAAAATGTTGGCTCTGTTGCGTGATGTTTATATTTTCTTTGGGTTGGTTGCTACTTCCTTTTTTTTTTTTTTTGTGCTCCATTAGCTGTGTGGTACGTCCATCCAGCCATAACACTCAGATTATTGTAAACAAATTACTTACTGTTGCAGGTGTTGCGAATTTGAATCAGTCCGTTTTTGCTCTTTGACAAGGAGCAGGAGTTTGTTTATACATGACATTCACGGTTGATTTCAGTGGATCCTTTTTTATGACCGTTTATGGCACATCATTAAAAATGATGTGCATCAGTGACGGTAACGTTAGTTATCCCCCCTCATTCATCATCAAAAAGCGCAGTTTGTTTAATGCCTTTTGCTAATCTTGAAATGTTACTTTAAACACTGACTGTATTGTTAGTAATGGTTTTGTGCTGATGACAATTTGTGTTTACGAATAAATTATTCCAATGACCTCAAACCAAATCTCCACCAGTGTCACAGAACGGATTGTGGTTATACTTCTCAACAACGCAATACAAGAAAAGAAAGTCTTTGCTTGGATAGAAAGCCTAATTTTGCCACCCTTCATGAATAAATCAACACGGCAGCATATAATTAGGCTTGAAAAGTGTCCTTAAGCAAGATGTGGAAGTCGAAGTACATCAAGAGCAGCTGTTCTGTACAGCAACTGGCCCTGACCTCTGACCTCCCTGGAGGGAAGAATGCTAAAACATAAGTCAACATGGGAATCGGCGAGGTATTACTGTTATCACTGAAGTGTGATCCAACTAATTGCTCCAACAATCATTCACAGAGTCGTCCTCCTGTGCTAAACTGGCACTGGGCGCCGCAGTCTGCGAGGAAGCCCTGGGAGGCCCCGGAGCCTTTTTTCTTCCTCCTACCTGGGCCAAGGCCAACCTTATCCGACGAGAGGGCCTGAGGATTACCCTCCCTCTGAGCATTAGCCTCTTTCCTGGAGATCTCCCCCTCCTCTCTTTCACCTCCAGCCCTCATCAAGCGCCCCCCCGATTGCGGCCCTCAGCACTCCACCTTTCCCGTGGGAGTTTGCAAAGCCAGGATAACCTTGAGACCTCAGCTGGTCGGCTGCCAGAAACATTAAAGAAATTCCCTCCTTCCCTCCTTTTGTCTTTCTATCCTCACCTCTCTGGTGCACCCCCTTTCCACCACCCCTCAAGGCCTCCTCCTGATCGCTGGGACATTACTATTTTTTTTCCTTGTTGCACTAGTCCCCCCCCCCCCCCTTTCAATTTTGGACCTTTTTTGCCTTCTCAGCCTCCTCCAATTGTCACTAAGATTAGCCCTTTTTCTCTCTCTTTCCCTCCCTCATTTCCTTCTTTCTCGTCTTCGACAGGAGCAAGAGGGTGGGGGCTCGAGCAAAGTGAAAGAAGGGGCTGTTCACATGATCTCCAGCAAAGATGACTATTATTTGTAGAATGTCGAGCTGCCAATTTCAATTTAGCCTGCCCTGTTATCAGGCCAAAAATAGACGCCTTATTTGAAAAGTAGGAATCAAACTGTCCCGACAGGAGTGGTGGGGGGGTGACTGACATTGATTGCAAACTAACTGTTTTGGTGGCAGCCTGCACTTTGCGTGGCTTTTGTCTTCAGTCTCTCACACCCCTTCGTTTGCCCTCTCGCTATTCTCTCAGTCGCTTTCACGGCTGTCATATTCCTTTAGCGCTGCAAAGGTCAAGTGCTGCTCACTGCCTGTGAGATCTGAGCGAGCTCAGGAATATTCAGCCGCCCGCTTTTGTGGCAACAAAGCTCCTCGCTGCGAGCTCCCCTGCACTGCCACCAGCCAGCAGGGGTGGCAGCAGCAGCAGCAGTAGCAGGAATGCGTTTATCCCCCCCAGTAGTTAGCGTGCTCCTTTCATGCACCCGGCTTCCCCAAGTTGATCTGTTTTCAGCGTGCCGCGACGAGGGGCCCCGTTTTGGTGCAGGATAGCAGCAGGGTACAGCTCCTAATGTTTATGGTTTACGAGTGACGATAAGTAATGAAGACGAGCGGGAGGCCGAGAGGAACGGATGGGATGAACATCAAAGCCTAGTAATGATTTACATCTTGTACAAATGGGAGAGTTCTTCTCAGCCAGTACTTTGACTGTGGTAATATTGCAGCACGCTGCTTTCAGACGAGCTTTAGTTTGAGGCCACATTTCAAAACTGTGGCTTTAACGTGGCCCTTAGGTTTTGACAAGGAAATCGAGACGTCTGCACACAACCGGGATAGTGTTTGTAATCCTTTCCCATGACATTACGACACTGATGGAGCCACGAGGGACTGGGAACTGAATCCTCTCACAAATGCGCACATGAACTCACAACGGTATGACCTCATCACCAGGGCATCGGAGGTTTCACCTTGCTACACCCCCAACAAACCATAGTCAGTTTCAATCCCTGTCTCCTCGTCCCCCTCCCTTACAGCCACACCCAACTCACACTCCATTGTTCGCCATCAGAGAGCGTCACCTTTCAACCAGGAGAAGCGCCAAATGACACTGCCAGACGATCGGGGAGACTTGTAAGCTAAAAGTCTGAGCCTCACGCGGATTCAGCAATCAGTTTCGCTTCTCCATCATCAATCCTCGACACAGTAACTCAGCAGGCTGGGTTCATGAGAAAGTTCACTGACACATACCTGGTTGTTCATCAAGTGTTGCAGTGTACAAGCCCCACATTGGCCCCCGTATTGGATTAGAGCAATGTTAAATACATGAAAAGTGTTCATGGTTCATGTTTTTAAAGAGAGCATGTTCCTAGAGAATTTACAAAATATTAGGTAACGACAAATCACCTGGCTGTTTCAACTTAAAACAATGCTTCAATTAACCATTTATGTTCAGCAGAACTTTAGTTTTCTTGATAAAAGAATGACCAGCGCTCACAAGCAGTTATGAAAGCAGTTTACCAAGGACATGTTTTGAATTCTAAGTGATTGCTATGGACGGAGGCACTACACGTCCTTGCGCTATTTAGCCTCCTGCTCATTTGTATTCTGTTATTCTGCCTGTGGCACATGTAACATGGATTGTGGGTGGTAAATGGTCTTCAGCTCTCTTGCTGCACCCTCGAAAAGTAAAGGAGGTTAAAATTGCAATTTCAAGACGTTATGTAAAGATACAGCAGCACACTAGTAGCCGACACTTCCCATCACACACCCTCAGCCCAAAGGTTTATAGTAGCGCCAATAATACAGATGAAATGTGTATGGAACATATTGAGCTTCTCTCATACGGTGCATTGATGAGTTGAGGGTTCAAAGAAAGGGCGTCACTGAGGAAGTTGCTCTCATGTCCTGGAGCAAGGTGACTTAACAGGATTAAACAATGGCCTATCAGATGCAGTTGGGATAACAACATCTGTCAAATGAGCCACTTGACTGCTTTGCCTGAGAATCATCCTGCCTCCATTTATCTCGAAATCAACCCCCTTGTTGCAAACAGATCGGGAGTACCTTGAAAGGATGTGCCTTGGGCTCAGTGGGATTGTCAAGTGGCGACATCTTGAAGCTACACAGGATGTAAAGGGCAAGCCCCGGACGGTTTTGTTCACCCAGCAATGCTACAAACATGGGCATTTTCAAACGTCTTATTCCAAACTTGCGACCTGCTGTCAGCACACATCACAACAAGTGGCCACCAATTGAACAAAAAAAGCAACTGCAGTGTGAGAGCCAATTCAATGCTTATGATAAAATGTCAATCCAAAAATAAGTACAACATTCCAAAATCCAAATCTACAGCAACATAATGTATAGTAAAGCCATTTTAAATATCCGTTAATACCACCCTCAAATCTTACCCCGTATCCTCCAATGACACAATGATCAATCTGATGAGCCAAGGAGACGCCAGCAATCTTTTGCGTCACCCGCAGAGTTGGCACACAAAGCGCCAGCTCATAATTTATGTTTGAGAGATGATTGATTGAGAGACAGCGCCGGGCAGTGCGATCTGAGAGGTTGAGACAGACACAATGTGATCTTCTGGCTTGGTTCACAAGTCCAAGGCTAGTGTGCGAGTGTACAGTATGTGTGCAATCAGCCAGAACAATTGGGTTCCTCCCTCCTTTGCGCAGGCTAATTCATGCCTTCATCACCTCCACCAGCTGCAGCAGACCCACACAGGTGAGAAACCCTCCCCCTAAATGATACTGGAATGTGGCTCGCAGGTTTTATTTAAACCTCTGAGTACTGAACTGTTCATGTCCAAAGGCCAGAGAGGGTCTCGCACCATCCTTCCAGTTAATGAGTGTTAGGAGGCAGACAAGGAGATGGGGGTGTTGAATGGGGGAACCAGCAGACGACGGGTGTGACCAGAACTCTTGCCAGCCCAGGTGTGAGGCTGGGGGCTATGCAGGTAAAAACACGAAGTAGTGGAGCACACACATCAATACAGAACAACTTCCTACTTGTCTCCACGCAAAGTACTCAAATTGTCAACACTGACTGGTGACCACAACTCAATCGTTGGAAGGGGGAGTAATCATGCAGGAACAAAATAAAAATAGATAGATGAAATTCATATGATTTGCTCAATTGTGATGAAGATGGAGGGGGGGGTGCATGAATGAACAGGCTTCTCCAAGGTGCTACCCTCTGGCACTGAGACAGGAGCCTGGCTGCCTGTCTTTCATCATCAGCATGCAGGATCAGAGCGCGTCTTACACATACGCTCCTCTGTGTAAATGTGTGTGTGCGTGTGTGTAAAGCGAGGGCACGTAAGGGCCCAGACTGCCTGCAGGGCCCCCCACGCAGATGAGCGGGGGCACAGGAGGGTTTGGCAGAAAGCTGAGAGGAGTGTGCTCACGGGTGTGTATGTACATGTTTGTGTGCAGCCCGGGGAATGAGAGAGAGCATCTATCTGTCTCTGAGGAAGGGAGGAAAGGTGCAGAGAGAGTGAGTCAGCCAGCCTGGGCCGATTTTGCCTTCTATCAGCCCCGCTCCCTCATCGCTCCCTTTGCTACATGCTCATTCCGTCCATTCTTCTGTGCACGCTCCTGACTGCACTCGCATCCTCCCGCCTCTCTTTCTCAGACAGTAGCAGCTGGGGAGAGGAGCCTGCCGGTGGAGGATGCATCGATTTTTTTTTCCAGTTGTGGGGGCGGCTACAAAATACACATGAACACTCTCTCTGACTCCCTAAAACCTGATATCATTTGATTTTTAAAAATTTTGCGAAAGCGGCTATAAAAAGTGAACACACCCTTGGTTCATCTGTTTTTTGTGATATAAAAATGAGACCGTCTCAGTTGATTGTACTTTCCCCTCCCAATTTTTTTTTTTCCTCAAATGAGTTGTAACAATTTTGTCGCATGAATGGTGGAAAAAGTTCACATGCAGGCTGCATGAGTGTACGTGTCGCGCATAGGGATTTTGAACATGTTCCTGTGAGACCATGAGGAATCACGTCCAAAAAATTCAGTTGAGAGACCAAAAGCAGATTTGCAAACATATACACGCATGGCGTGCAAACTACAAAGCAAATAAAGTGAAACCTTCAAAGTTAACACATTAGGCACTATTTTTATTTCGGGCGCAAGTCTAGCGCAAAGGGTTGGTGTTTTCATTCTTTTGATATTTTGCTGGACTCGGTAGAATTGTGTGTAACGAGGCGCTATTGTGCGCCATTATGGGATGGAAATTTTCCTGTTCAAGCCTAGCACAATCTATAATTTGCATCAAAATCAGGGAGGTACGGAGCGCACGCCATGCCCAAGTAAGGCGCTCTTGACATGTGTAAACAGATATTAGACTCATGTAGACATTGGCACGGAAACTGTAATATCGCCACCTTCGGATGATGTAGTCGGCTGTGAGTGTGACGTGGTAAATTGGAGACTGCCTTGCATCTCCGGATCGTGCGCCCGTCTGTTTTTTCTCGGCTCAAACTGTCTCCATCATAAAACCATTTGTATAGTTTTAAGGAACATTACTTAACATGTCATACCTGTGCAATACTTAACACTAAAAACTAAAAATAGAATTAAGTCAAACTACTCATCCTGTGAACATGCCAAAAAGAACAAAGGAAGTTGCTTGCAGAGGTATAGTGATCTACCTGAATATAGTTGATGTCCGCCCCAAAATTCCAAAGTACAAGAAAAAGACACTTATGGAGTTAACTCTTTAGGTAGGACAAGGCAAGGCAAGACAACGTAGCTTTATTAATAGTGCATTTCATCCACAAGGTAACTCAACGTGCTTAACAAAATGAAAAGCAAAACATTGAAAGGCATTACAAACAAAAGAGTTTAAGACATTTAAACGCAAAGTAAATAAACGTGGCTTTACTTTAATTTCTAAGCAAACTTACTGAGCAAGAAAATTATTTAAAAATGCTTTGAAAGACCTTATTCATAAATTTGTGAAAAGGAGCATATTTTTTAACCTGCATTTAAAAGCATTTATACTTGAGGTGGATTTTTCTTCTGTTGGCATCCTATTCCATTTGCGCGCAGCATAACAGCTAAATGCTCTTTCACCATGTTTGCATTGAACTCCAGGCTGCACTTTAGATCAGAGATTCTCAAGTGGAGGAATGGGACCCAGAAGTGGGTCATGTTGACATTTTGGGTGGGTCGTTGACAGCTAATAAATATTGCAGGGGGTCCTCTGTTTTTTTTTTGTTGTTTTTTTTTGTTTTTTATACAGGAAATTACAAGTTGTTCAATTTCTGGATGTTTGACTGTACTACCTAAGCAACACTACCTTCAGTTTTGTGTAACTTACAGTATTTACCATCAGGAGATTTATTTTTTTTTTTTGTTCTTCATAAAGCCTGAAATTTAAACATGGGTGTGTTCACATCATACAATAGAGGCTGACAAATGTACTGTATATACATGTTAGAATGTAAAATAAAGTAATAAAGTCAATATAAACATGTCATAGCCTGAGGATGGATATGCAAAAATTGATTATTCTAAGGTCTCCTTTTAAGAGATAATATACATTTTCAAACAAATTGCGCCTTCTAACACACCAGGCTGGAGGTACTTAAACAGAAATATTCAACTCATCACAAGTATCCCTTTTTACTTCTGGAAAGGCATCAGTACGAAGATATATACATACAGTATGAATGTGATAGACACTCTGTGTGTGTCCCTGTCAATGCGTCATTGAAATAGACAAGGACAATGCCGCAATTTAATCTATGCAATATGTGCTGCAAGGTTCCGCCACTTCTAATTCATGAGAAGAAAAGCAGGCTAAGGTGCTAATAGTGGGGGACCTAGCGAAGGGGAGGGTGCAAAATCAAAGTGAAAAACATAGGCAAACGGGAGAGTTCGGGCAGCTTTTAAGCAAAATAAAAAAGGGGGAGACTGATGAAAAGCCAAATATGCCACATTCACAGAAAAGGGGGCCCTTGTTGCTGTGCGGAACCTTTGAAGCAGGAAAAAAAAAAGCTGAAAGCAAAAGAGTGTGTGTGTGAGCGTGGAGGTAGGGGGTCACTGTATTGAAGCACATTATGTCATGGCAGTCAAAACAACGTAAAGTTGACAGGACAGAACCATTAATCATAAGCCCCCCCCCCCCAACCTCCCTCGGCCCCCTCCTGGCAGTGAAGCATGCAGAGTGTGGGAAAGAGCGGCACAGGCACGCGCCAGATAAGATCTTGCCTCTCTGGGCCTCTCCACAGATGCAAACAGGACCCTACTGGCACGCAGCAGCCCTCCCTTCCCCCATATAGCCCCGTACACATAAACATAAAGACGCAAACACATCCTCTGTCACCCCCACTGACCATGGACGGCCATGCATTAGGGCGCATGTCATCTACTTCCTGTCTTGCCTTTGTTTATGACATCATCCATCCTATAGAATGCTCCTATCAGCCATCTGGGCCAACCGGCAATGAAATGTAATAGGCTACATTATTAAAACTGGCAGTTATTTTGTTGTTGTAATAATTAATTTTATACTGGCGACATGGAAAGTTTTGCTTTAGCATGACTGCATATTTCAAAGTGACCCACAATAATAATGTTGCCATTCAAAGCTTGCAAGATTAAAATGTGGTCAAACTGGATTTGTCAAATGTATATTTTAAAACAAACAAATTGAACTTCATAGGTTAAACACACAAAATTTGTAAGATCATTTACGAGGATATCCGTCGATAGTAAATATGGAAAATAGCATTATTAATACTAAGATGAAAAATTTTGTGATTATAAAACCCATAATTGTAAATATAAGATTATAACTGCCAAAGACCAGTTTTAGAACAATAAATTACCGTGAAGCACTCTTGCAGCTTTAATGAAAAGGGGAAACTGTAGTAACACAATTTTTGTCGCAAATGTGTCTTATACATAAAAACTGGTGGATCTTCATTTTTGGGCCAGAGCAAGTCAAATTTAGCATGTTAGGGAACTTGGCAGAATTGTGCCATACTGGGCGTTCAAGTAGACTAGGGTGTATTTCTTTTAGACACCGACACCGGGGGCACTTGACAATTCTGTGACAGACAGTAGATTAGATTTTAGACCAGGTGGAAGCGGGTCTAAATTGTGGCGCAGATGGCGTAATCGAGGCGAATATATAGTGGTACACTCGCCTGGCTTGTATGCTGGCAGCGTGGGATCGGTTCCTACTCAGTGACGGTGTCTGTTTGTGCCAGGTGGGTTCCAAGACAATTTGCGAACACCCATAAGCAAGCCTGTGTCAAAGCTTGTTCGGAGCCTACTGAGTTACACAGAAGTGACAAAACTGTCCTCAACTGTATAGTGACAGGAGATGAGACCCGAGTTACAATCTTTTTCAAATTTTTATTGGTGGTTCGGTTTCCAAAACAAGGAAGTCAGTCACAGTACTTTGCTTCTGATCGACATTCACGGATAACATAATTTCCAAAATGGCTGCCATGAAATGGATATGTTCACATTTTTTAACAGTTGATATGTCAACGAGAATTATTTAGAGATTTTGGTTCAGTTCAGAATTAGGTGAGTTTAGCTTTCAGTTGACTGTGAACCTATCCTCATGTACGTTCTGTTGGAACTCATTTAGTGACTAACATGTGAGCGATATTTAAAAGGGTGGTACCATTTGAAAAAGTTTGTTCAGGCCGACAAAGACACTGGCCACATGGGCAGCTGGTAAGAAATATTTGTCTCTTTTGAGTATCACTTTGTCAACAATATTGAAGTGATTTGTGTATTTATTGCCCGGCTTGAGTATATTTTGTTGTTTTTATCATTTTTTTCAAAGTTGATCATCTGCTTAAAGGGCAAAGAAAAAATGCAATTAATGACCCCAAATAGCTTGAGTTGCCATGCCCTTTATGTGCTATTCCCATTTGGAGAGGAAAATATCTGAATTTATCGGACTTAAGGAATTTATCAACCATATGCAGTAAGCAATCCAGGTTGCATGGGATAACAAAATCAAGCAACCACAAAGGGTCTGAAGGTAAATCCCAAGACGACGGTCAGCCCAGATGGTGGAGAGACAAAAATCAAGCTAGCTTTACTTACATTGCTTGCATAAGCGTTACAATTTCACATATGTACACAGAAACGTATGCAAACATGTTCTACATGTTCACTCACTGCATTCAACTTTTGCATTCAGCAAATCCTTAAGGATTTCCTACAGCAAGACGCCCAACCTCTTCCCTGCCTACAAGCTAAATATTTACTAATGATGAGATACGGGCCTGAATGACAGGGGGATATTACAGCAGTTTCTTTCCGCCCTTCATCTCTTTTATTCTCATACGATCAAAATTTGGCTTGTGGACTGCTTAAAGGCATATTTTGATTGACATTAACAGCATCCAAAAACGCACCCTACTCAGTTATTTCAATGGAAGCACCGTAGGCTCTGTCAGTGAAATCCTGTGTTGCCTGGAAAAAGAAAGGGAAGTCTGACAAAATATGGCTCAACGCAAGCCATTAAATGAGGTGCAAGCCTATAATCATGGAATATATTTAATGTTGATTATTGGATTCCAATATTGATCTATTTTGAACAATCTACTATCAGAGTTGTGTTAAATTCAGTTAATTTTGAGTTGCATATTTAACAAAAAAACAAACCTTCGACAAAATTTCCATGTCCCACTACTCAATGAGGAATGAAGTAATGTAGAGTCAAGGGGCGAATGGCGAGGGCATCTTAACTGTCGCACAAGACGGACTCGGAGTATCCCATACACGAAAGCCCTCTCCCCATTGCGACCGCCTCTTTCACGAGGCCCGAACGGTAAATGGGGCCCGAGGATCAAAAAAAGCCTTCGTTAGAAAGCCTCTAATCCGCTGCCTTCACACACAGGCTCACCCAATGCTTTTGTCCTACTTGGTGTGTGCCATGCTGAACAAAACATCTTGAGGAAACATCAAAGCACACGTCATACGAGTCCCCAAACTAGGACTTGTGTGGAACTGTGTGCGTATATCTGTGTGGTATGGTACCACTATTTGCTCATCAAAAAGTGAGGGTTTTTTTTTTTGGGGGGGGGGGCTGCCAAGTCATCTGGAAACAAAAGATCATTTGTGTTTGCCTTGAAGAGCATTTGACATTAGTGGGAAGCAGTCGTCACTTTTGGTACGACTGTATAATCAGAGGTGGGTAGAGCAGCCAAAAATACTGTGACTCTATTAATATGACACCAGTAAAAGTAAAAAGTAGTCCTCAAAAAATAAATAATATTATATAAAAAAATATTGAGTTACTGAGTAAATTCGGATTAAATAATAAGAATAGGAACATACAAATTAAGACATTGCTTAAAGTGGGAAGTCGACTGAAACATTTTCTTTACAATATGTTGTATGCACCTCCACTTTTCTGATTAAAATTGCATTTGTGGAATGTCAATCAAGCCACAAAATTCTACCTTTTTAATCCATTTCAGTGGGTGGCCATTTTGACACTCGCTGTCGACTGAAAATGACATCACAGTTGCTCAGGGCTCAGGTGACGATCAATCGCTGCCCAGCTATTGCCTGAATTGGGTCATAAGACATTAGCGGGCTGTTCTGCCTGTAATTCAGATCTTTGTTGTAAGCTTTAGGGGAGCTTTAAACATTATTTTACAGCATATATTTTACATTAATCATTAACGGAATATTTTTCAGTTAATTATCAGAATTGGCAATTGACTCAAACAAAATCCAAATCAGTCGGCCGCTAACAACCTTGGGTCATGAACGCAATGTTTTGAGCTGATGACTGACATTGCTATCTTTTTGGGAACCTTTTTTACCTTGCTACTTAAGAAATGTGCAAGTAAAATTAATTGTGACTTGTAAAATGCTAGATTTATGCGCTTGTTGATATTGAACTCTTTCCATATGTATGATTTCATTAAAAAAATTGTCTCACAAGCACACTAAGCTGTTCAGCAGCTGCCTTCCTCAAGCCTGCATTGAAAGAAAAACCTCTGGCAGAAGATAAGAAGCACGAGGCCGATGAACCGCACCTATGACTACTACAGCATCACACACAAACACATTAAATTCATTCCCACCCATCCTTTCCTATTTCTACTGACCTGGCCCATCAGTTCGACTGACCTCGGGCCATCATACGCACATCACACACACACACACACACCCACACGCACACACACGCACATGCACACGCACACACGAGGATGTGCTGACAAGGAAGTGACTGCTGACTCTTAATTAGCAGGAAGTGGCAGTGTCAAGGTGTCACGGGCAGGCTGGGCGGAATAACATCACGGTTCTGTCCCACTATCAATTCCCTCCAGTGAAGCTTTACTGTTGTTATTTTTACCAACACAGACCACACTCTTTAACTCTGTGTTTGTAAACGAACACGCAAGTGAAGTGATCCTAATTTCATGCTTGGAAGTGGGAAGAAGGGTTGTGAAGAAGGAGAAGGGACATTTTAATTGGCAATTTAGTAAGCTCCACAGTGGCAAAGCGCTCAAGTAAAAAGAAAAAAAAAAAAAAGCGACTGTGTCTGATTACGTTTAACTCGACTCGGCACGCCTTTCCCTCGTCTTGTCAGGTCCTTGGTGCGGGTGCTCGCGCATGAACTAACATGCACACGCTCAATCATAAGTGCGTATGGGTGGTCTGGGGGCACGCTATGTGCTAACTGTCAAGGAGGGCTTGACCTTGGCTTCCTTTTAAAATGCTGCCAAGCAGAACATTTATTTAAGGAAGCACTGAGGGTGAAGCGCGACAAGACAGACCCACAGGTCACACATCAAAGAGGCAGACAGTGACAATCAGAACCACAAGACCGCATTCCTGATTTCTCTCTGTTCTGGATTATTATAAATTTCACGCAGATCATTGTGGCCTGACTTATTCGTTAATATTAATACCATGGTTCTTCTTTTACAAAATGAGCTTGACTAAGTCGGCGGACACACGGAAGAAATGGATCAAGTCGTGTGACTGTTTTATCTCTGCTTTTCATCAACATGCTAGGGTGGATGAAAATCTCAATTCAAGCAAAGAAAATGCATTGAGCCCCATTTAGTGAGAAAAGTGGAAGGAGAAAACGTTCACTCATTTGGCAACTTAATTAGCTTGTGTTTGCGTTACAAAGTAATCAAGCGATGGATAATACTCTAAGTGAAATAAGATATGCTCATATGAATACTTTGATATATGGGTGTACTCACTAATATTTTCCAAACTTTTGTTAACCATGTGTGTGCCTATGCTCTTGTGACAGACAGTGAACCTGAATTTTGTTTGACTATGTTATTACAGTTTATACAATTTGTAAAAAAGCCAAAGATTTTTTTTTTTACTGGGCTTAAAAACGACATTTGCAGAAAAAGAAATTGGAGGAAAAAGTTGGCTTTAAGTGAAATTTCACTCCTTAGTAAAATTTTGGCCATCTGGACTTTATAGGCACTAGAGAAGTCAAGTCAAAAATGTTCTTTACAATACTATGTTCGATGCGGCCCAGTAGTCTGAACATGACTTAAGCAGCAAAATGTACTCGTTTTTATCCATCTTGGGACTGCTACTTTGCCTTGTCCTGACGCTTGCCGTCGACTGGAAATTACGTCACAGTTCCAAAAGGGTCACTTTCACTACGTTTGGTCATGGGACTTTGCACGTTTGATGTTCTACTTAGTTAATATCCCACAAACGCAATATTAATCAGAATGTGTTTGGACTGGTGAGACTTTTTATTATTGTAAAGGAAACATTTGACTTGACTTCCCCTGTAAACATGTGCAAAGCAACAATGCAGGGAGTCTTGTATGCATCAGATGTCTACTCACACTTGTCTCTGGTTGACTGCATGTATAACACAAGCTACAGTAAATATATGTGAAGATGTACTAAAACAGGCACACAATATATCCATATTGTTTTTAAGTGCCAAGGGTGGAAACTTCCTCCTCCTCCTCCTGACTCTCTTCCTCCCTACTTTCCCTGAGAGCCTCTGCTTGGTCGGCCGCAGGGCTGAGGAATGTGTGAGAGCCATGTGTCAAATCCCTCGACTGTGGGAAAGTGCTGCTCTCTGCTGAACTCCCTCCTCCCTGGCTCTCTCATTCCGTTTGACCGCTCTCCAGGCGAGCGTCCAGCCCCGCTCCAACCTTGTGCAAGTGTGTGTATGTGTTTGTGCGTGTGCCTGCCTGCCTGCCTCGCAGCTCACAGGAAGTGAGCAGAGAGCGTCTGCCAGCGGAGCGCCGCCTGAACTGCTGTTTCCTGCAGACAGTTTCTATGCCAACACTAGACTCTCCACAACATACAAAGACACACACGAGCACACACAGACACACACAGCCAAACTACACAAAGCGCTTGTCAGAAACAGCCTTAAGAGACTTGGAGGCGGCCCATTCTGTCTTCCCACCACAAATATTGACATCGTCTCCTTGTGCAAAGGTTGCTTTTGCTTGATTTTTGTCAGATGTTTTTCCTGTTTCCAGGTTAAAAAATTAAAAATCCATTCCACGACGATGACATTTTATTAAAACCGCTGTCCATATCAGATTGCATTTTCAGGCTGTCAAGGACATAACATGTCATGATATAAACACTCATCCTACCCACATTTTACCAAATGCAAAGTCTGAAAAGTCAAAAATGCTTGCTTAACCTAACTATGCTTAAATGGACTAGTCACTGAACACGTTTTGCAAAAAGCAGCAGGCAGTTCCACCTCCCCAATGATACGCTACAACAAAGTCTAAAAATATATGTACACCTGCCACACGTCTGCCGGCCTACCCACGTCATAAAACATGTCTGCTGAGGCACGTTCACTTTTACTCTCACTCTCACTCACACTGTAGTGATGACATAAGCAGTTCTCTCCATCTGTCTTCCAGTTGGAGAAGGACGACTATGTCCGCTGTGTCTCGTCACAGATATCCACAGTGTCCAAAACAAAACTGATGTCCACTCAGATTCCAGCTCGACTTGAGATGTAGCTTCCCCTAGAGATCTGCCCCATAATTGCCTCGCTGTCCCTAACTGACCACTGCTCTCCAGTTTCTGCTCCTCAAGATTTAACGGCGATAACACGGATGCGGCAATACAAGTGTACAGCTCTTAGAATAATTTTGTCAAGAATACATGAAATAATATTGAAAACAAAAACTTTAAGACTTAGTGAGAGGTGTTTCCTCACCTCATCTGTGCACAAACCCCCTCAATTACTCTTGGACCTCCGATCCAGGCTGCTTGATATATGTGACTTGTGCAGGGATTCCTCCAAATGAATGCACATAGCCCTCATACAACCTACTGGTGAGTGGTGTAACAAAAAATAAAAAAGGTTTGGAATAAAAAAATGAGTTATGCTTTAAAAGATGCAAATACATCAAATCTAAAAATTTCACTTGAATACCTTTATCAATATAAATACCGAAGTGTCTTATTGGTGCAATATATCTTTGAAGGAAATGCCGTATTTGCAGCATTGATAAATTCAAACACATGTATGTGAGATGAAAACAAGAAATGTATTCAATTATATCCTCTCGAACTAAGGAGTACCAGATTGAATCAAATTATTAGCCCACAGAATCAAACAGATTTGAATAGAACAACTTTAATATCACACAATGGTTGAATCTTATCACATCCCATGTATCGTATTTTCTTTTATTGGAGAGTTGCACACCCCTACAAATCAGTAGATCCTTCAAATATGACCCTTCTCCCCTACTATGTATTACTCCGATCATCAGGCTTGACACTTCCATAAAAGAGGCTCCACTCTTGAGACATAATTCTCTGCTAGATCTTAATGCGACTGAGAAAATGCAGAACAAGTGTGTCAGCGAAACAGCATAAAGTTATTGCGTAAGAAAGTGAGAAAACAATCAAATGAACTATGTTTTTTTCATGCTACAAAAAAACGTGCTAGAGAGTTTCAGGTTTTACTGCACAGTGACTACGTCGCATGTTCCAACCACAATGGGATTTTGCTCAAGGATGCAGAACTAAAAGGAAACCAGATGATACGGCCTCTACAAACTTTCTGCTGAACACCTCATCAACCTGCTGACTTGTTTCAAGTTAAAGTGTGTATATGGACATGGATAGTTTTGCTAATTTGCATTGAGTTACGCTGTTTTATTTTCTGTATATCCATGATGAAGAAAATTAAATGGAGACTTTCTTTTAATTTTTTATTTAACCAGATAAGGGCCTAGATAGACCGACGTCCGACATGGCCACTTGGCGGATTTCACTGTCTGATTGATGTAGTGAACACCGTCGTAACATCGGATCCCGTCAGGATTGTCTAGTGAACATTGCAGCATGTTGAATTGGCACCGTAAATCGTGATCTTGGGCAAACTACGGCCCGGGGGCCACATGCGGCCCGTTAAACGTTTTACTCCGGCCCGCCAAACTTGAAAAAAATTACACGAATAAACCTTGTTAATGTTTTATTTTCTAAATGCTCTGGTGTGTCAAACACAGATATTTTGTTGTCATGCTTTTGTTCATTTTCATTCTAAATTAAATGTATTTTTTTTCTCCGATGAGGTGCGATTACCAAAACACTCCATCCATCTGCTCCTAGTCCGGCCCCTCTGTCAAATTTTAGAACCCATTGTGGCCCACCAATCAAATGGTTTGCTCACCCCTCGTCTAGGACTTAAGGCAAACCAGAACGGCTTCTCATTAACAATACAGAGCTGGGAGCAATTTAGGGTTCAGTGTTGTTTTGCTCAAGGAGATTCCGACAGCGGACTGTCGGTGTCAGGATTTGAACTGCCGACCCTTCGGGCTCTGGACTGGACTCTACCAATTGAGTCACATTCGCTGGAGAGTATAACTTTCGCAGAATTAGTAAAGATGCTGGCTAGGTGTTCATAATTCCAAAGCATATATTTTCTTTTGGCTTTGCAAAGGCTATTATTTCCTTTACATGACATATTTTACAAACATCTTCAAACAATCAACTATATAAAGGGTTAACCCTCGGAGCTCCATTAAAGCCCACTTAATGGTCCTGTCGAGGAGGCTTTGCTTTATGGCACCCTGCGGTTCAAGAGAGGTCATATAATTTACTTTGGGCAAAAAGCTGGACATGCCCGAACACCAGTAAATATTCGGAAGAGTTCAGTTTAAACTATCTCAATGTGCTCTGTTTCCTTTTAATTGGACATTAAATCATGACATCATAGAAATAGCTAAGATATTCCACCTTATCTATGTTGGGGCGGTTGGTGAGGTTTTTAAATCTTAAATGACAGTGAGGCCAAGGAGACTATGGCTGTTGAAGCCCAATTTTAAATAAGTTGCTGTACGCTGAACTAGTGGATCGTAGTTGTAAATTTCTAAAGTATATAGTCTCTATTAATGGAAATATAAAATAATTACTGAAAGGGGCAACGTGACTGGATGAGGAAGAAGGAGGTGCTGTGAGGGTGAAGAAAGGCACCACGGTCATCTTATCAGGCGTGCAAGCTGTGAGCGATCTAAGTGGGCTGAGAGACAAGAGGAGTGCCTCTGTTGTGCCCTGTGATCCAAGAAGGCGTTTTATGGCATACTCCAGATTGCTATCAGTGTGGGAAAAGACTGCAAGGCCACAGGAACTGTGCTTAAGCATGAGCGTGTCTGTGCACATGTTTGTTTGGTTTGTGTGCAGTTTCTCCCAGTAAAGCAATCAAGAGGGCAGAGGATTGTATATTTAGACAAGAGTGTGAGTGTGTGTGTTCGTGCGCCGCAGTGTGTCTGTGTGTGCACGTATGCATGGCTGCTGTGGTGCCTGATAAGAACTATAAACATCATCCAACAGCAGGCGTGCAGGTTCACCCACTCGGGATGATAAAAGAGAGCTTTGACCCTAACCGACCACTTTATTCTCATGTTGGGTTGATATGATGCCATAAAAGACACTTCTGTGTGCCGCAATGAAATCCAAAGTCATTGCCATTCCATCACTTCAAACAACACTGATCACTTGACGCAAGTATTTATTCCAGATTGTTGTCTGACAAGCTTTGCACTTGCCCTCTGCTTTGGCTTTTAGGCAATCCATGATTCTTTAAAGCTGCTGTCAAAGGTCAACAACATGACAAAACGTCATTACGTCTCAAATTGACATCCACATTAGCGCTAGAGAACGGAATGTTGTCTAGCGCCAAGATCTATAATACATACATATATATAGTATAATATGATCAGACCTATTAAAATAAGCAATCATAAAAAGATTTTTCGGAGGGATGTCAATTATTATAGAAGGTTGTGATTGTCCCCTGCACTGCAAAAAGATACTTTTCCCAAAGCAGGAAAACAAACTCAAGCTGTGTGCTAGCTTTGTGAAAGTGCAACTCACTTGACCGTGTCTGGTCCTGATCCTACAGAGATGAGGTGAGAAAATGACTAAAGAGGACGTTATGTACACATCCACTTATCCCCAGCGGAGTGATGCAGACGGTGACGTCCATAAAGTTGCAGTGCGACTGAGAGGTGATGAGGTCACGGCTAAATGGGCGGCAGGTTTGGCTATTAGTTGAGTCACAGATGAGTTCATAAGCGAGGCGCACTCCAGGGGGTCACTGGCTAAATCATGGTCCATTTCAGCAACACTCTCTTGCGCTCATAAACGCACACAGTGACGCCACTCACAGGCAGACTCTTGAGATGACACACTGCAGCGGGGCCACGGTGAGTCACCTGTGCAGCCCGAGGCGAGGCGCCAAGATTTGTGCGGGTCTGTGTGTATTCTGCTTGTCTGGCTCCAGTGATATCATCATTAGGAGACAGTAAGGGCAAGGCTGGCTGATCGATGGCACACTTACTGCCATCCTTGCAGACCACCACACACCCAAACGACTGCCATAGCGCGTCTCCATTGAATAAAGCAGCTAACTGGCGTAACAGTGTAAAGGAGTTATGGATGGTGGTTTGGTATAAAGCTGGCAGATGCTAAACATGAATGTAAACGGAAAATGTGGCCTGTAATCAGACACTAAACCAAGAGCAAATACAGAGATTAAACAGTCATTACACATCAGTAGCACGGATTGGACGCACCTTAGAGGCGTACTTATCCGCTTTACGACCAACCATAACCATAGCAGCTCTAGATCAATTTTACTTCCCCGCAACGGGCAAACACAGAAATAGAACATAGTTAAGAGCATAGCTACAGTGCTTAACACATTTATTAGACCACCTGTCATAAAAACAATGAGACCATCCAGCATCATGAAGCGTGTATTTTAACGTGGACTGAGGACTCATCCAGTATCAGCGAGCTTTTGACCCTTTGAACAGGAATGAGAACATTTCAAACTGCGGGCACCTTTGTATGCCCAAATTGTAGCTGGCTTCTCTGAGAAATCTCAAAATAATGAAAAACAACCACTAACCGGCCTTTTCGTTCAGGAATGTAGCAAGATAACTGTTCTGAAATCTTAAAAAATTAAATTAAATCGTGATTTCGAGTTTGGTTTCTCGTGATCTTAAAAATCTTGATCTAAATAAAGATAAATGGTGCAGAATGTCTGCAAGTTCTGTCATTAAATTGACCTGAATGCACCATGTTACTTGTGCAGGAAGCGTGTGCATTTATGATTCAGCCCACCCTGAGCGGGCCTATATGATGTTATTTCTAGAGCTCCACAGTTAACGATAGGCAGCATATATATGATTATAAAGTATATAAGCTTTGGCAAAATGGCTAATTTGGCAATCTTTATACATTGATGTACTAGTCATCCATGCGCATGGTAATGTGTATGAAAAGTACGTTTCACATGATGTGGAAGGAAATATGATACTTGAGATCCCAGGTTCGCCCATGAAGTCCCAAGACTTGTTAAATAAAGGCTAAATAGATACTAATAATAAAAAAAAATGCTTATTCACGGTTTGAATGTGTGTGAAGAAGCAATACAGCAATCGTGTGGCTGTACCAGAATGGGAATGGAAGAAAACTTGAATTCCACATATTTAGAAATTAATGTTGACAAAGAGAATCCAGTGTTTAAGAAAAAATGTACTCAACGTACAGGGATGATTGGACATGAGACCATGGTGATAGTTTTGAGTACTTGTGTTTTGGTAATTTACAAAAGGAAAAGTTTTGAAAACAATGGATAATTGTTTTTATTAACCATGATTTTAATATCAAGCAATTGTGATTATTATTTTTCACATAATCATACAGCCAAAGGTCGTGGATGCAGTTCTACCGCAAGAGGAACTGCTTCTACTCTTCGTTGTTGAAGATCTGCTAATCAATATCATCTTTCTCAAGACTCATGGAATTCCATGACTCTCACGACTTGACCATCAGTGTAAGATGGCTCCAATGGTGAGGCAAATCCTCAAAGCTCCGCCTGAAAAAAACAAAGCCACATGCTCAGAATGTATTGCTTTTGGCCCTCTACTGAATTGAACCATGAAGTGAAACATCGCCAGGGGACAGTCACGGGACCAGAGTAATCATCTTTATTGCAGACAAGCCTCAGCTTGTCACGTCATCTTGTAATGTAGGTCAGCTGATGCATCGTCACCCCGTGAACAGAGAATGCCCCCCGTCTACTTGGTGTTGCTACCATATGCATAATCAAGTGTGACTGCACTAAAGAGGCGTTAATGTGTGTTTCACTTGCAGGTCTAAATAATAATAATAATAATAATAATAATTTGCCCTTTATTAGTCCCACAATGGGGAAATTCGAGATTCGAACCCAGGCCTCCTGGGGAGACTGGGTCCTGAACGCGGCGCCTTAGACCACTCGGCCATCCCGGCAGCCAAGGACATGCATGAGTCACAAATTCCATTTCCTAAACAGTAGCATCCATCTACTCTTCTAAGACTCAGTCATCCCAATAAGCACCTTGTACTACCACACATGACCAGATGGCTACAAGATTCGACTCTTAGCAATCAGGGCAACAGTCATCATTTTCAGCTAACATGCTGTATTCAATTTCTGCTCCGATTTAGAGAGTATATATTCAATTAGAATGATAACTTTTTTTTCCAGCAGTACATTAGGTACTCCATGCTTGATTAGGGACACTATGTTTGTTCTGGAAATGGTGTAGTTTGTATTTCGCGGTCGTAATTTAGACAGCACAGTGCATGCCACATCCAAAATTTGTGATAAAATGCTGATAAGTCTCAAAATATGCATTTTCCACAAAAAAGAGCCTAGATCACCTATTGTATTCTACTCACTGTGCATGCAAACTTATTTCGTTCATTCATTTGAATTTTCTCAATTATACTTTTACCATGATTGAAGGAAATTCACTGAATTATTGGTATGAAATTAAATGTGGGCCTGTGAGTAATGTAGTCTTTCTTTATCAGATCTGCAGTTTCCACTTTCTGAACGATATGCCGACTGTTGTAAAAGTATGAAAAAGACTTCTTTATTGGAGTCCATTTTGTGACTGAAGATTTAAAAAAAAGAGCTCAACTTCTTATTGTATGAGGCTTGGAGTGGCGGAGAAGGCAATGTGTTGACTGAGAGGATGGAGCCGAGCAGGCTCTTGTCCCACATCTGCCCATGAGGGATCGGGGTGGTGCTCAAGTGGGTTGAGGGCAAGCTTCAGTCTGTGTGACCTCAGCGTGTGATCAAAGGCTGGAATTAAGGGGGCAGCAAAAAAACACAAGAATACAGAAAGAAGCCGTGTCATCTGTGGAAAGCAGGGAGATCAAATTGGATGTGTTCTGAAACAGTTCATGTTGCATTCAGAACTGCTGAAAGAGCCCCATAAAAAGGGACACCAAACCCTTTTTTTTGTTTTAAAGGTAAATATAAATCCCAATAATTTCCTCTGTTTTTAAACTAACAATACAAACGCAACCTCAAATGATTGTTTTCCCCGTTAAAATATTCCAAGTGTGTTCAGTTGACCACGTTCAGTTCTTTTACCTTTCATGATTCCTAACAATTTTCTAGCTTTGCCTGTCAGAAATGCCCCTGCCTCTCAGCCTTTGAAACTCAGTGGATTGTTTCAAGCAAGGTTCGCACTGAGGTTATGGGTAATGGAAAAAACTATTTTACATTTCAACCGATGGCATAATCTCCAAGTCCCCATTTTACCAACACAAAAACACTGATCGCCCTTTAATTCGACAGTTTAGATGAGATAATTAAGGGAACAGTCAACAGTTCCGCGATTTTGTACTTTATACGTTGCTTTCAATATCATTGTGAGGTTCTCAGAATAATTTAATTAACTCAGAAGTACTTTCTATGTATTTTTATTTGTTGTCGGTATTGTATTTCCTTTGGGTTCTCTACGAAATGGCCTGTACTAGAAATGACTTTCACAATGAGTTGAGAGTGAAGCTGACAAAAGACACCATCATTGCTCATCTGTATCTTTCATCAATGACCTTCTGTTAGATGGACGCAAGGGTTCCTACGTCAATTCCTCTTAATGGTTGGCCATTCTTATGAGTTTCAGTCGACACTCTGGGAGATGGCCCTTGATGCTGAATGACCCTCAGCTCAATTGGCTTGTACTCTACAGATCATCTTAAATTTTCGTTTGTAAGTAGAGAAATGAGCTATTTCCATATTGAGCAAACTCAACAACAGGTTTGTTCTTCAGTGGTTTATTAGTTTATTCCTGAACTATGCATGAAAGCTATGACTGAGGCTGAGTGAATTAACATGGTCACAATGGTCAGTCAGCAAAGTGGCCTGAACCTCGGTACTTTACAGTTTATCAGGCTTGACCAGTGGGACCACCGCTCCTCCTAAAAAACTCAGTAGAAACTTTACATTTCTATGGAGCAAGTCATTAGCTAAGTAGAATTCCCTCTTTTTTACCACAACTTGTCTCTTTGTCTGAAGGCCTGTCTTTGTCTCTCCTAAATGATCCCACACAAGGCCCATTTTCTGGTTAATACATATTTACAGCCATGTAAGGTTTTTGTGGGAATCCTGTCGTTTTATTTTGCAGGCCCTCATTCTAGACGCCGTAAAACCATTACCAAGCTGTTTAGGGTAATTGTTTGACCGTATACTAGTACCATTTGTGGTGCTCAATGAGTCGGCATCTTTAGAGTTGGCAGATGGCTAGACAACACATGCAGGGGATTCCCAGGAACAACCGCGTACATTTGGAACCTTCAAAAGATGTTTTTGTTCAAAGTCGGGCTAATTAATGTGATGAGAAAAGGATTACTTTAGTAGATATAACAGATATGTCAGACGTAAATATTTTACAGGATTTCTTCTAGTCTAAAAACCCACTACAACATGATTCTTTTTGTTTTTTGACAAATCTTCAAAAGCACCTTGTTGATGATACACACGCGTCAATGCTCTAATATGGTTGACAGTATTTTTATGTGTGAGTGGGTGTGTTTACAGTAGCCTCCTGGGGGGTAGGGTCACCTAGTGTCTTTAGTGAATTAAAGAGGCCAGCTGTGATACTGCCTGAAAGGAACATGAGCACAGACAAAGGGGGAGATCCCTGCGCTCCCTCCAAAACAAAACAACCAGAGACAAGAGGCTGAAACCACACAATTATCTCACCATCCACAATGGCCAAGCTCCTGTAACAAGCAGGATCAGGAGGATCGGCAAGGGCTAAGCCAGCATTGGCAACAGGTTTCAGGAGACGCTATTAATTCCACTCTGCTTAACACACAATTAATTTCTCTCTCATCCAGCAGCTCAAGACTACCCAAAAAGAGGAGAACCAAGATTAAATGGTGAGGCAGCAAAGGTTCTTGAACAGTTGACCATCAACCAAAGAACTTAATGATTTGAGTAAAAGAATAAGCAAGTAGGGCGGGAGTCTAACAGTCACCCTTTTACTGTATAGTATCAACTGTTTGAGCACTCCGCTAAAGACTAACAACGAGCTGAATGACCATGCGGTGAAGCAATTTGTCCGTACATGCATGATCCAGTCTTTTTGTTGACATTGTATGAAAAGATCCACGGGACTAAGTCGGGATTTGGATGGTATTAACATCCCAAAAACTAAATTGAAACAATAAAGTTAACCAACCTGAAAAAGAGAATCCCTGCTGGCTTTTCCATTTGAGTTCATGTGAACAGAGGTAATGCTTCTATGGGCTTAGTTTTGGGCCAAACCGGAAAGTTGACTAATTGCTGTTTGACTCAACCACCTGCTAGAACCCAAAGGAGCTCAGCTACAGCAGATCTGTTTTATTATTTATTTATTTTTTTTTGCAAGGGTAATACCTAAGAATTGAATTAGATCCCTGGAGTGCAGACATCCTCCTTGGCTGTCGCATTTCATGCCCCCCAAAAATACAATATATGATGTTTGTTTGTAGCATCCCACGCCTGGATGCTGTATTAACACTCTGATTTATATTCTCTATTCTGAAAGAGAATAAAATCCCTACAAATCTGACAGCAGAAATTGGCATTGGTCTTTTTCATATCTAAATGTAATATGCGAAGCGGCATGATATTACGGTTTAACTGTGATACTGACATTCACCCGTTTATAAGGTGGCATATAAATGAGAGCTGACAAAGCTTTCGACTGTGAGCGAGAGACCTGAGCATATTTGATGACTAACGGCCCACAACCAATCAATTGGCCAGTACGGGGCAGAGATAAGAAACAACGACCGCTGGCCAGTTGAAGCCTGTGACCTCACAACCATCCATCTCTGTCCACATCTGGTCCTGTTAAGGGTTTGGTGCTTCATTCCTCCATTAAGTTCTCTGAGTTTAACAAAGCGGGCAGATGCTGCTATCGCATTGCCTGTCCAGCTTCGCCTATTAAAAGGCCGATATCACGCCCACCTCCCCTCTATTTTCATCTCGCTGGGCAGCTAGAAGACTTTAGGAGGCAGAATGTCCACAATCCCTTTCATAGTGTCAAGACCCCAAACTAGACTTCTCCAGAGATGAGTAATGGGATCTACGGGCCCCAAGCTAAAATGCTTTGAAGGCAACTCTGACGCTTTTTAAAAATAACACAAAAGATCATTTCCAAGTGTGGTCAAGCTGTCGGATTGATTAGATTTCATGCTCCTTAGGTCAGCGGGACATGTGCATTCATTAGCAATGAAAAATGTAACAACTAATTTCATAAAGTTTTGAGGAGAGGAGTTATTAACTAGTGCTTTATTGAGCAAAAAAATAAAACCACATATGTTGATTTGACTGGAGTAATAACTATATGAAATTAGTAAATATTAGTTATATATAATAAAAGCACACAGTCTATCGGAATTTGGAAACGGTATGTCAAGACTGTGATAAATCCACTAACGGCCATCTGCAAATATTGTCCTTCTTTCAAAATTGACACACTTCTAATGGTTCATCACATTCTGAACAACTGCGCGCGCAAATAGTCCAACTGCTTAAGAGCAACAATTCGCAACAGACAATTGCAGGAATTTAGGAATTTAATTTTAGACCTCTATACATTAAGCGGCGCTGCATCAAAAACCGACATCAATGTGTAATGGATATTGATTGACAGGCGGGCTCGACAAAACCATTACAAAGTTCACTGCTACAATTGGAAGTGAAAACTCTAAACATGCAAAGCGAAAGCCATAGACACCAGCAACACCCAGAAATGCTGCCAGCTATGGGCCCGAGTTCATCTGAGATTGAAAAGTGTGGTTTGGTCTGGCGAGTCCACAATTCAAACTGGTTTGGGAAATTGTGGACATCGTGCCCTACAGACCAAAGAGGAAAGGAACAATCTGGATTGTTATCTGCACAAAATTCAAAAGCCATGTGATATAATTGTTAGTACCTATGATGGCTGTGAAAACAAAATTAATGTTGAATTGTAGATGCAGATTTTTGAGCAATATTGCCATCCAAGCCACATTCTGTATGTGTTGCAACGGTGAGGCCTACTGTAAAACAGTGCAAGTAATCGCCTGCCAGCAGTCCAAACCTGTCTCCTATTTCAAATGTGTGGCACATTATGACAACAACAGACACCCCTGACTGTTGAGCAACTGAGTTTTTACGTCAAACGAGAATAGGAAATAATTCCACCTACAAAGCTTCAACAATTTTTGTCTTCAGTCACCAAATGCTTCTTGAGTCTTGTTAAAATTAAGTTAAAGAAACATTCTCCTGTCACAGTTGTGACAGAAGCAAATTGCAGTCATCAAATTCACGAGTTTGAAAAAAAAAATACACTTGAGTAATTTGAACATTTAATATATAGTATGTGAATGTTTTCCACAACTTGTTCCAACAACCATTTGCGAAAATCACGTACGCAAAGAGGTATGTCTTTGCGAAACCAGATCAGTGCAAGGAATTGTGAATTCACTTTAAAATCAAGCATGCACATATATTAATCAGTGAATATGTTTAACCCCTTTCTCAACCACTTATCCCCTGTCAATTCAGGTGAGGTGAGCTGTATCCAGGTGGTTCTTTCTTGCATCGTTCTGTAATGCAAATGCCTCAAGCTGAATTTCACTAAGCCTTTCTGAAAATCCAGAGAGACTCAACCCTCTGCCCAAGCAAACCATTTGCCTAAGCTGCCTGTCAGTTAAGTGAATTTGTTTGCACGGAGCGTTTAACTCGGCAGGGCATGGAAGATGCCAGTTGTGTAACTATGGAGGGGGTCACTCAGGTGTGTGTTTTAGATGAAGGTGTATGCAGGGGGATGTCTGTGTGAATACCCAAGCATGCCCTCAGTTTACACAGAGCCAAGCAGAGAATCACTGGCACACCTTCCCTCTTGATAGGCAAACAGCAGGTAAGCGCTTCATGGGGTGAGCATCCTGCAGAGTTTTTCTTAGTTTGGTCTAATGTTGGGAATTATACTACCAGTGTGAACTTTGTGTCATTAACAAAACAGAGGAGGAGACAGACGGAATAAATGTCAGCAAGCGCTAACCACCTAAAACAATGTGACTGAAAAGACAAGACCTCGGGCAAAAAAAATAACTATTATATGCAAATTAAGTGATAAATGGCAAAGGCGTTAATGGAAATGTTCTCGATTGTCTTAAATCTGTTTATGTATTGCACAACCTGAAATAAACTTAAAAAAAGAAACAGCACATATCCTCCACTTTCATCTCTTGAAAAAGGCCAACATAACCAAGAGCAAGTACTAGGGCATTTAGACCAAAACATAGTAAAGTCTATTTATTCTCTAATATTTTTCACAAGCCTTTTGAATAGTGGAATGGCCGAACTAACGTTAGGCGTAGCGGTCAGCAGCCATTGGCGTGGTCAGCGTGGAGAATTCCCAGTGCTCCATCATTCTGATGGCTGTGTCCAATTGTATTGTGCTGGAGCAGCAGGTAGCCCTGCCTGCTGGGGTCGCAGTTCTGATGGCCTCACCCCATTGGCCCAAGAGCTCTGGCCAAGGTTCACGGGTCAGGGCCTTGTTCGGACACCGGCTTGGCTCTCGGCCAATGGATCAAGCTGCGCTGTAGTGGGCAGACGTATGATTTATGGAAGGGCCCAATGAAGCGAATGCAAAGAGACTGCCCTTAAATCTTTCTGATTTGTTGTTCAAGTTTCTTTCGTCTGGAAACGTGTTTATAAAACAGCCGTCTGTTGTTAAAAGTAAAAGAATTTAATGTGATATCCTTTTGGAGACGTGATCATCAACAGAAATTCTGGTTTACTGGCACTTTTTTTAAGCTTGTACACTTTTTTGATCATAAAAGAAATGCCTCACCGACCTTTGGATGAATATGTCATGACTGAGGTAATTCAAAACAACAACCCCAAATCAAAGATTACTATTGGTTCATTTCAGGCACACGACTACAGTTTGATTTCAAGGAAGAATGTAGAAAAAGGATGAATTCATATATATATATATATATATATATATATATACATATATATATATATATATATATGGGTAAGCTCATTATATGCAGCCAGCTGCTTGATATTGTGAAAAATGTAAATCAAGCAACAAAGAAACTACACAATTCTACATGACCACAAAAACTAACAATAGGCTGACATTTCCTGTTAAAATAAGTAAATAAAAGTCAATCTCACGACGAGTGTAATGGCCAAGCATGTGTTTCATTTTGGCAGGACACACTTTGAGGTCAGCCGGTAATGTATGGGTGATCGTGATCGTATTCTCTTGGCACAATCAGCAGCTGCCATTGACGTGTGGGTGCACATCCCCCACCTCCCCCCCCGCCCTTCTGCAAAGCGGATGCCCATGGCCATGAAACTACGTTGCCCTTTCAGCTAATTGTTTGTGGGTCGTATTTAAATTTATTGACAGTCTTGGTGATATAGTGCTTCTATTGTGTACGTAGCCTATTGTGAACAGCATTAACTATGGCTCCTGCTTGCCTGCTCTTGTGCTCCATGGCTGACCAGGGGCCAGAGAGCTGCATGATGCCCAGCGGGAGTGCCTTGTCCGTGGGCAGAAGAGGAGACCTTTACAGGTGCCACGGCTCTTCTTTGCAATGCCCCGCTGCTGAAAATTTGTTGCTCCTGTGGATGTCTTTCTTAGACTGTCAGCTGCGGTGCCCCTGATGGGAGATTTGTTGATATGATAACTCGATTAGGGTGCAGAATGGATGACATGGTGGCAAAGAGCAGGTCTGTAGCTCTCAGGGAGCCTCTGACTCCTCTCCTTAACCTCTCCTTGGGAGACCAGAATCCTGCACAAGCTGCACATGTGGCTGCGAAAGCCCGTGCTGAGCCAATGGTAATCAGTCACCCAGCCACAATGGAGCAGTTCACTAACCAAGCAAAGAATCACTACCTTTTAAATAATTGCACTATGGACACAGGAGAACTACACACCAAAGAGAAATTACCAATTAAGAGCACTGAATGAGAACGTCTTAATTATGTGGATTTTATTTGAGGATTTATCACCCAAGCTGGCTCGTCTATCTTGCGCTTATTTTCCCTAATTGGCCCTGCAACATTTTCTACTTACCTAAAAAATTAGTTGATGATGTACTAAACTGACAGTGGATCGCAGCACACAGCTTACACCAGAGTTGAATAAAAAGTTGTGGACTGTAAATTGGTAATTAATTACAAGCCATCAAAGCCTTGTTATACTGGTCGCTGTTTTAGGGATATGGATGAATCCGAGATAGTCCGGCTGGTATTATCAACTAAGACTCTAAGGAAACCCTTAATGTGCTCTCCACAATGCTCCTCTTCCATGGAAAGCTCACGGGTGTCAGCCAGGGTAGCGCCGTAAACTCCCATGGAGGATTTATATCAAAGGCACTGTTCTTTTCTGGCACATATCCTCAGGAGGAAAAGAGTTGATCAATTACCACAGGAGAGTCAATTAGTGTTAAAGTGAACTTTAAAAGAAAGGCATATCTTTATTTGCATTACTCAGTGATGTGCCGTCTTCTCTGGCCTAAACGCTTTCAAAAGCAATGAGCTACGTTGAACACCGATGTGAAATTGCTGTGGACCGCCAGACTGTGGAAAGTGTGGACGTTGGATTATTAGGGCCCGAGCAGCGACTGCTGCGATTATTTTTGTAGAAATGATTATTATTATTTGCTTTTGTCCAGTTTCCTCTGGGTACTGCGGTTTCCTCCCACATTCCAAAAACATGCAGGGTAGGTTGATTGGACGCTCGAAGTTGACCCTAGGTGTGAGTCAAGTCTATAATCAGTGATATTAAATAATCACTAAGTATAAAAATACTACCCAGCTGGCTTTAAATAGACATGCAGTGTCTTTGCCAGACTGGATATGACTCATGTGTATCATATTAGACAGGCCTATCTATCGAGCGCAGCTATAGGTGATAATAGATCTACAGCTGTGAGGCTTCTCCGACTGATATTTCTCACATGCCTTCAACCTATTTCACAGCTCAAGTCACAGGTGGGAATGTCTTCACACAGAGCCTGTTGTAAAGAGAATATGTGTATTTTCCCCATGGAGCCACCACAAACAGGGGAAACTATTCAGCGTGGCCGACCAGGTCACACAAAGATGCAGAGGGGCTGACCCAGAGTGGCACCCATCAAAGCCCTTACAGACACACACCGGGGCCGGGGAGTTCAGGTGAACATTTCTTTTCCAGGTAAAAGCCAGCAACTCTGTGTTTATCCACGGAAGAGAAATTGTGGATAATGCCACCAGTTTGTCACCAGAGTGCCGACAGAAAGTCGCAATTTGATGCTTGCCATACGCCCAAAGTTTTGATCATCACGGGTCCAGTCTTGGGCTGAATGATTTATCGTTTTTGGATCAAAATCGTAATCTTACACAACTCTATCCACAATGTCTATGGGGCAGCTCGGCGAGCTGCGCTAAGCGGATCCTCTCCTCTAAGTGACCAATGCTTGCCTCCGTGGTGGCACTTTTAAAAATTAGTGCTACCATTATTGACGGACAATAAGTCATCTAACACAAAACAAGGAGCAGGAAGAGACAACATAAGAAAATTGAGAAGCTAATGCTAATTGCTAATGCAAGATGCAGAGTCAGGGAAAAATCACAATAAGTGCTTTGATGTTCATTATACTTTTCTCAGAAGTCTATTGAGAATATATATTAGAGTGAATAGAAATTAGCTTTGAACAGCAAATTTGTATTATAATTAATAAGTATCTAGAAATAAAATAAGACAACAACTACATAGTAAGCGCATGCTTGAAAAACTAAAATGGATCAGTGATGGCGCACGACGCAAACAGAAGCATAAATATGATGCTTTCTGGCCCATCTAACAGAAAATATTTACCTTTCACATTTAAATAACCAATTCAGAAATACTCCCATTATGAATTTGAGACTATTACACTCACCATTAGAGTGAAGGTACTCAATTTATACCATAATATGAATTTCAGACCATATCACAAAGCCCTCAGTCAATGTTTAAGTCGTTACTCTGAGTTTCTGACAAAATGACATGTATAGAACAAATTTTAAAACATTGTTACATACACTATATTTATACATGTACGGTGGCAAGCAGTAGGTCTTGCTTGATTGAACCATTTTGAAAACCTTGGCAAACGATTATCACGCTTATGCAGCCACTTTAGTGTCTGTGCATTATTAGAGTACTACATTTTAAGGTGTTGATGGTATGGTGTCATTTTTTTGTCCTGTCTGTAAATGTTAATCTAGAAAGTCAATATTGGACTGAAGCTTGAATTGAACAGATTTTTTTAAGAACAAGAGAGGATCATATGAAATAGACGAGATGCACAAATTCCAAAGTGCTATCTCACAGGCAAGCTTGAAATACTAGACTTCCATGCTGGACATTTGTCAGCCAACAGACAGGATCAACTCAAAAGGTACCAACACACACACAACAGATCGTGGCTACACATTCTTATACAAAACATCTAAACAGGGTCAATAACAAACTATGAGTAATGAGTATTCTCAGACAGGAAGAGGAGAGGCTGTAAATTAGCATCACCAGATGATTACACAATCCTCCCGGACCAATTAGGCAATTCTGGTTGTGGAGATAGTGACGAAGCAACACAGAATATTGATTTTTGTTTTTATGTGACCCTGGTCTCAAAATGACTGCTTATCAGTGGTGACAGATGGAGAGGTTTGTGAAACTGTGGTTTATTGTGTAAGAGCCCCGATGCCTCAGAGGTCAAGAGAAATTATAAAGTCAGAAAGCAGCAACCAATTACATCACAACCACCCAACACACTCACACAAGTTTTTCGAGTTGAACAGGTTGTGATTCATGCATGTAAACACATCACAAAAAAGGATTAGCTAGCGGGATATACTCAATAATATATTTTATAATGTTAATATATCTGTGTGCCAACATGCAGACTTGTGTTTTAGACAGACAACTGTATCTGTGGAACAGGGACATATCCATCAGTATTTAGTGCACTATCATCACCTCCTACACCAGGATGTGCTCAAAACACTTACTGTTGTTTTCACACATACTCGCAACAACCTCAACACGTAGCGTCGTGCGTGACGCAAGAAAGAACGTCATCAAATAACAGTGACCTCTTGAATGGAAGGGATGATGACACAAAGGAGGATTTCTGACATGAATAAAAAAATTTCTTAAAAGTATTGGCAGTGACAGGAAAAAAAGTGGCAACATATATATATATATATATATATATATATATATATATATATATATATATATATATATATATATATATATATATATATATATATATATATATATAATAATTTTTTTGTTTGTTTTTTTGATAAAGTAAAAAGAGTCTTTTTTTTTTTAAAGTAGTTATTTTTTAAGCCTTTCGTCAGTATAAAGTATCATTGAACATTTGACATCCCGACTACTAATATTGGGGAAACTTGCAGAACGCCGGATGGAAGTATTGTCACATTGGAAGTTGAGTAATTGATTCTAATATATTGTATTTACATACACTATTCAGTACTAAATTCCGTTGCACTCTCTTATTTATTTATCTAATTTATATATTTGTCTGTATTATTGTTGTATTGCACTGGAGAGGGGAGCTCTCTAATCTCGTTGCACACTTGAGTACAATGACAATAAAGGGATTTCTAATTCTAAAATTCTAACATAAATTATAAGATTGAGCGCAATTAAGAAAAATAGCAAAGTGATTTCCCCAACATCATTCTTCTGAATATGTGTCACCTTTTATCGAGCCCACACTGGTTGGATATTGGAAGTTGATGTTCAACACTGGGAGTCTTTTTCTTTCTGAGTTTGAAATGTTCTATTGTGTAAGCGGTATTTGAATGCACCTCATGTCTCATGCTGAACGTGCGTGATGTAAATGTATTCTCCCGCTGTAATCGTCTCGGTTTGAACCTTAAAGCGTGAGTTTATCACAAACTATGGGTGGGATGATTGACTTACCTCCCGGGCCGATTCAAATTACAATACTTGTATGACGATTACATTTATATCACCGTTTTTGATTATATTGCGATTTGCGATTTAATATGATGGTTATTGCTATTTTTCACAAACATTGTTTTCTTATAACATTTAGAACTATATGTTTTGCTCCGACTGCATGGTTCAGGGCACAGGCTCATTTAGATGACGTCGTGTGTGTGACTCTGCTAATGCTTACGCCTGCTGACTCACCACAACAAATTGGCTCCGCGCTGCCATCTGCTGGAGGAAAGTGTTAGCTTCACCATAGAAAAATCGTAAAAAACGATTGTGAACTTTGACATAAAATCTCGTTGAGTGAATCGATTTTTTGCAGACCCCTTTTATAAACCTTAAGACAAATATTCAGAACACAATATCAACAATGCCACTATATAGAACAACTTTCACATATGTATGGAAGGACCGCACCAAGGCTGCGACATATGTTTGTATGTGTGTGTGTTGGGGGGTGTTGGATGTTGTAGGTGGTTGTTATGGACAGACAAGTTGAGGCTTGCCCTCCAACAGACATGTTCTCTATTGTTAAGCCAACTCCTTTCCTGCTCGGAGATCAATGTGACCTGTCTAAAGTCACCCACTGGCTGTCAGACTTCAGAATGACAAGTCAGGGGAGACTGGGTTGGGGGAGGCGGAGGCCAGCAAATAACACGCAGGAATCTCATGGAGCAGTGTGCAAATTGTTGCTTAGAGGTAGGGCGTGAGGAGGGTGTTTAAGAATCAGGTGGTTAATGGCTTTGAGCATCCAACAACTGGCTGGTAGACCGACCCTACATTTCCAAAGTGATCAACAGAATAAAACACACAGTAGAGTTTCTTTTTAGCTTCACAAAGCAACTGTTTTCACAGGGCTACCAGAATTCTGCAACTCTGCATTAGTACTGAGGCTATCAATCAGACAGAAGCTGATGTGAGGCTCGTATGTGGTGGTGGTCAATGTTTAGGTGGAGTGGGTCTGATGGACATCTGCCCCTCCTTTAACCCCAGCAACAGCATCAGCTTTGTCTGTGGGATCCACTGACACATGTCCTCTCTTGTGGGCCGCATAGTCAGAGCCGCGAGGTGCAAACACTCGGAGGGCTTTTACCTAAGGTGTTGACTGACTGGCGGAAGGAGGGGTAGGGACTTGTTGGAGTGGGAAGGGTTAACTCTTGCAGGGGCCGTACGTAGGTCAAGAGGAGAAGGTATGGCAAGTAAGGCCTTGAGCATGTGCAAAGTATGAAAGAACAATAGAGAGCAAACTGCTGACTTCCACAGCAGGGTAGGAGTGGGTGGGATGGGTGTGGCAAGTAAGATAAGCAGGACAACTAGTCAGCTGTCAACTTTACAGCCAGCAACAGACGTGCAGAGAGGAGGTGGGCCGGGCAAGGCGGCTTGATTGGCGGCTGGAGGGATCGTGGGCGGGCTGTTGTCAATCACGCAGCTGAGCAAGGCCTGGGGCACACCTGTTCACCTTTGAGTCAGGTGACCTTTTGAATTGGGGGGACAGCAATAGTGTTGTGACTTAAAGCAGGACGGGGATATTGTTATTCTGCATATAAAAAGAGGCCCCCAATATAGATCACCTGAGTGATAGTAGGGCAGGTGGGTAATTCAAAGACTTTTTTGTGACTCTATACATTTTATGGACCTTCCAAATGTGCCTTAAGGTTCACAGCCTTTCACGGCTCAGTGAAAGGTAACACTCTCGTCGTGAGGCAAAGGTCTGCAGAAAAGGTTGGATATAAAAAAAGTGGAACTTTCTAAAGTTGAATGCCCTGGAAGTTGCACTAATCACAATTTATCAAACATTTTCAGAAAAATGGGGATCTAAATTTCCAGAAAACCGCTGTCTTGCAATAGCAACAAATCTTGTAGGACTTCAACCTAGCGGGTATCAAATTCATTCGTGATGAAATTCATGAATCATTATGGCTATCTTGATTTATCTTGGCTTTTTTGCAACAGTTACTGGAAAAGATGAAGCACCTCTATGGTTGACGTCATGTGAAAAGAAGAATACACGTCAAAAGTTACTCAAAGAAAGCATAATTCATAGCAGAAAGATTGTCATTGTTATCTATGCTTTGCATTAACTAGCCATCATTACATTCATTTCCCATGCCCCGTATTCTCATTATTGCCACAACTTAGACCGATTACCAACCAATCACAGTCCACATACTGTAGAGACAAGCAAAGACAAACAACCATTCATTCACACTCACGTTCAAACCTAAGCACAGTTGTATTCAATTACCCATTACAAGCATATTTTTGGATTGTGGAATTCAAATGAGAATACCTGGTCAGGCAGTGACATAACTTGCAAATTGAATTGCTGCCATAAATTTTGCTGTGTCATCTGTCATAAAACAAAAGAGGTCCTAGGAGTGACCCTTGAGGGACCCCATATGTCATGGCCATTCGATCAGATTCTAAACTTCAAATTGTCAAGAACTAACTTCCTCCAAAAAGGGCCTGCATCCTTTTAGGACTGTTCCTTTTAATCCCACCCCAGTTTCCAACCATTTCAACAGTATGTTATGAACGAGCACCAGCACATTCTCTGCATCAGTGTGCAATTTTATATCATTTTGTACTTTAAGAAAAGCTGTTTTTCTACTTTGATTAGGTAAGAATCCAGATTGGAATTCATCAAAAAGTCTGTTTGAGTTCAAATTGATTAAAAACCACTTTCTCGACAATCTTGGTTCAGAAAGGAACCTTTGAGATTGGTCAATAATTTGCTCACTTTATTCTGATGGAAGGTGCACATTGATTGACATGTTCAGAATTTACAGAGAAAACAATAAAACTTTTAAATGTGCTGAAGTTATCTTAGCTAGCAATCATGAAAAAACATTTGAAACATTTCCTGTACAGGTTTCTGATGGCCTATTTCTGACCCTACGACAGAGCTTTCTTTTTGCATTAAAAAGCGAAAATATTTCTGGATCTTCTCCCAAAGGCATTTCCATTTGGCAAACCGCTGTTACTTTAAACAATGGAACTCATTCAGTGACCGCTGAGCACGAGAGAGGAACCGTACAACGGCATCCATCCTGTCCACATCTGCACTTCACTTCCTCCTCCACAAATGTGAACTTTGGCGTGCGGCATCCACAAGCTGAGCATTTTCGCCGTTATTGGGATGAAAAGTGCTGCAGTGGCCCCAGTCCTCAGGAGCAACGCTTGGCTGGAGCTTATTTTGGTTTGGCTTGCCCAAATAAACAAGCCGAGACCTCGCGGCCGCAGCTGTGGGCCTCTCCCTGACTAACCTCCTCTCCTGTGATTCCTCCACTCACACATGGAGAATGAGGGAAAACAAGTAAGGAGAGGGGGGGGGGCAACTAGCCCAAGCCAAAGCCTGCAGAGGTTAGAACTGGACCAAATGCTGCTTATAATCAGTCGGGTCTTTCCCACGCCTGCAGGCCTCGTGCGTGTGCAGCCGGCGGCATGCCCGCTTGCCAGAAAGTGTTCACGTCGACAGTCATCCTCCCACTTAGGGAGGGGATGGGGATGAGGTTGAGCTTCTCCCTTGCCTTGTATAGAGGGGGTTTTATTCTGCAAGTTTCTGTGCAAGAGCTAAGGTTTAAAAACAGGAGGCTGAGAGGAATCCATAACGCCTTCTTTTAACCGACCGCTTTTCAAAAAGTTTATATTTTGTGCATTTGGAGTTTGACAGCTGATTAAATTGGACTAATGGGCCGAGCATGCTGGGATGAAGGTCACAGTGTGGTTGTTCCTACAGAGCCACTTATGGGAATAACCTGCGACCTTTCTTCAAGAAATGAGACCATGTTGCAAGAAATAACAAACAAGTGAACATTAAATTTTCATGGATGGATCATCTTGGGTCAAAATATTTCTTAAATTCAACTTTAGATGCACACATGTAGTTACGTCAAATAACATACCAGCTGGATAACAACGATTTACGGGCACCTATAAAAATAAACAGCAGATTAATATGCATTATATTTGAAGTGAATACCCAAAAATAGGGGTACCATGTACTCTTACACCAGTGGGCTAATTAATGGATCTATTGGAATTGCGATTAACTTTACAATGTCAAACGGGTAAAAGTATGTTGCCAAGACTTAAAAGTGAAGTGTCATGGATGATATTGAAACAATCTATGGTCAATTTCAGTTAGTTCATCAGCCCACAATCACTTACACCAACGCCTGCTATGAACAACTGAATTCCTCCTACACACACACCGACACACACCCACAACCGCCTACACGTGTATCTGTCCGCTCACACACTCTCAAACGGACACACATCCATCACCACTAATGATCACCCACTGACTAACTCCCACGCATACCAACAGAGTCCACCAATATAACAAACAGCAGCCCACTAACCTCCTACACGTATTCTCACACACCCACACACACACCCTGCCTTACTTCACTTGCACTGTCAGCCTAATGCAGAGCTGAGTCAGCAATTAGCCAGTGGCGTATTTGTGCGTTCGGGCATGCAGCAATTCACAGGAGCACCGTGGAGAACCGAGTCAGGCGGAGGGAGTAGGAGGGCGTCTCCTTCCGCCTCGAGAGGGGACAGATGGGTTGAGAGGGAGCTCCTGGGCAGGTAGTCATCCCCAGAATGTGGGGGCGTCTTTGGGGGGTCTCGACAGGGTGTGAATGGCTTTTAAATGCCTCCCACTCACACCCACGGAGAAAGTCCAGAGGGGGGCTATTGTCACTTAAGATCCAGCCTTCCTCCTCTTTTGACTCTTAATGCTGAGTGGGTGCATCGAAGGCAGATCGCTGCCTACAAACACACCTGCAGGAATGCACTCCACTGAATATGTAACGCGTCAGCAAATGGAGCGGCATCTGCCATGTGAACACAAGCAGCCTTCCTCAGTGAATATGAATGATCGCTCCAAATTTGCAGATGAATTCACGGAATCTCGGCTAAGTCTGAGCAGCGGGAACAGCAGCATGTTCTGATTGTCTGTCAGTTGACAGCAGTTGGTTTTATTTCATGCCAAGGTGCACCTGCATTCGACAGATGCCCCGAAAATAAAGAATTGTTCTCAGAGCATTAAGAGAGCAACTCTGCATGAGACATGAATTCAGCCTGCATTTGCCCTTTTCCCTCCACTTTTTATGTATTGTTGATCAAAATGTCTTGTAATGGATCCCTAATGAATTGCCTCACACCCCACAACATTTTGGCATTATATCAGCCTTTAAATACAAAATACTTGAACAGGTTGTCATATGTCAAATACGTTTTTTATACATTTCCATTTGGCTTCCCAGGCTAATCTTGACTTTTTCTAACGAATTATGTGAAGCATTAGCGCAACCACTGAGCAACCCGTTTTCTGTACTAGCTCAAAGCTAGTTGAAAGGTTTCTCAAGAACCTCTACTTGTCCTTGGATCTTCAATAAATATAACAAGCTCCTCTTGCTCCAACTCTTCAAATACCTGGATCCACTAAGATACGTTTGATATTTTGCTTTCCGAGTCAATTTTCGACTGGCCTAATATACTCTCTATGTGAGCTCTGCCATAAATCTCTTGGTAAGAGGTCATACTTCCGTATTTGTCGCTCGGTGATATCTCACTTTGGGAAAACCATGATTTTGTCAAATATACCAAGTAAAAAAAAAATTCCATGCTTTGTTATTTGTATTTGGGGTAATTACTTTACTCGTGACGCAAAAAGATTTAATTCGTCATCTTCCGAACTAACTTCACAAGAGATCTTTAAGGCTTTTCAAAAAGCACTTTTCAGGGCTCAGCGTGCCATTGACCATTTATTGTATATGAGCTCCGAGGACGCGGCATATTGGAAAATGCTCAAGTTGGGTGCGGAATCGCTATGATGTCAGACAGCGTATCCGCCAGAAGAGAGGTTGGCGAAGTGATAAATCCTCGTCGGACGCTAAACAACCACTACCAAATATGGGCAAGCTTTCGCCAGAGCATCATTGTCCATGTGCCTTGCCCCGTGGTGAACACCAAGAAAATCAATGTGAAAAGCATGCTATTAGCAAATTTGGAATTCGCAACAGAGTCCTGCTCTCCAAGGCTAAATACGTTTATTGTTGTAATTACATCAAATGTAACTATTTGCGCCTACACTGCCAGTCATTGGTTACGCCCATGCTGCTGACAAGTGATAGAGTCAGAGAGGAAGAGCAGGCACCGCCACGACTTTGAGGTGGTGAAAAAGTGTCTTGAAGCTGAGATGAGATGAGCTGCGCTTGCCAGGGACTCCGTCTGGGCTCTGTGACGAGCCTGATGGCTCCATGTCAGCGTCATTATGTGGGTGCGTGTTCGGGAGCTCTTTCAGCCCAGACGGACGTGACACACACATTGAAGCGTGTGTCAGGAGGCCACCCACGCCCGACGGCAGGAGAGTGCCTGGCCGTGACACACGGAGCGTGGTGAGGTGACAAATTCGACAAGAGATGGATCGGTGCCTTCTCGCCACATGTCAGTCACGTCTCACTCTTTTCGCTCAACTTGGCCGCTTACTATTCCTCTAGCTCAGAATAGGAAAAACATTGGCGTTTCGAACAAACACAACGTAACCTGACCTCCTTGCAGTTTCATTTTCCATCCCTAAACGTGGATGTCATTTTTCACATTTAGTGCCTTTGGATGTAAAAACAGTGCCACAACGCCAAGAATGGTTGATTTGTTCTTCCCTTGCTTCCGCCAACTGTGGACTGACAAGGTTAACTTCAAGTCTTCCTTCTTGTCCTCCTTGGGGTGTTCCAACAGCTCGTGTAAACGTTTAATCACCTCAATTAACTGTTTAGCCCAAGTGGCAAAGTAAACACCAGGCACACTTGGGCAGGCCTCCAGAAATAAACCACAGCAGGCAGTAAAAACCGAGAGTGGAGGAGGGTCAGTGTGCCAAATTTCAAAGGCAACCAATAAAAAGAGCAAATCTGGTTTTCACATTTCAGACAGAAAAAAAAACAAGAGTGATATCATACTACAGCAACTTCCGGTGAACAGTGCTATCGCCAGAGCTCACGGGAACCTGATCGCTCTTCATGCGTGGGGATTTAGGGCTACTAAATCTACAGTAGCTATAAAGTCAGTAGTCGTCTTTTTATTCGAAGTACATTGTGTGATTTATTGGGTCACCTGTCTAAGACATTGTTTCAGGTCTTGGACGCCCAAACAGCTTCTTTTTCAAACAGCATGTTGCTACGATGAACTGCTCAACATATTAAATTAACATGGGCAATAATTAATACTTTATGAGTGGTGCCTTGAGATAAGAGTCGAATTTGTAACATGGACACTCATATCTCAAATTATATTTACCTATTAAAATTAATGGAAATGACATTGAGATGTTACAACTTCCCATAAAAACAACAACAAAATAGCACTCTATAATATAGTACTTTATAAAATCATCAATGACATAATTCAAAGAAATTAAAGTTTTTTGCCATATGTCATGTTTCAATTCCATGGACACTGTGCTGCTTTTGCTGTGTATATAGTAGGATAATACCTTCATCCATTCATTATCTGAGCCACTTATCCTCACGCTGGTCGCGGGCTTTCTGGAGCCTATCCCAGCTGTCAACGAGCAGTTCCGTCACCACCGCCAACCTGATATATTGACATTGTCCATGTCTTTACATTGGATCTCCTGATGATTTTCATTTAGCTTGGGAAACAGGAAGCCTTGTCGGGTGAGTCAGGAGGTTGCTCCAGCATGGCGAGGCCAGGAACAGTGAACACTGAGAGCAGCGGGCACTTTGTCATGGTGAAGCAGCAACAAGTTGCCCTGCAACAGCTCTCTTCTCTTCTCAAATCAGTGACCTTTGATTGTTTTATATTTATGGTCTTGAAGCGCTCTTCATATAAATCCATCCGTTATCTAAGCTGCTTTCCCTCACAAGGGAGCCTATCCCAGCTGTCAACGGGCAGTAGGTGGGGTACATCCTGGACTTGATGCCAGCCAATTGCAGGGCACATAAAGATGAACAACCTCTCACGCTCACAAAGGTCACTGATTTGAGAAGAGGAGAGGGTTGCTGCAGGGCAACTTGCTGCTGCTTCACCATGGCAAAGTGCCTGCTAACAACGCTGTGTTCACCGTTCCTGGTAGCGACGTGCTGGAGCAACCTCGTGACTCACCCAACCCGGCTTCCTGTTTCCCAAGCTCCATGAAAATCATCAGGAGGTCCAATTTAAAGACATGAACAATGTCAATATATAAGGTTGGCCGTGGTGACGGCACTGCGCAGGATGCAGGAAGAATCCTTCAAGGAAAGCATGAATGCATGGCAGAGGCTCAAGGAAGATGATTTCAAAGGAGGAAACTTGGGAGTTATGATTTGAAATACAGTGCATATTTTGTAAAAACAACCCTGGAACCTTTTTCAAACACCTTGATTTTCACAATGCCACCAAGCCAGAAGCATTTTATTGACATAATCCTCACAGCATACTGTAAATGCAACTAACGTTACTTGGTTGACATTTAGGTGGCATTATACCCGCTTATTATTCCACATTGCAAAGACGATCTTTCTTGATGGGTTTCTCTTGTAACGTCACATTAACTTTCAGAACAGATTTGCTCAATATCTCTCCGACTATCAATCAGACCTCAGCAACTCCAGCGATGGGATAATCCCTCGTCAACATGACCTAATCTATGATTGGGCTGCCCCTGGACTCTGATCTGCCCCCCCCCTGAATCTGTCCATCCTTCATCGTCAGGTCCCTCTGGCCAACATGGGCCCCGACAAAGCCCTAATCCATTACCTCCTGTCACTGAAGGCTGCCCTGCAACACCCCTTCATGGTCCAGCATTAGCCTAATCCACTGGGCCGCGGCTCCATAAGAATGGAGCGCCCACGCGGCTTCACCCCGGTTCTGTTTGCTCGTTGCATCTGAGTCAACACACTCCCCCGGAAGGATGAACAACACAGAAAAGACCAGCACGCCAAGACATCCTTGGACCAGTACCACACTGTTGACTGCACCCACCATCAGCGGCTTTTTTTTGTTGTTGTTACCTTGGGTGGTGATACAGGCTGTCTGTCGGCCTGTCTGGTAGACCTCTGGTGTGGTAATGTGATCCCCGAAGCAAACATGAGACTTCCTGATGTACAAAGTGTGCAAGCAACTGCGTGCCACCTCCAAGGGGTTCATATCAGTAAATTAACACAAAGGGGATATACATCTGTCAACCTACGAATAGTGGCCCAAACTATGAAAACATCTGTTAAAGCAGTTTTTTCCCCACCTAAAATGAGTCAAGGCACCTATTTTACATTGGGAAATATCTTACCACACACCAGCAAAAATAAAAGTTGCAAAAAGTAAACTGTATACAAGGGATGGGGAACTGGTGGCATATAAATGTATCTACCGTTTAATTTATATACGGGCATTTTTTTTTTAAATAAATGATATATTTAATTCATATTGTAATCAAAAAAAGGTTTGACTCATTAAAGAAATTCATTGTGGCACATTTATATTTAAGTTTGACGGCTGTATATCTTATGTCTTTGATATTAACATTTATTATTTTAGCCTGTCACAATACATTCCTTGTGTAAAGATTTGAACAAAGAGGTTTTCTGACAAAATAGTTCTCACAGCACACCTGATGATCTCTCATAGCGCACGGTGGTTTAAGGATGTTGGAAACAATAATAATAATAATAATAATAATAATAATAATAATAATAATAATAAATACGTGTTCATATCGGAGAAAATGATCAACAACTAATGTTATGTTTGTAAATGGCAACTACACACATTGCAGATTTGTTTCTGGGGAGAAATTAACCACAATAACAAAAAGAAAATGACACTATGGATATTAACCATTAAATTTTAAATATCCAGGTGCCAATGCAGTGTAACAAATTTGGCATTTTGAAGTTTAGTTAAAATTTTACCACGTGAAACTCAAAAACAGGTAACATAACAAGCAGCATTAAATGCTAGGTTTCAAAGTAAGAGTCAATAATTAACTATTAACCTGACCAGCTAACCCGGTGTGAGAAAAAGGGGTAATGGCGTACCTCTGATGTTAATGTTTGGCACAATATTGAACTCCTTTACAATGTAAACCAACATTTTTTTGTTCCTGCACATGCGCTCCCAAGTCCCGTCCTCAAGATCCCCTATCCAGCCTGTTTTAGATGCATCCCTACAGTAACATACCGTATTCAAATCATCAAGATCATTATTAGGCTTTTGCAAATCTTGAATCAGGTGTGTTGGTATAGGGATAGACCTAAAGTGGGCGGGGGTCTTGAGGACTGGACATCCCTGCACTAACACAAATATGACAACGTATGCGATGTGCTTCAGCAACTAAAACGGAAGGAATCCCATAAGCAACTAAGTTCACTTCACAATGCGATTCCTCCTGTTTATTTATGTGTTTATTTATTTCTGCTGCCTCCTGCTTTATTGTCATCCATCAGCCTCGCACTGACCAATCAGAAACAACACTGTCCTCTAGCGGCGAAAAAAACAACTGTAGCCTGTGACAAAATCAAAAACTCATTTTTTTGAAGTCATTCAAATCACAGCATCTAGAAGCAAAACATAGTAATAAATCTTGATTTTGAAGTCCATACATTTCAGCTAATTTTTAATTAGACGTTTTGGGAGATAGATAGATAGATAGAAAATTGATGGATGGATGGATATTTATTGTATTTTTTTATATTATATGTTTATTGTCATTGATGTTATAGATATACAGTGCAACAGCTAATTCTTAACAGCTCAAAAAAAAAATGAACGAATTGAGTTGAATTTTCTTCAATCAATATTGTGTCACAGTTGTTGTTAAAGAGGTTTTGGAACAAGTAAAAGTTTTGAATATTGGAATCTAGCTATGTACCAGTATAGTACTGTTACATTGCTTTTGGTTATATTGTAAGCACATTCCCAGAGGTGTCTGAGTCACATGGAAGCAAGTGAACCTGCATCGTTTCCTAACCTGGGTCCCTCGCCTCCTTCCCACGCCTCAGTTATTGTCCTGTCTCTCACTTAATCCCGAACCTAAATGTGATGAGCTCATCTCCCCAAGGGCCCAATAGTGCAGAGGTTCATATTATCAGCAATACATTGTCTAACCCGAAATGAACACACAAGAGATTATTGCAGCGTGGGGAGTCGTTCTGCCTCAGGGAGAGGGAGACAGCAACGGGGCATTTGAGGATCTCCTGGGGATTTGTCGGCATCCCGTAGGGGAATATTCAGAAGGAGTTATGACTGTAGCTGAGGTGTGATGGTAGACTCAGCAATAAAATTGTACTTATCATACACAGAACTAACTGACTGCTCTACGCTGACGTGTATTCCGAATGCGTGCTATTGAGCTTTCTGTACTGTTTCTGTCTGCATGGAACACTTGGGATGCTCCGAGGCAGTCCACCTTTCAGCTGGTGTTTGCTCCTCTTCAGAGGGTCGAACACACAGTAGCTACGTTAAGATGCAGCGCCCCGAAGCATTTTCACCTACAGAGAAAAGGCGGCTAGGATATAATATGGGATCTTGTTGCACCGCCTGCAGCACCACTGGACACTTATGCACGACCACGTGTGAGTGTGTTCTCTCATCTGAAGTCCTTTTTTGCACAAGAATTTTCCCATTAAGAAACCCCTTAAATTACTTCACAGACTACACTGCCCTTGTCCTCGCTTTAATCTGGCCTTGAATCATTATTATTGCACTCGCAGGCTCAATGAAGGCAATAGAAACATAAAGCCTCTCTCAGCAAGCTAGCACAACACTCTTCTCCGCTCGCCTTTGTCCGCTCTCGGATTATACATTCATTTTTGCCAGGCGTGTGGTCAAACTTGGCCCTGGGAAAAGCCGCGTGTATTCCTCCCTTTCATGTGGCCCTCATGGTCGGGGTATCTAATGGTCATAATCGAGGCGGCCGTGCTGGGAGTGCATTTGAAGGAGCGGTCAAGGAGCCCCTAATCCTCTCATACACAGTTTGTAGTGGCGGCCCCCGATACAAGAGCAGATTTTGTTGCGGGAACACTGCGTGAGAAGCTGGGTACATTTGAGTTTGTGGTCCCACAAACACACACATACACACACAGCCGGCAGGTGGTTTCTGGCATCCTGGAAACGCCGATTAATAGTAGAAAGACCTTTAAATAATGATATACAGTGAACCCATGTTCACCGGTCACACGCTCTCTCTGTCATACTTAAGTGATCGATATTTATGAGATTTTACAGTGCACAAGCAGACATGATTTGTGAAACGGTCCAAACCCTACAAAGTGCACAAAGTTAATGTCATTCATTCAGCCATTTACACGCACTAATTTGATTTCGGATTGCAGATTGCAGTTTTCGTTTAATATTTAGTCATGTAAATGTTCATTTCATTTTTAAAGATAATGTACTTTTTTTGGTCGTATGATCAGAAAAAAGAGCCGCAGCAAGAAGAAGAGGCAGAGAATGTCCTCATCTAATACTGTCATCCACAACAGTAAATCGTTGTTCTCCCAGGGCGAGAATATATTCCTGTGAGTAGGAGTGTAGATTTGGGGAGAAAAATTTCCGGGGGCCCACTATAAACCAGCCCCCAACCCAAGTCAACCCATAAGTGAGGGGTAAAACTCTATGGCCTCTACATATTGTGTATTTTTTCCTACCACACTTGTTTCATATCAAAGTCATACGGGCAATATGGAACACGGAATCAAATCAAAGAATAAAAGCTGATAATTTTACGATACATTCCTGAAATCTTTTCTGTTTAAATGACTTGATTGTTTGGCAGTTTGAGGGGTGTGTCGCAACCACTCTACAGAGGTGCTGGAACTAACTGAGCTTTGGAGATTACCAGAGTCAAGTGCGGTGCAGTTCTCAGTACCATTGGCCACTCCTCTCGCAGCGAGAGAGGTGCTCACAACACAAGTGAAGAAGATGCTTTTTCTCTTGAGCAGCCAGCAGTGAAAGAGTGTGGGGGGGGGGGACCTTGTTTCTAAACGTCGATGGGGGCCTCTCCTGACAGATAGCAGCAGGACGCCGGCCTTACGATTGCCCCCCCGCCCTCCAGCAGCCATCGAGTTCACCCTCTCCACCAGCACCTGGCCACTCCACGCTTATAGTAGAGAGTCACAGGAGAACAAAGAATGTCTACTTGTGGAGGAGGATATATATATGTATATATATACATATATATATATATATATATATATATATATATATATATATATATATATATATATATATATGAGTAAAAAAGAGACCATTCTCACATTCTCATTCAACTATTCACGCTCACATGTACACCATTAAACCTTAACATTAAATTAAGACCAATTTACGACTCGTTTCAGGTTTCTACTTTTTTAAAATCATTGTTTTGTGTTACGCTGCTCCGATACGCTATTAATGTCATTTTCATCACAGGCTACAGTTTCTCTTTGAGGGCCGTTATGACTCTGGATGTGATATGAATTTATAATTATATCATCATATCATTTCAAATTTGCCACTGCATTGTAACTCAATTTTCGAATCAGGAGTCATGTTAAATAGTGACAAATGTTTATGTATTTGGTGATTTGGTTTCTTTGCCAAATTAAAATTCGAAATCTACTCAGCAAGAAACATGATGCATACGCACCATTTGCTCTAGTGTGCCGCAGAAAATGATGGTGGGCCGTGAGTTTGACACATTCTTGTTATCACCATCCTGCATGACACCTTTCATTTAATACAGCATGTGTACCAAACTGAGCTGAGCTGCACCACTTGATGCTTCCACGACTTTACTTTTGCTGGACGACCAGTGGTCTTTAACTGAAAGAAACTGAAGAAGACAAAGTACATAACGCGTGGAAGCCTCCATCATCTGTGTGCGCCCCCGCCCCGCCCCCTCTTCCTGCTCATCTTCGCCTGTTTCACCGACTTCCCGTGTCACCATGTCGTCTGGTCCTGCAAGGCTGCAGGTTTCTGGTCCAGCGGCCCGGGACAAGGCGGCCATTAACTGGAGGGCTGTGCGGAGGGCGCGAGGGACAAAAGACCCAACACGCTGTCCCTGCCCTCAGACAAGGCCCGAAACAAATGTTACAGAGCCAGCGCAGAATGGAATCATCCGGCCGGTGTCACTGAATACATTTACCTACCTCAGAGTCCTTTCAGTCTGCTGCTTTGTTTTAGCCCAGGAAGAAGGGAGGGTGTGAATGGAAGGGGGAGGCCAGCGGGCAGTGAGGAATAACACAAGGAGCGGAGGGAGGAGAACCAAACAAGCTCCTGGTTTCCACAGTGACGGCCTCAGCTCCTAAAACACCACAGGGTTTGCGTGTGTGGGTGCGTGGGTGCGTGTATGTGTGTGTGTGTGTCCTCCCCCACAAGGATGGCGGGAGGTCTTGTTGATTGTTGTGATTTTGATTTTCTTTTTGGCTTTCCCCGCTCCTCTTTCGGCTCCTTTGTCTTCTCTTCTCCTGGCAAGACTCTTTTGGAGGCTAATTGGAGAGCCGGAGAGGTGGGCAAACGCCACACAAGAAATCCGCTCAGCTCCCCCACTCCACTTTTCGGCCAAATCATTGAAAGAGCGCACATCACAAAGTCACATTGCATGTTGGAGTGGCACACCGTTGTTGTTTTTCCTCGTAAAATACTTAAGAAGTTTGCCTTCGTCTTGCAGACAACGGGAAAGACTTGAGAAGAGAGAGTTGAGGAATTAGTGTCATGCACGCATACGCATTGAAACTTTGGCAATGTTTGGCTTTTATTACAATAGGCTCCAAATCATCAGGCTTTTAAATCACTGTCTAATTCAGTAACTGCTTTTTCAGTATTCAATTAGTATTCCGGAATTTTCTATTTTGCTATGAAGATCTTTTGCAGTTACTCTTCTACAATTTCTAAAAACTTTGGTTGAACACCTTACATAAATGGGCCAATGCAACAAATGTGAATTAACTTTTTTTGCCCAACCTCGAGTGATTTCTCAACAAACGTCTATGATTTTCACAAAATGAGAGAAACATGCAAAAATATTTTTCACAAACGCCAAAGAAGCCCCGTCACTGATATACAAAACTGAAGTAAAACTTTACACTGTTTGAACTGCAATTTTTATTTAACACATGCACATTGCAGTCACAATCAAATATGCACCATCTTTTAAGGATTTACTAAATTTGTGTTGGTCCTCGTTATATTTCTATATTTAATACTACAGTTCTTTATTCTACAAATTTTACTATTCTTCAAAATCTGCTCTTATTATTTTTTTTCACAATAACTCCCATTTTCTCATGCATTGAACTACAGGATGAATAACCGTGGATGTGATTATTAGTGCGAGATTTAATTTAACATATATAATACAATATTAAGACATCATGTCACATTACAGAGGGTTGAGTTTATACAATAAACATAAATTACTCCGATAAAAGTTTATCCTGTGAACTGCCTTCTCCCCCAATACCAAATGAAACCTCATCTCGTCTCGTGACCCAACAAAAGGTAATTAGCGAGTCATTTTCTCCCATAATCCCTTGAGCTAATCTCCTCCAATCCACTGCCTTTGATTCAGTCATCTTTTCACTCATATTCTAATCCATTTTGCTTTGGACTTTTTGTGTGGCTCGCGGCGTGGCCGCCTCTGCACAAAGAGCAGTCACTGAGCTATGACATTAAAAGCTATTGTCGAGTGGGCTTCGGCCAGCGACCCCATATATCGGCTCGCATTTGCGGAGGAAGTACTTGTTTTCATCCTTGTTGTCATGACGATGAAAACACAGATGCCGCACACAACCTACCTTCATGCTGATTATAAGCCATATAAAAAAAATTTTCACTTAACGACACTGTGGATCATCTTTCAGTTCATAGCGGCGCCCCATAATCGACCTTTTTTTAAATTTGGCGCATGTAACGCTAAATGTTCAAAAATCCTCTACAACTGACAAATTAACTGGAATTACTGATGAGAATCTCCGGTTCAGTAACATAAACTTTAACTACGAATGAAAACCCACTTCCGGCAGCGCTTAGTCCATCAGTTTTTTTGGGGGGGAGTCCCATAATGCCACACTGCATGTAAGGCTACGTTTTTAGCATTTAGCCTGCAATGCCAATACTTTTGAAAATTAAGTTCGGTGCACAAACATTGATTATTATTCATTTTTATGGTTTTATTACTCTGTAATACTAAATTTTCATTCAACATTTTTCCCCAAGAAGGCATATGCGCGAGTCAATACCTCATGGCAATGTGGTTAAAAAATACTGTTCCTATGTTTTTTTGCTTTTAGCCTATATTTTATCAATCCTAACTAACTCTAACCCAATGAGCAAGTAACTGAAAGACTCACCGCGCACCTCCCTTCCCACACATGCACACACAATGTACAGATGTAGCACAAACACAGGAACAGTGTTGAATTGTGGTGGATGGAAATGTTTGAATGTTTTTCAACTTAAAGAAATGTATGAATAAATAATTTTCTTGGGGGGGAGCTGAATAAGGCCAAGACAGATTTCTGACGGTGCTATAGCACCTCATGGCCCCAATGTAGTGGGGCGAATGAACTTCACAGCTCCAGCATACCTTGAAGGGGAAGTCAACCCCAAAAATTATTTACAAGAAAATATCCAATGCAGGCCCACTAGTTGAAACACAGCATTCTGATTAATATTGCATTTGCGGGATAAGAGTTAAGCAGTAAAATAAATAAATAAATAAATAAATTAATAAAATAATAAATTATCCATCTCAGGGATTGGCCATTTCGCCATTTGGCGTTGACTGAAAAAGACATCACAGATGCTCAGGGCTCAGTTAACGACCAATCATGGCTCATCTTAAAACAAACAGGTGAGCCATGATTACCTGAGCAATTGTGATGTCATTTTCAGATAACAGAAGGGACAAAATGGCCGCCCGTGGAGATTACTAAAAATGGGTTGACTTTGCTGCTTAACTCATATTCCACAAACACAAAATTAATCAGTATGCCATGTTGTGACTATTAAAGGTGCATTGATTTTATTGCAAATATGTTTTGGGGTTGACTTCCCCTTTAAGTACCTCAATGTCCTATAGGGTAAAAAGATGTCCAGTTATGACTTGGGCATTCTTTGTTTAACCCGATTTAAAGGCTCTCAATGTCATAAACAAAGCAAAATTGTATGACTATTGATGATGCTGAGATTGGTGTCATTCTGACACCAAAGCACAGAGCCCCTCATCCTTCTTCAGACATCCTCTTAACTGTCTGCTGCTGTCTCACAAATAACAAAGAGATATGTTTGCCATACCTTCATAGGGGCCGTAAGTCGAATAAAGTTGGGGGGGGGGGGGGGGGGATTGTCACAGGAGACAGACACCTCTTTTAGACGTGCATGCTGGCTAATTGAGTTTGTCCGTGAGGCGTTCATTCACTGTCAGATCTTTGACAAGAGACGAGGGCCACGTTCAACACCAGCCAAGTTCTGCCCTCGTCAATCTTTTTCCCAAAAAGTCAACAGTGTGCCAGACTTGCACACACACACGCACACACACGCAAATACTGGAGTGCAGCGCCGAGGGGTCTGGGACATCCCGCAGTCTGCATCCTGTTCCTGTTGAATGGCCCTTGTGTCACAAAGGACAATTTGGCGACGCTTGCCTGGCTACCTGCGTGGGACCTGAACGCCTCCCAGGATGACTTGTGGTCTCAGCTTTTTGTTTTGTTGGACCCAGAGGTCTCTTCCTCCCTCCTCCTTTTTCACTCCCCATCTCCTTCTCTCTCTGTCTCTCTCAAGTGGTCTGCAGAAATTGTCCTTGCATGGGAACCTGGCAGGCTGCCCCACTGAAAGCCCCCACCCCTTCTTGCGCTCACCACACACATATACACTCACGCACATACACAGACATGCTCATCCCTCCAGGACAGGCCTCCTGAATTAGCAGTTATTAGCTGACTGTTTGACACAGTGACTGGTTGCTCATGGTCACTCGCTCACTTGACACATACAGCGTAACATACAAAACAGACAGGGTGCCTTGCCAATACACACACGGACAGACACACAAGGACATGCACGCACACACTCCACTGACAATGATAGAGCCTAATAAACAGTGTGCCAGTGAGAGGGCAAGAGGCATGGGAAGAAAGCATTTTTGCCAAAGTCCGATTTGGCTCCATAAACACGCGCACACACACGCACACTCAGTTTGTTAGGCACTCATTGAGGGAATAAACTTGAACATTCTCCCATTGTTTATGGAAAACAATCTGTTGAATATCCACTTCAAACAAAGAAATGATTTTTGTTTTCTCATTTTTTTTTGGGCGAAAGGCAGTGTACACCCTTAACTAGTCAGTAGCCAATTGATGTGCATATACAGTATTGAGAGCCAATCATTTACCACTATGGACAAATTAGACTCTGCAATAAACCTTGAAGGGTCCACTTTACACTCTGATAAAGACAATAAAATTTTTAATAATAAGAATTATTCCGAACATTATTCCTGATATTACTGCTACTATGACTACTACTAACAACAACAGCATTAATACTACTACTAATAATAATATAATAATATTTAGTTTTATTTATATATGTATATATATATATATATATATATACACTGTGGTTGACACCTGACTCCAGTTGGTACTGTGATCTGTCTTTAATTTGATATAACAGTACATTAAAAATTGTTGTCAAGAACTTTGGTACGTCAGACAACTATGGACTTCAGGTGATGAAGCAGTCATTTACATGATAGACACTGGCCTGTTTAAGTTCCCCATCAGACCTGAGTGCAGCAACAGAGGTACCTGGTCCATCACATCATCGAGATGAGTCCCCGCTTATCTTTCGTCTTTAATTGCCTACATATGTGCATGTACATTAAGACAACATGCTGGCGGGTGACCACAATCCACCGAAGGGCTCCTGCTCATTACCCAGAGGTCACAGCCCCCGTCTGACCACTTCCTGCTCGACCCCCCTCCCGCAGACGCGAGCACGCTGGGCTGCGGATCACACGTGCTGCTCACTAACAATCCGGCTTCCTGCCCCAGATGGAGCGAAGGCACGTCGCGCCAGAGAGTGCTGGCTTCTATCTACTCCTTGCTGTGCTCACTTCCTGCTCTCTCACGCTCTCACTCTCATTCATGACCCTCCTGACTATTCACGACAAAATACACTCAGGGACATCTTGTTCCAAACTTCCTCCCCAAACTCCTTCATATAAAGCATGACTCATGTGCGCCTCAATCAGGCTTGAATGAGGAACGTTCCACAAGTGGGGCTCGTCAAGATAACTGGAGGAAGTGTGCTCATAAGCAAATTGTGCTATAAATGACTTGACCTAATGATGTGTGTTTTACTTCCACAGTCATACACGACAAACCAGTGTAAACAAGAAGGGATAGCCATCCATCCATTTTGCGTTGCACGTGTCATCTTAAGGGCTACAGGTGAGCTGGAAGCCTAACCCATCTGAATTTTGGATAAGAGGCAGGGACACCGTGGAATGTTTTTTATGTCGCAAAAACCTGCCATTCGAACTGGGGTGTGTACACTTTTTATATACTCTATATCAGGTGTGGGCAAACTACGGCCCGGGGGCCACATGCGGCCCATTAAACGTTTTAATCCGGCCTGCAGAACTTAAAAAAAATTTAATCAATAAACCTTGTTCATGTTTTATTTTCTAAATACTGTGGTATGTCAAAGACATGTATTTTGTTGTAATGCTTTTGTTCATTTTCATTTAAAATTAAATGTATATTTTTCTCCAATGCGGTGAGGTTACCAAAACACTCCATCCATCTGCTCCCGGTCTGGCCCTTCTGTCAAATTTTAGAACCCATTGTGGCCCACCAATCAAAAGGTTTGCCCACCCCTGCTCTATATCAACAAACAAACATTCACACCCACATTCACAACTATTAGACAAGTTTTTGGAACATGGCAAGAACCCACCGCACCCAGAGAAAACCTAAGCAAGCATGGAAAGAACATTTCTAACCTCACCACTTCTTGGTTGATGAAGAGGAAGTATTGACATATTTTACTGCATTCCCAAATTCCATGGAGGTTCTATGGTCACTAACATACTTTTGCCCTCCGCCTTCACTTGTAACTTTCTGTGGTGGCATTGGAAAGACAAGAAAAGTTTTGTCACCTCATATGAAGATGGTTTAAAATTTCTTTTGAGGGGCACTAACATGACGGTTAGCTTCCAAATAAATGAGTATGGCTTATGTATATTTGTATCCATGCATTTTTTTCCAGCAATGATTATTACTTGTTTTAATAACACCACCAATTCTGTAGTCAATATCTGTCACACCTGCCCCCCCCCCCAACAAAAACAGCCCAATGTCAACATCCATCAAAACTTTGAAATGTGTTGACAGTTGGAAATGATACTGTACGTAATTTCTATCTTTTTGGAATTGTTAGCCAACAGCGAGCATCCAGTGAAGAGCTGGGGCTAAAAGGCAGCCAAAATGAAGAGCGATATGCTGAATGGAATCCGAGGACATCTTATTGATGCCAGATGGGCTTTGTGAGTTCTAGATTGGCCCCAAGAAAGAGAGCTTGCACAAACATTATTGTTTACCGGTGCATGTCCATTGTTGGAGTGGCGTCCGTCGCTGACGTAGCAGCATCCTGCCAAATTAGAGCGCAGCGGCAGGGGTGCTGCTCTGCCTTTGCTTTCATGGTCGCGGCAGGACTCTGCACAGGCTCCTTTGTGGTTGGTCAGCAGCCGTTACAATGACCCTCCGGGAGTCTGACCCCATGACTCACTGCTGGAGGCCCAGCCGAGGCCTGAACGAGGTCAGACGAGTAAAGGCTGCTGGTCAGGCCGGTCCGGGGTTGTTGACTCGGGACCTGACCCTGGCCTGTTTTCCTCCTACGGGGTCAGGTCTGGAGCTCAGAAGACCTCGGCCCCCTGCTGAGACCAGGGGATGAGCAGCTATTCAGTGAAGCTGAATCTGGAGCTTTTGTCCGGATCAGTGCTGACCAGCGGGGACCTAACAGGTCAAGCGGGCCAGGATCCCGCTGTTGGCCGCAGAGAGTGAAATCAGACGCTCTCATTAGGGAAGCCATTCTATTCGGGAGAAAAGTGTGAAAAGTTCCAATTAGCTGGAATTAGTGGTTTGGATGCCCCAATTGATCATATTGATCACACTCCTGGTGTTCAGTTCAATTCCTCATATTCACCAAGGCATGATGGCATCACACAGCATCAGCCATGCAGCACTAACACCAGAAGAGCAACCAGATGGTCAGCCCTCCTTTTAGCCGTCAACCAGCTGAACTGTCAATGAGCGCTAACCTCCACCCATGCCTCTTGGAGCATCTCAAATTCCATGAAAAGAATTTATCGTTTGTACAAATAATGGTTTAAACAATGTATTAATATCTTAATAATTCACTCTTAATAAAACAAATAAAGACACTTTGTATGGTAGTGATTCCTGACAAACAAAATGTCAATTCTGGTGGGGAAAAAAAGTTATAAAGAAATCAAAATAAATAAATCTGATCAATCGTTGTTGTAATTTCCAATTGGTTGAAATCACAACAACAACAAAAAACACCCATTGGTGAAAAAAGGTGCAAAGGTGAGGAGGTGACTTGATAAGACATCAAGACAGGCTGTGTCTTGTTCCACAAGACACGGACACGTCCATCTCCCCCTCATCCATCCATCGAGCAAACGGCGCATCCATCTCTCTCTGTCAACAAGCGGCGACCAAGCTCAGGGCCGCAGAGGAAGCCCCTGTCAAGATAGGACCCTTATCACGGCCCGCTCAGCCGCGCCTGTTCACATCATCCATCAGGCGGGCAGCCACCTGGACGACTGCTGACCCTCGCTACGAGCTGATTGGACAGCGAGGCGGAGAGGACACACACAAATGCAGGAGATAAGACAGATAAGAGCCTTGCTTAAATTCTTGTAAGTCACCAAGTTAGGATGAGCACCATACACTTTTCTTAGCATATGACACCGAAAATAAGAGGTCACCATTGTCCTTTTAAACAATGTAACAGCATCTGACCTCTTCTCAACAAGAAAAACACAAGTTATTTTTAAGTCCTTTATAATCGCACAAGTTCTCATGCAAAAACTGTCCAGGTAAATTTCACTCTGCCTTGTAGAGCACTGTTTGGCGACATGTGCAGAGAAAGATTGCATTTTATTTTGTGATGAGCTAAATAGGTTTGGTTGCATTGGGACCAAGTGGTGCAGTGGCCAAGCAAATCCAGCAGTGGACCAGCATGATCTTGCGGTCAGATGAACATCTGCAACATTGCTTTGCACTTATTATTTGTCTAACGTGAAAGAGACAAATGTATTTAATAAATCTGATGATATTTATGAAATGATACATTCATAATGTTTCATCTGTCGGGTTGAATTTGGAATCTTCTCCGGCTTCATTCGAATGCAAATGTGAATTTAACTGTCAGTTTTTTCAAATTAAATAACTAATATTTTCTGCAACATGTACATCTTGTGTAACACTGCCCCTCATAACAACTCGACATACAGCCATGAAAATCTAAATGTAAACCAACTCGTGTTTTTCTCTTTTCTTCTCCTTTCTTCCATTGAGTGAGGTGCCCTATTGAATTATCAGTGATGAGTGTGAGCGTGTCCGAGTGATAACACCAATTGCAACCATTCATTGCAGGGACCTTGTCATGATTCACAATCACATGACAATGAGGCCCAATTTGGACTGTTTCATTTAGGGGTGTAGTCGCTTTTGTTGCCAGCAGTTTTTAAATATACACTCTTATGCCAACATTAGACCAAGTACTTTGCATTGTAGCCCCGTATCATTTCTACGGCGTTGCCCGTTAATAATATAGTATCTAACACTTGTGAGATTCTGTCCACTCACATCAGGGTCAAGTGATGTCCAAGCAGGACCTTGGAATAGGACAACTTTGCACGTCATGATTTTTAGATCAAACATACCAGACAGATATGTGTGGGTCCGGTTTACCATTGGCAGAGGTCTGCTCTCCACTTTTTATTCGTATTTGAGTTATGGAAAGTCCTAATACATCCTCGGAGACCATCTCCTCCTCTTGTGTTTGCTTTGTTTGTATTAGCAGCCCGCAGGAGTGAATTAGGGATGAAGAGAGGAGCATCCATCTACGTCTGGATTTAGCCTCCCGCTCGTGCAAAAATAAGTGGCCAATTAAGTTGGCGGCAACCGTGTGCGCTTGTCCCTATCTGACTGCAGATTAATGACCGGCCAGCGCTTTCCCTCCACACGCCCATTTATCAGAAGCGGCAACTAGGTCAGATGATGATTAAACGTCCGGACCACCGGGTCCTCCTGGGGCCCAGGTCCTAGCATCGGCGTTGGCTCCTGGCTGGATTTAATTGCTGGCCTTTCTCCTGACGCCGAGAGGAAAAGGAGGCGATTGCATTGGCAGGTCCTATTAGCCCAAGAGTGCTGCGATGTCTCCCATCTTGAAGAGTCCACTTCATTAAAAGACTCCCACTTAGGCACAATTGGACCTTACGCACACTCACTGTCAACCACCCGGTCGGTACACTTTGACACCCTGCTGTGAGCTCGTGCAAAGTACCACTACACAAGTTAGGCAATAGAAGCCAATGATGATTTGGGTCCAATTAGAAAAGTAAAGGAAATGGAAATAGAATTAGTCTGATCATTTTATCACGGCTAGACTTCACACGGATCTGATTTGTTTGATATTTTCCATTTGAAGCAAAATTGCTGATTGACTGTCATGTCGTAATTTGCAACTATCAATAACGTCGGATCCGTGAAATAAGACATTACAGCAAACACAACCTCATTCAATCCGGGGTCACTTCTGTGCTGCCCTAGTGTATATTTGAGCCAGAGAGCAAATTCATTTTTCGGTTTGTCTCGTCTCGTGTCGTGTCGAGGCCAAAAGCATGCGCTGGGAAGGCAGCCCTGGACAGCCAATCACAAAATAAAAGCGTGTTGTGTATTTTTTCTTTTTAACTGGTAAAAATGCAGAAAAACATTTTTATCTATGGAAAAAAGAATTAATTTTCTTGTCTTGTCTTTTTTTTCAAAATAGCTTTGAGCACTCAACGCACGTTACCTAAACGTCCGGCCTCGTCCATCCACCCAAGCAGTCTGACATCTTCTTTGAACAAACACAAAAATGTTCATGTTTATCAGTGTTTTTTTTTTAAGAATTTGAGGGGTTTAAATGATCCAATGCATTTTTGCCATGGAGGGGGTTGACTGTTGAGCTAATATAAAAGTTGTTTCAATTGATAGATTGCCTCATTGATTGAATCGGTGATCAAGTTTTTTTTTTATTTTTTATTTTTTTAAACCTTCTGATTGGTGTTCAACTTCCGAAAAATCTGATCATGCACTCTACTCATTGCTATTACATTTAATCCAATTTCTATACTGCATATGCTGTTCAGGACTACAGGTGGTAGTGGTAGGAGCCTTTCCAAGGCAATTCAGACCACACGGGACTGGTCACCAGTTAATCACAGGGCACATCACATCATCACTTTGTGGGAACGAAACCCGCGCGGCTTGGAGTCACGAGAGCGAACCATTAGACCATCTAAAGATCACTCCCTGCACAGAGACGTAAAAACAATAAAGCACCCAGACTTAGCTTTACTTGGCACGTGGTCTTCATTTTAACTATTTATAAATTTGGAATGTGAAACTGAGTCCCATCAGAGATTCAGATCAATTTTTCACACTTACTGGCATACAATTGGAAAAAGATTTTAACCATTCAATATCAAGTCAAAAATAAAAACTCATACACACAAACCATAAAGAGCTTAGCATTATCACTTCCATGTGGGGTCAGCATGTACTGTGTCACTTTGTGGGGTCTGCATGCATCTACAAACATGCGCACACAAATACTTCATGTCTCTTTTAGGTCAGTTCATTCTTTTTTAAATGTGATTAGTGAGCGCAAACCAGCGAGAGACACTTGATGAAATTAGTCTCACAAGTGCATGTAATACAATCAGTGCGTGTGTATATGTGTGTGTGAGTGTGTGTAGAGGGTCAGCCACTCTCACGAGCATCTGTCAAGAGTCTTACGATCAGCTGAAAATTGACTACTGAGTCAACAAGGAGAAGCGAGGGCATCTTTAATAGCATTACTCTTGTATAAATGCACATGCGGACTTCATTATGCATTCCTTTCAACTCTTCTGTACTTTTTGTTTTGTTTTGTTTTTACTTGGTTTCAATTCTCCTCTGAAATAACGCTTAGTAAGACTATTGAGCCAAATCACGAAATAGAAATCTGATGGTTGGCACACCACCGCATGTCAAAAAAAGGACATGTACTCAAATAGTAAACAAAGGTGTTGGGCGTGATGGTAATGGAAGAGCATTTAATTGATGTGCTTGTTATTATACATCACTGGCGTAGATAGATGAACAAAGATACATTTTTGTTGCAAATGAAATATTTTGCATGACACAGTAATGTGGGAAGCTCTACTTTATACTATCACATTTCAACTTTATATATAAAAGTCATTTTTTTAAATCTGCCAATGGGAATTTAATGTAAATGAGATGAGATAGACCCCAATCAAGGCGAGCTTGACATAATAAAAAAAAAAAAAACACCAACTGGTGGTGACATATATACACACCTGCGTGTGCCTTAAACAACACCTGCACTCACACACACACGCATGCACAAATCTAAATTACAGTGAACGCATTAGAGGTGTGCCCATAATTAAGACACTTGTGGAGTTATTTACATGCAATTCGGGCATTTAGCATGTCAGATATAAGCCAAAACTTGTACTAACTGATTTTTATCCATTGCTGGATATAAAATTTGCTACCCCATCGACGTTTAAAAATCCATGTCCAAAAAATGTTAAAATTTACAAAATGTGTCTGACTTTGAGAGGAAGTAATCATATGAAATATTCAATCAGTGTGTTTGCACATCTCCACTTTTCCATTCTGGTGATAGCAGCGTGAGGTTGGGTATCATTGGCATGTGAAAGGGTTCCATCGCCAGTGTGTCTCGGGCCTTTCAGTCCCAAAGCTTTTCAAGAGGCGGCCGGCCGGACAATACGCGACTGGTGTCCGGACTCGGACCGGCCCCTGAGCCGATTATGAAGCACTAACAACGCCCCTTTACTGGGCCTGCGAGGTCAGCGGCTGGGATGACCTGTGATCTCCCGCCATGTTTGGACACGTCCACGCACAAAGCGTCCCATTAGAATATGCATGGAGAGGAAGGAGGGCAAGAGAGCTCCAGACTGTTGCAAGCGTTTCCATGTGCGTCTACGTATGATGTTGGCATGGCGACCTGGTCAGTGGCTGCCGGACCACCGGACCGTCTCCCCCGCATGTGTCCTCCCTTGTCCGAGCTCTCATTGTTTGGAGGCCAGGGGGAGGAATTACACCAGGGATGATCCCGTATTACTGGGCCGGGCCGCCATTCAAGTTGCTCTTAGTTTTGTTGGCCTGCTCTGGTTTTATCCTCCTCTCTGAGTTGCACCAATGAGCCAAGCTCTTTGATGTCCTCATAGACTGACCACCACGCAGCACTGCCATCGCCTACCTCACACTTGAAATGCAACTCAAATACTTTGTTGCCTTTGAAATGTTTTCCAGAGTTAAAATGACAAAGTGTCATTGTGTGAAATTTCAACCAGTATGGCACAATTGAGCGAAGCATAACACATTTAAATGCAGCTATTTTGAGGTAGTTACATCATATATGATGTACAAAGAATTACACAGCAAGGATTTGTCATGAAATGAACTGAGAAAATATACCAAGAGTGCTTCTTCTGGAGTGGGTGTGACCAATATATGGCAGTTCTATAATTGAGTTATGGGGCTGTTATGTTTCAGCCTCACAAAGTCTCACGATCAACAAGTGAGAAATGGTTGATGTAAATTGCAAAAGCAAATCAGAATATAGATTTTAATTCAAAGTTTTTTTTTAAGTGATTCTCATACTTTAAATGCAGTTTCATAAAGATCAAACGCCGTTAGAATTGTTTCAATGCAGCATAAAGAGAAATTGGCTGTTGATTTATTGGTAAAAAGAAATAGTATTATTAAAATAATTGTGATTATTCAAATAATATGGATGAATACAAATTTATATTTTTATATTCTAAACAAAATTTATTGAATTTACCAGCACCCTTCCACACTGAAAAAAATGGTGAGTTGAATTTACTCAATTTCATTTTGTCAAGAGGTTATATGAAATAAAATCATCTATGTTCCCATAGATCATTTTATTTAAA